>NW_024881629.1:600000-930000 GCF_019059575.1 Amphibalanus amphitrite
ACCTGTTCCAGTACTGTTTTAGCTCGCCCGAGTCTCCAGTGTTGTTTGACTTGTTCCTATTCGGTTTGAAATGTGTGTGTGCTGCTGCTTGCAGACTGGCCTGGAGACGTTGTGTGCGGCCGTCAGAAGGAATCCGTCAATCCTGACGTTCCCCGGCAGTCGCATCACGGAGATCACCCGACTGATGATCGGTACGTGTGAAACAATCAAGGCCTGAAACTTCTTCATAAACGGCCAGACTTTCCTTCAGCGTCTAGTGATGTGTGATGCATCGATAATAAGGTCAGGTATCCATCTCACTTTTATGCTTTGTATGCATTTTAATTGATTTTAACGTGTCGTCCGCACACAAATGATTTTAAGTCGGTCATCATTCGCATTGCTCGTCCCCATGTACGCAAAGTTCCCCAGCTTAATGTTCCATTCACTCCGCCCGGTCTAACGACACCCTTGTCCCCAATCCGCAGACGGCGGCATCCCTCGGGACGCCATCCTGGACGACCCGTACATCTACAACCACAACGTGTCCGTGATGCGCGAGCGGCTGGAGTGGGTGCACCGGGTCCAGCTGCGACCGCTGAGGCCGTGGATGCTGCGCTGCGCCGAGCACACCCTTCAGGAGTGAGTGTGGCAGCGCTGGTGTACGAGTTGTGCGCGCGAGGGACAGGGTATCGGTCACTTACTGGGGATACATGAGAAGAGTAAATGCGTATTGCAAATGGATTACAATGCTGAGCGAATAGAAAATATGTTCGTTGTTCGTATTTACTCGCTCATGTCTTCGAGGTCAAGTGCTCATTTGCTAAACGTTCTAGCCCTAATGCCCTAACATAGTCTCCTGGCACGACGTCAGTCACTGCTAACGACATATAAATTTCCGGTCACCAACCTTTCAGGGATGCAGCCGATGCCGTCCATTTTCGGATGCAGCACCGTTATAGCTAATGTGTTATTGTCGTCGCTACCTAATGTGTTGCTATCCCCGCTGGCTGGCAGTTGTGTTACCGTGTTTTACCAGCTGACCGGTGTGTTACCCTGTGCTACCAGCTGACCGGTGTTTTGCCGTGTGTTACCGACTGACCGGCGTGTTACCGTGCGTTACCGGCCGATCGGCGCGTTACTGTGTGTTATCGCCTGGCCTGTGTTTTACCGTGTGTTACCGGCTGACCTGTGTTTTACCGCGTTTTACTGACTGGCTTGTGCTTTACCGTGCATTACCGACAGATGTGTTCAGTAGCGGCGGAACACCTTCAATTAAGGGGGGGGGGGGGCACTGCCGACTTTTGGTCCCATTCTTTCCATGCAACGCCCATAGGGCTAGTGTTAAAATGCCAAAATCAAAGGGGGCACGGTGCCCCGGTGCCCTCCCCATTCCGCCGCCTATGGATGTGTTACAATGTGTTACCGTCTGACCGATGCGTGTGTCCGCAGGCACGTGGAGCGGTTCCAGCTGCGGCTGGCCATCCTCTCTGAACACGGGGACGAGGTGACGTACCTGAGCGAGCGGCTCGGCCTGGGCCGCGCCCGGGTCTCCGCCTTCCGGCAGCGGCACCCGCCGGCGCTGCGCGTCAGCGTCATCAAGATGAAGGAGGTGCTGGACGTGCTGCTGGCCTACGGCATCAGCGGCGAGCAGGTGGCCGACCAGCCGCGCATCCTCTGCTACAGCGCGCGCCGCATCCGCGAGCGGTGCGAGCGGCTGCGCGCCGCCGGACTGCGGCCCGCCAGCCTCCTGGTGCTCTGCAAGACGCCCAAAGACTTTGACCGCTACATGGCGGCGGCCACGGGGGCAGAAGGCCTGGTAACAGTCCCCGATACGGCCAGTGCGGCGGGCGAACGGACCGCGGGCGATGCCAGTCCACGGACACCAGCGTGACCTCTGAGTGACGCCACGTGACCTCTGTGTGCCGCCGCGTGACCTCTGTGTGACGCCGCGTGACCTCTGTGTGACGCCGCTGGGAGTAGTGCTGTGATTGATGCGCTGTCGATACTGTGCCTGTGGTCGCCGTGGATGTTATTTGTTGAGGGAGCCGCTGCCCGTGAGATACCGTGGGTACGAGTAGAGCTTATAAATGTGGCTCGACTCGAGTGCCCGACTTCGATCACTGATCAGTCAGTGTGTTTTGTCAAATTGGTCTAACGAATGTGGATAAAAAGACGAGTATGGAGCTTCGTTCGCATGTCGGGTGCAGGATTATCATTGCGACGCGTGTATAACGAACAACCAAAGTCCTAGACTGGTAGTTCGTGCAAACCAATCCTACACCTGCGTCCTTAGCGGGAGCGTGATGCTTTCCATAAGACATGGACATGAAGGAGCCTGGAAAGGTCGCACCCTTGCGGACTGCGACCTTTTATGCATCATACATTCTCTTGGGGAGTGATACTACTCCCAGTCCCGCTTCTCCCTTCTCTGCTTGGCAGCAGTGGCAATCTCAAATTGCCTTCTGCGCTACCAAGGCTATGTATTGTAAACCGTGCTACTCATTGAGACTTCTAGAGGTCAATGGTGCTACTATTCCCACAGATTAGGTATATGCATAGGTAAGTACTTTTCCCATGCGAAAGGACGCAGCTTGAAGGATTTACCAGGCTTCGTCGCACATCAACTTTCAGAAGCGTACACTTCTGTCTTCTGCAGAGATATTTAGCATGCTTGTCGAGAATCGGAAGCAGAACGCATAGTTTGCATCGTTTCGGGTGGCCGCAAGTATTCATCAAGGTATATAAAAACACTGGTATTCATATGTATGTTCTTCTTATTTTATGGTACTTTCTCCGTTATTGCCCAAGGCCCTGTTATTGCCCTCCACCATGGATTAGGTATTCCTGGATGGGACACTCCGCCGATTTTCCGACCACCCGGCGGCGGCGGCGGATTTCCCGACGGCGAGGGCGCTGGCGCCATTTTAGCATTGCGGGCTATGGGCGGAGCGTGTCTTTTTGTATACTTTTGTCGTTTATTACTTACCTGTAACCGATTTTGATGAAAATTTTTGTGAACCTGGTAGAACAGGAATTGAGGAATGTCATGAAAATATTATTTTCCCAGTTTTGATTTAAGATGTTGCTTAAATTCTGCTGACAAGTGAGGGTTCGTGATTACAGCCGAAGAGCCAATGCTAGAATAAAGTGAAGTTTTATGCGATAACATGAAAATAAGTTGATATTTGTATTAAATCATCAATAGGAACTTGTTTGACTGCCGAGGAACGATGCTATTTGATGATAAATTGCATCGGCAAGTCAAGAATACCGGCTCAGTTTATGGGCATCAGGTGATGATTCCGTATGTGATAGTGACTAAATGGAGCCATAATAATTATAAGAAAGAACTTAAAATTTTTGTGAAGTCTCTGAAATCGTGTCTTATGAGCTAAACTTCGCTAATTTCGCCCTCCATTACCGCGTTTTTAGCACGCAAGCCGGTGCGTTACGGTCCAAACTCCATAGACAAGCGGACATACGGTTTTACAAGAGTTAGGCGACGAAATACTCAGCTTAATTATTAAGTAATGGGCACCATTAGGTAGGCCATACAATTTTCTGTAGTACCGCATAGTCGCTGCAGTCAAAGGTGTTCTGGTTTTTATGCTATATGCCAAAGAATTTTTGCGTGTAATCACCGGTGACACGACATATTTCTGCTTTATTGGGTTGGGCGGTGAAGTCGATGACGTGATCACAATGAAAATGGCTTAGTTTTGTAGAACATTGAATTCTGATTCCGGCACGACTCTCGCTAGTCCATTTTTTATTATAAATAAACCATTAATTGCGGTACAAAGTCAAAACTAGCCCGAAACGGCGCCCGCAGCGGCCGTTAGCACAGCGGCCTTATGGTAAACAGGTTAGTTCACATTCCCGCCGCTATGCGAGTGGCGGCGGCGCCACCTGTCCTCATGTCCGCCTTGGACCGTAACGGTGGCGGCCGCCGGCGCACTCGCCGCCGATGTTTCGGAGCTCCGCCACCAGGGCGGCCGCTTGGTCGCCGGCGCTAGTGTTGGGGAATAGGGAGTGTCCTATCCAGGAATACTTCATCCATGCCTCCACTGTGGCATGTGACGACAGTTATGGCGAGGGCGTATGCAATTGTTTGCCGCAATCTTTCAATCTGTTCACAATTTATACTTGCAGCAGCGCGCGTTCATATGCCACGATTGTGATTGGCCATCTCTTACACACGGGCTCGTGATTGGTAGGTGGTTGTACGAATAGATGTGCTATTGATAGATAAAACATGCTTTCAGTCTGATTTGCCGGTACCGTATGTTGAATGGCTGGCCGGTGGGGGGGAGCTGCTTGTCTGAAATGTAATATCAAGGAAAAAATAGCAAAATTTATTTTAATATTTCAAGCAGAGTAGTTCCCTGTAACAACAAATTATTTTTTTTCATGTTGCAAGGATATCCATCAATTTTGTATTATTGAAGGAAGGTTAGTAGGGCTTTTGTCGCAATAACAAACAATTTTTTTGTGTTATATGGTTTATGATTCAATTAAAATAATAAATACTGTATAGTTTATGTTGTCAAACTCAGAATATCAAAGGATAACTCTTCTTTGTATTTAAATCTTCTACACTTGGCAGCTTGATGGGCTTCCTATGTTGCAAGCCGTTCATCACAATTCGCATTTCGCAACAGGTCTTGTTGGTACGGGGTCACTCGACCAGTGTGTGGTGCTGTTATTTAGATTTACTGGGGTGTAGTGCATATTTTTCTTGGAGCAGTACTGTCCTAACATGATAGATATTGTGCTGATTTATGCTGGGATATCAAAGTGTGTCCATAATTCATGAAAATGATTTAAGAACGACTGAAGGGGGTCACCCAATTAATTCACTTTTTTGTGTTAATAAGTGCCCTTCTGTTGAGAATTTCTTTTCATATCAGAAGTGTGGGCATCTAAATTTTGTGGTGAAAGTCTCAAGTCTTTTTTTGTGTTGGCTGGCAATGATTTCCAAATTGGTTGGTGTGGGTTGATGTGGGTTTGTCAGTTGTCACCCTAGGTGGAGTGGCTGGCTGACTGTGCTGCCATGTCTTGCACTGGTTGCAACTTCCATGGTGGCACTATCACTGGGATGGTGCAGTTAACTTATTGTCACAATCGTGAATCGGGCCATTCAAACTTCAGGTAGCAGTTGTTCTTATGCCTGTTTGCTACCTGCTTAAATGGAGTATTGGTGCTGTGCATTTCTACCAGAAGTCATTCATCTAGGGACTTCATGGCCATAGCTTTAATGCACCTCATAGTTGTAGGCTAACCTTAAACTCTGTCTCAGTAGAGAAGCTGGTGCAAGGGAAGCTGGGCTGCATGCTGGGTGTATTCATCTAATCAGGGTCAGATTTTTAGGAAACATTAAGTATTTCTTACAAATAGGAAACTTAGGGTAGATTTGAATATGTATTTACCAAGTCATGCATTCTTTCTAGTTTCTAACAAAGACTATTGTGCATTATGAAATAAAGCCATCTAGTTTTTCATTAATCATGAAACTCAGCATAATTGCTACTAGAAAAATGATGGTATCTCAAAAACATCAGTGAAGTCTAATAGTAGCATATCAGAAAAATTGATAGGTCTTTAGAATATAGTTGTATATGACATGCTCAGGCCCCTATGGTGTTTGTTGCTGACTATGTCTGCTTTTCTTATTTACAGTGAGCTGCCAGACCCCCATCATGGACAGCCAGGGCCGTAAGGTGATTGTGTGTGACAACGGCACCGGTTTCGTCAAATGCGGCTATGCGGGCGCTAACTTCCCGGCGCACATTTTCCCGTCGATCGTCGGCCGGCCGATTATCCGCGCCGAGAACAAGGTCGAGGGCATCGAGGTCAAGGACCTGATGGTGGGTGACGAGGCGAGCAAGCTGCGCTCGATGCTGCAGGTCGGCTATCCGATGGAGAACGGCATTGTCCGCAACTGGGAGGACATGCTGCACGTGTGGGATTACACGTTCGGCTCGGAGAAGATGAACATCGCGCCGCGCGAGTGCAAGGTGATGCTCACAGAGCCGCCCATGAACCCCGTGCGCAATCGCGAGCGCATGATCGAGGTCATGTTCGAGAAGTACGGGTTCGCCGGCGCGTACGTGGCCATCCAGGCGGTGCTGACGCTGTACGCCCAGGGTCTGCTCACCGGCGTGGTGGTGGACTCTGGAGACGGCGTGACACACGTGTGTCCCGTGTACGAGGGCTTCGCGCTGCCGCACCTGACGCGGCGTCTAGACATCGCCGGCCGCGACATCACCCGCTACATGATCAAACTGCTGCTGCTGCGCGGCTACGCCTTCAATCACTCGGCCGACTTCGAGACGGTGCGCATGATGAAGGAGAAGCTGTGCTACGTCGGCTACAACATCGAGCAGGAGCAGCGGCTGGCGCTGGAGACCACCGTCCTGGTCGAGTCCTACACGCTCCCCGACGGACGGATCATCAAAGTCGGCGGTGAGCGGTTTGAGGCACCCGAGGCGCTCTTCCAGCCGCACCTCATCAACGTCGAGGGCAACGGTGAGTGAATTGGGGGATGGGGAGAAGTGTGTTTCGGAAGTGGGCGCACGACAGTGTACGATAGGCTGTCCTCAGTCAACGTGCTCCCATTGTTTCACTGATCGTTCGTGTGATGTTTGGTATGATGGTGCTTGTGATGTTTTCGTACCGTGTCAGATGTTCTATAAACATAGTAGATTGATGTGTGTTTGTACATAGCGCTACATCTGCTTTTTGTGCTGCTCGTCTGTGCTGTTTTGAAGCCAACTCCTACCCTTTTTCTGATTGTCCTGTGGTTTACATTGATTATTCATTTTATTTAGTACGTAAGCGTTGGACTCAGTATTATCAGTGTCATAGCCAAACAAAACACCAATAAAAACGTTCAGTATTTGTTCGGGTTAATTGAGGTAACTTTGGTTGCAGTCGAATGGTTCACGACTCCATCGTTGTCGACGATTGCGACGTGGGCAAAGATGAAAGCACCCGTCCCATACGTGGGTGCGCTAGTTCAGCCACTAGCGGCTACAGTTTTATGCTGTGGTAGTGTCAGAGTTGTCCAAATATTTGGGAACAATGTAAGTTTTTTGTGGCTCTGACACTATCGCAATGCTGATTTTGTTTGCGGGCTGCACCCTTGCTTATGAAGGAGTGGTGATAAAATGAAGGCTGAACTATGCTTTATTTTGTACAGAAAATGTACAACCATGCTACTGCACAGCGACCGTCTTGATGATCAATACGGGCTGTTTATTTATTTGGCGCCGGCGAGTCTAGATTTACTGCTAGGTTTATATGCATGTCCGGCTGGTTCGTTTTTAAAATTACGCCTATCTTGTCCGCCCCATGGACTGAACGTGTTACTGCTTCTGTGACGTAGACATGTCTTTTTGTGGGTGTCTTCCTGACACTGTGTGACCACTGACCTGATTATATGTTTGTCAGCTGACTATGTGAGTGTGAATCTGTCTGTCAGTATGTGACTATGCATCTGTCTTCACCTATCTTTGTATCGGTCTGTTTCGCTGACGGTGCGCGAGATTGCAACTGTTGCCTGTCTGTCTCCACCCTCACGTCCTGTGCCGCTGTCTCCGACGCTCCGTGACTAGTCTGACGGTGATTTACCGATCTCTATGTCGCCAGGCATGGCCGAGCTGGTGTTCAGCACTATTCAGTCTGCCGACATCGACATCCGGCCAGAGATGTACAAGCACATCGTGCTGTCGGGCGGCAGCACCATGTACCCGGGCCTGCCGTCGCGGCTCGAACGCGAGATCAAACAGCTCTACCTGGAGCGGGTACTCGGTGGCGACGCCGAGAAGCTGGCCAAGTTCAAGATCCGCATCGAGGACCCGCCGCGCCGCAAGGACATGGTGTTCATCGGCGGCTCGGTGCTGGCCGACGTGATGAAGGACAAGGAGAACTTCTGGATCACGCGAGAGGAGTACGCCGAGAAGGGCGTCCGCTGCCTGGACAAGCTGGGCATGCGCGTCAGCTAAGGCTGGTGCCGCGCACGTCCGTAGAATCGTTCGGCGCAGACGGAACAAATTAATCTGGAGAGGCTGATGCGGGCGCGGAGCCGACCGCGGCCGCACAGCGAGGCCAGCACCGCGCTGGAGAGACGGCGACACTCCGGGCGGGACGGTTGGGCAGTGTATTGCTGCCGTTCCGCAGCCGTTTCTTCGGATGAATAATTTTGAATGGAGATGCCTTTTTGAGGCGGGAGCTTGTTATTCGTGTGAACCAACTAAATCTTATGCCGCTGGAGCCGAGTGAAGGCCAAAGTTTTACTTCTTCAGGTGAAATGCACAACACAGTGAAAGTTCGTCCGGAGCGAACGCTATTTAAGCTTGATTACGTGGTCGCATGGTGAAATGAGATAGTATCAATCGTGCGCGTGAAATGAACGCCAGCGTTGCGAATCAGGACAGACCTCTGTCGCGTCAGATATGCGCTGCCGCCGACCGCGGTGTCTGCTTGTATCGATCAGTCGTTGTTGAATATGCTAGTGGACTTCGGTGGCTCTGCCAAGGTTATTGTGATTTTGATATCTGCGCGTGCGCCTGAATCAGCGTTGGCCGAGCTGCGGCGCGCCGCCTCCTTGCGGGCAGTGCGTGCGCTCTGATTCCGCTTGTGCTTGTGGCGGGCCGGGCGGGGCGCAGCCTCTATTCCACGGTGGACGCCCAGCCAGGAACATACTGCTCCTTGCCGAGTCTACCGAGAGGGAGAGTCGCCGGCCAGCTCAGTACGGGCCCGCGCTTCGTATAATAAACACGTTGTTTCAGACGATCTGTGTGTGACGGTTTTGGTGGATGGAATGATCGTAGTGGGCAGTGGGCTTTGGTCACCAAACAGTTTTCTGGAGGATTTATTGATCGTTGGTGCCGGGCCCCTGAAGGTGACGCCATCCCGGAAGGAACATCAAAGCATCGCTGGTGTTCGTCAATGTCACTCTTATACACCGGAAAAAAGATGTTCTCATTTCCGCACTTCACGATAGGTGGCCCATGAAATGCCCTAAATCTTCCGTGGCCATGGAGTGTTGCGATCGCCTTACGGCTATCGGTGTTGGGTGGGGACACGAACCGATTGTTGTGCGGGTTTTCAAACTGACATTTCGGGGGGGAGGGTGGAGGCACACCGACGCGATGATGAGTTTTTGCAGCACAGGTGAGTACGGTTAAGCGGTGAGACATATCGACGGTGGGCGCCCGGTTAGAACGAGGAGACTGAAGTCACGAAACGCTGATGGGCGGGGCAGGCAAGCCGGGATTAGTGGAAGCGGCGGTGCACGGTAAGCGGGGCGGCGGACCGGCGGTGCTTAGGAAACTCGAGCACCGTTCGAAGAGGAAGACAGACCGGTGACGGACGGTGGTTTTGGGGAGACGGACCGGCCATAGGCGAAGCGGTCGAACCGGCCATGTCTGGGTAGTGGGTAGACGGACCGGGGGATGTGGCACCGCAGACGGCGCGCCCTATCGCCGCCGGAAGTGAATCACGGGGTGACGTTCGCCCGGCGCTGGAGACTGGTTTCGGCCGGTAAGGGGGGAGGGGGAGAGGAGGTGCCGTTTATCGTAGGAGCAACGTCGGACAGTCGAGTTTGAACCCATTGTAGTGTAATATTGAACACCGATCACCGCATCCCATACGTCATCGGTGTAATCTTCACCAGCCGGCAACATGCGCCCCAGGATAGTTGTGCGGAAGTCATTATACATCAACAGACTTCCACTACACACATGACATCTCTCGCCACCCCACATGACTCGGTAACTAACGCAACATACGGTGATGACATCACGGCTCAACACCAAATGACGAGCTCCGGAGACGCTTATATCAGCGCTATGCCCAGGTTTGAGCGCTTAACTCCTCCGCTTTGAGCGCCGACCCCGCCCCAGCCACCTCGTGGTGACCTCGTGGCGTCAGTAGTGCCGTCAAAGGTTCCCCGGCTCGGCAGCACAGGTGCGTCCACTCCCAGCCCGGTCGACACGGCGGCGGCGGCGGCGGCGCTCGGCTCGGCGGGGGTATCTGGGTCGGTGCCACGTCGCCGAGTGCTATGGTGCGGGCAGCGGCGGCGATCCGATGGAAATGAGGGCTCCGTACACACCGGTGTAACACACTTCGCAGTACGAATCGATCATGATATGCGCACTGTAGACTTGCCCTGTGTAGGATAGTCTGATCATTGTACCGGCTCGTTTACCTGAATGACCAGCAGCGCACTTTACAACTATGTAGCTTATTATTGACGGCCAAACAATCAAGGGGTGACTGGGCACCTGGCTGGAAAGGATAAGGTAGCTCGCTAGGTATTACCAGGTGGGCTCAGTGCTCGATACAAAGGTTAATTTTTCTCGTCGCGGGCAGCGGGATACAGCAATTTAATGCAAGTAGAGAAAACACCAGTGGATGTATCCTCGATTTATGCAACGGAATGTAACGTGTCCAGCGGCTGATATTCACTAGATTTGGCAGGTATGGACCTGTTCGATTTTGATGAAAATCGGTGATAAACAACGACCACCCCCCACCTCTACGACCGTTCATAACTGTCGATTCGGCGCATTGCATATGTAACAACGGGCTATTAAAAGGCTGTGTATTAGACATCTCAGAATGTGAACTAATGACTTGCTCTTCATTCACTGGTGACACAGTCAGTCATTGATCAAGTAAGATCGAGCCAGGTTAGAAACATTTTAACTCGGCGAACAAAAGAGCATGTCAGAACGAAAAAACTTTGCAGCTGTTTTGCGAAGAGTTGAAACGAAACCCTCACCACCATCTGACCACCTCCATGCACGCCAACGCCCATCGCTAAAAAGAAACAACCCTCCTGGAATCTTTAATCAGCCAGCGAACCACAACCTCTCCAAGTTGAGAAAACACTTTCACAAAATCCCTTTATTGTTCCTCCTGTTGCGTGATGTAAAAGAGCCAAACCAACCAAACACCTTATTAGCACAGAAGCAGTATGGATTGATGCTCGCTCGTGGCGCGGGCCAGCGGTGGCGTTGTACTGTTCCTGTGGCCGGCGCGGCCGGCAGTGGCGGACCGTCGCACCGGCGGGCCACGGAGGAGAGCAGCAGGGAGAGACCTCGGCGCGCGCGGCGCCACGCCGCTAGTCCTTGGACACGGGCACCGCCTGCGGCGCAGCGCCGGACGCCTTCTTCTTCTTCTTGTTGGCACTTTTCTTGTCGAGCGGAGTTGCTAGCAGGGACTGTGAAGAGAGCAATTGGTGAGTGTGACGATATAAAACGCATGTGACGCCCGCCCATAAAATGGATGATATCGGGTAAAAATGGATCGAAAATGCGGAAAAAATTGCTAAAGCTTAAGTTTGCTTAAGCCTTTGACGGTCTGACAAGAAACGGTGAATTGACACACACAAGCCTAACACGTTCATCAGGAAGCAAAAAAGTTCCTACGATGGACACACTGCAGGCAAAATAGCGGTAAAACTGCTGCAATTACTTTTCCAGAAAAAAACTGTCGCAAAATGAAAAAAGCAATGCCATATTTTTACAAACGCATTCTGGTTCCATTTCGGCCACGTTATCTATGCCTTAGCTTGACCAGTCCGATCCCTCCCGCCTTCTCTTCCCCAGGCGTACCTTGGCGTCCTCGTCCTGGATCGAGTGCTCTGACTGACACGTCTCCGGGTCGAAGGGCACTCCGGTGATCTTGCGCGTGCCGTTGGGCATCAGGAGGATGGTCGACTTGAACTGGGCCACCAGTTGGTCTGCGGGAAACGGAAGGGGCCGGTGATCGGCTCGTCAGCTCGGGTGAAACGTGCTCTTTCCCAAAATATCCCGGCATGAGATTGTGAGAATAGCATCCGATTCATACAACTGCGTTCGTTTGGTGAAATGCATTTTTTTTTTTTGACGGTACACGCTTCGAGCAGAATTTAAGATGTAAAGAGCACAATATCCCATTTCTCGAAGAACTTCCTCCCACACGCACACAAATTGTTATGTTCCAATGATAAGTTGAACGATGTCGATATAGATAGTTAGTCCAAGCCTTGCACGTCCGGTGCAGGCTTCAGAATCTGCAGAGCGACGCGCTATCTTATCGTGCAGGACGGTGCAGTTACTATTGACGCGTGACGCAACAGTAAACATTGAGACGCGAGCCTCACAGTCCTGTACAGGACTCGATATCGACCCACGGACAGCCGATACGCACCTGGCTTTTCGTAGAGGACCTGGAACGGCTCTATTAACCTGTGGTTGACACACTCGACCACGCCTAGCTTCGCCTTCTTCTCGTCGTCCATTATCCTGTGGGAGGAGAGTAGAGTCCAGTCGTCAGACGCAGCAGAAGCCAGAAACTCACATTTACATAGCTGCACAAAGCACATTGCACAACCCTATCCCGTTCGTGCTTATCGTATTCCGCTGCAGACGAGTTTAGGATTTATTGATTGAAACCAACGTTTCACCAAGAATGGACTCTGACACCTCGACAACCTTATGTTGCGGCTGCTGACTGCATGTGGCCATCACGCGATGGTGTTTGAATGTCGTCATCAACGGAAACTCGGCCACACAAAAATAATAAACGCAGTTACTGCGAACGCACCTGAGGTTGAACGGCATGGTACCACACTTCTTGTTGACTTGCGAGAGGAACTCGCGTGATGTCTTCATTTTGAGACTGTACACTTCGTCGGTTTTCTTGTAGACTGTGGTGCGTGCGTCTAGCTCCCGTGCCTGTCAAATGTAGCGAATATGAGTCGGCTTACACGGCAAAAGTGCTTCACCTATATTTTATACATGACGCACTAGTTAGTTACCCTTACTTTCGCTTTTACATAAGTGCACTGCCGACATCACAAAACAGCCCTTTCTACACTCAAAGTGTTTTGCAGAGGCGGTCACACACGTGCAATGCCGTCCTTTGGCTTCCAAAAACGCAAACTATTGACCTCTCATCAGCCTGTCATCGCACAATCCCTCCCGGCCTGTTTTCGTCCCTCGCTCTCCGACCTCCACCTCCAGCCCGTCTATAGCGTTCCACCTGACGTACCGTTCCCTCGCCGGTGGAGATAAGTACGTCGAGACCGTACACCTCGTGTTTCTCAAAGTCGCACTTCTCGTGCTCCTTCCGCTGTCCCTCGTTCGGGTTCTGGATGATTGTCTTCTCGCCGTTGATGACGTTCTGTTTCAGCTGGTGCGACAGCATGCCCTCGATCGGCTTCGTTTTGAACTCGCTGGCGATCTTGGTCACCATGTCGGTCACGGTGTAGTTCTGCCGACACAGACAAGATGATGGTAACAGGGTCGATTCAGTGAGCGGACGACACAAGTTTCTAGGTGCGGAGGACCGACAAGATCATATCACCACCGGAGCACCACGATTAGCCAGAGTTGATCACATAAACGCTGTTGTAACAATTACTAACGAGCGTGGCATCGACAGGAAAAAAACTGGTTGTTGTTGTTTGTTTGTTGGGGGTTAGGGGCACGCCGACTACAAGGTCATTTTGCGCCTATGAAAAAACTAACATTATGCAACCGTTCACACCACACTATAAACCTTCCCCGTCGCAACAGGCCTTCTCCGTCATTTCACTGACCTCCTGACCAGGCTTGGTGAGCCGGAGCGCCGCCTCGAAGGCGTAGTGGGCGGCTAGCAGCACATCTGCCTTGCGACCCGTCACCTTGTTCTCCTTACCGGCGCCCACCACCAGACTGTGCGCCACTACCGCCGGAAAGCCGTCCACGTGACTGCCCAGGTCACTGCGGAGGCGGAGGGTGGGCGTCAGTGCCAGCCGGTAACGCGTGGGGTACACAGCACGGAGACAATTGCAGTCACCACGTGGGTGCGAGCCAGCTTCACCACACGGGTCATGGGTCACCACTCTCCAGGATCATTATCGGGGACTTTTATCCCAATTAGATTTAGGTCAGCTGTGGCATCTAAAAACTTGCATCTTGTCTAGATCAGCCAACATGAAAATAAAGTAGCACCATAGAATATAGTTTCCACTTTCCATCAACAATCACTCAGCTTCCATCAACATGACGCCACATAAAACATCACCAAAAGTAAGTTCTTTTAACAGGGATGTGGAGTCAGAGTCAGAGTCACCGAAGATCTATCGACTCCACAGCCCTGCTGGCTACTTGTAACAAACATCTACAAACTATAGCAAACATCTACTGACATTAGTAACCTCACACTGCACAGAAACCGCGGGAGGTCGTAGATGCGTATCTTTGGCCAGCAGACCCAAGAGACCTGCCCACGCCCAGTCACGGCGGTAAGAAACCATCTCAGCTTCCAGTCACGCAACAACCGCCCAACTCCCCCGTCCGACAGCTCCTCCCCACTGGAGGAAAGTCCAGTGGGGGGAGGGGGAGGGGGACTGGAATGCGGCCGAAGCCAAGCGGCCGCGACCGACAAACAGCGACACCTATATCCAAGCTGTAAAATTATCCGGAAGTATTACTTGTATGTCAAGGGCGGTGTCTCACCGACGCCGCCAGCGCATTTCGCGAGCTGATGTCATACTTGTGGTAGTATTGGAGCTATGGGCTTGTTTTGCATGGAAACCCAAATTGCCACGTGGGCTGGCAGCGCGCTGGCAGCTTCGATGAAACACCACCCAGGACGTCGTTTTAAGCGGGAGATGACCGTCTTTGCTGCGAATTTTTTTAGCATAAATGACTAAAGGCGAATCAGGTCGTTTTTAACTGTCTGAGCTAGTCGTTGGTGGCTGTTTATGGCTGCATCTGAGGTATGTCTGCATCTAAACTGACATTTTCACCAGGTCTCCGTCGGCCAGCGTCGTATCCGGATCCGAGTTGAGTGGCGAGTAGTGACCGATGCAGTGGTTGACGGCCACGCACGTCGGGAACGCGATACCTGGCCCACGAGCAGAACGCGTCAGTCACGGCCATCAGCGCTGGCACATGTCCCGATTGGTGGGTGTGATGTAAGGTGTGCAACCAGATGTCAGCACACAGGTAAATTGAAATGAGAAACACGACAGGTGTTTTATCTATTGGAACAAAGCAGATGCAGACAGATAACATACCAAAATGTTTGTGATGTCAATGAACCTCAGAATCAGAGAATCAGATGTTTAATCTTATTCATGGTCATTGACCTAATGACCTAAAAATCAATGGTGCCTGGTACAAACGTGTTTATCTTTAATTTACAATAGATAAACTAGCACCCTTGTAAACAGCTAATACAGATTGCATGCTATACAAGTTACCTTTCTTGAGGTTCTTGTCTTTTCTGTAGACTTTGGCCAATTCTTCTTCCATGCAGGCATCTCCTGCCTTGCAAAGCTCCCTCACTGAAGCTCCAGCAACACACTTTGCAATGATTGCTTTCAGGGCCTCTGTGAATCACACACATGATATAGTACATCAATTTGCCATGTTTGCTAATGCTTGATAGTAATGCTTAGACATAATACCATATAAACATTATGCCAAACAGAAAATATTTTACATTTTATACCAGCATTTGTAAGCATATTCATTTATCCTAGTTAGGAGTAAATGCTACAAGGAAAGAGCCATTCATAAAATAGGTAGGTTACATCTTCCCAATGTAAAATTAATGTGTTGAAAAATGGCTTTTTAATTCATTTAGATATTGCTGCCAGTCAACTTTCCCAAATGTATTCTACTTAAAAGAAAATGCTGGCAAAATTTTAGTGCCTATATTGTCAACTGGTTTTCAATAAAACATTTGCAGGGTTTATGTACCAGGGTCAATAAATTCACAAGTAGATATAATATTGGAAGTTAAATTAGGCAATAAAACTGCTTTTAAAGCAGACAAATTATATGAAGAAAAACAACTGAAAACAAGTTGTCAAGAGTATGGTATCAAGATTACTAAGCAAGCAAAACACTGGCACTCAGTTACACACTTATTTGCCGTGAACCATATTAGGAATTCAGTACTCATGTTATTATGAAAGAACAAAATTACAATTTAAACTGCATATATGATATTTGAGTTAATAAACTTGCTATCTTATCTTTATTCATTCTGAAAGGCATGAAAAATTGCAGGAAAGTATATTTACATGAAGTCATGCAGATTTGAAAGTGAGGTTGCGTAGCATTTATCAACTATCTCATCAATGTTAATTTATGTAAAATTATGATCCAAATGGAAATTTTAACAGATTTTAAATTATTTTGGCTAAAGTTACAGTAAATTAACTAGCCAGAAATGATCTACAAACATATGGAGCCATATAAATGTCAGTGAGCGACATTGCCCACAACGCATACCATTCAGTAGGCGGAACTATGGTCAAGCGTGCCCATTTTTGGGAACGCATTTTCGTTCCCATGTTTGGGAACGATAAACCCAAATAT
Organism: Amphibalanus amphitrite; assembly: GCF_019059575.1. Lineage (NCBI taxonomy): Eukaryota > Metazoa > Arthropoda > Thecostraca > Balanomorpha > Balanidae > Amphibalanus > Amphibalanus amphitrite. The sequence continues at coordinate 616,353 of NW_024881629.1, forward strand.
GGGAACGCCATGTAGGCATTGTTTAAAACAAGAAGAAGAACCGTTAAATGACGTCCAAAAAATATAGAACGATCGTGAACCGCCTGATATTTGTCTCAATATTGTTGGGAAAGAGTTTGATATTGTAAGGCCCATCGTAGCTTCAAATCGTTCCTCTGTTTCTAAAGCAGTCCACCACCCGGGCCGCGTGCCCAAATTTGGGAACGCTCTCGTACACTGGCGCTGCAAGCGTTCCTTATTATAGGAACGGCGTACCCAAAATTGGGAACGATTTCACCGACGCCTTTCACGGGCTCTTTTCATTAACAAGCATCACGTCCAACGCCGCAAGTCATTGTTAACGCAACAATCATAAGATGACCTTTCCTGCAAGACCGCCGCATGTTTCGCCGGGTCTTCTGTGTCTTATTCAATTCCCGTCGATCCCGCAGCGGGCACGCCCCCCTCTGCAGGATTACGTAATTCACAACGCTCAGCGATGTTCAACAAGGTCTTCCATGCCTATATACACCGTCCCCGCCGAGGGTGGAGGCATGTAAAGCACCTGTCTGTTTAACACTGATAGTTGACGAGCACAAGTAAGTATCCAAAAATGGGAACGCTGAGATGTTTCACTCTCAAAACACCTAGTCCCAATAAAAATCTACTTTTTTCCTTTCTTAATGAGTGTAAGTGGCAAAAAGCCTGGTAGGATGGGCACGAGAAATGATCAAAATCAGCATAAAAATTATAAATAAGCCACACAGGGCGACATGCATAAAAGAAATTCCCCCAAAACGATCGTACCCCCAAAATACCGAAGGCAAAAACCACGCTCATGACGCTCCTTAAAAGCAACGCTAAACAGCTAGCATCCAAATAAAATATGTCTTTCAGGGTTGATAAAATACAGCTGAATAATTTTAAACCACTTAAACTGAGTTTATAACAGTAGTTTGGTAAATTCACTCGCGTTCCACGCGGTCGTCCGCCCCGACACCAAAAGTCAACAATATTACCTCGGGACCGTCCGCGTCTTCGCTTGCATTTGTCAGCATCTGGGGTCGATAGTATTAAAGTTCATAACCAGGCGAAAATTATTATAGTTGACCTCAAACTAAAAAAATGCTTCATTTTCCTTAAAATTGCATGTTAAATGTCGTATAACCCATATTTCCACCATTCTGTCATTTTTAAAAAATCATTAAAAATATCATTCCACGGTCAATTTCATTGTTCCACGGTCACATTAAAGATAACTTTATGGAGATTTAGTAGATACGTTAATTAGCATGCACTTTTTTGAGACGTGATGCACTTTTGAGTTTTAGTGCGCGAACGGCCGAAAAATTGCCTTCCGTTGTCATAAATGGGAACGCCCGTTCCCATATTTGGGAACTCCGTTCCCAAAAATGGGAACGTTCCTATATTTGGGTACTCATGACCATAGTTCCGCCTACTGCATTGTTGATGCAAACCACTTGATGAGGGGACAACTAGAAGTGAAATTTACCATAAAGTTAACAATGTAATGCTGACCCACATAAACTGAGATTTTTTCATCTTGATCTGCATTAAAAAATCCATATGCTGTATATAAATTTGAATGCTCCAAAGCCTCATACGCAGACTACATCTGACAAAGTGATGCAAAAAACAATGGAAGCTTAATATATAAAAAACAAATTTATTTGCAAAACCGGAAATTAGGTAAAATAACCGACGCAACGTGCTTCGACAAATCTAGCGCCCACGATGCTTTCACCTAAACGTAAGATCCATGAACTTACTGTTGGTAACTTCAGCTGCCGTCTGATATTTAGTGACCACGACATCCTCAGCAATAGTCTTCTCCTGCTCATCTTCCTCCTTGGACGCCATTTCTGCAAATAAAATTTGCCTTATACTAAAATTAAAACTCCACGGCGACCCGCCAACAACATGCGAGCATGAGAAGTGCAGCGTTCCCCTTAGTTCTGCAAATTGATTCACACAATGGCTATACGCCTAGTGTTATTTTTAGCAGCTAAATCTCAATTCTTTATTTTTCGTCATTATTTTTTTATTTTTTGGGTTAAAATATATTTTATTTTAATTGCATCAAAATGAAGGCATGAAAAATAGCCAAGTATACAAAATACAATGAAAATAAGCAAAAGTAAAAAAGGAGGGAAAATACTGAAAATAAACGTATAAGCTAAACCTAGCGGTGAATAGCGTAACTAGGGGTTAAAGTGATCGATGTAAATGTTTTTGTTTTGAAAATCAAAGAAAATATGATTAAAAATAAAAATTAGATTTTCAACGAAAGAATTATGATGCTTATTGATAATGCATCAAACTAATGCTTGCTGGCTTGCGTCGCTTGCGTCAAAGTACACTGCTTTTGTTTGTTTATACAGTAGTGGGGGTAGTGGGGTAGTTTTGTGATTTCGTCGTGTTAGGTTACATCAGGGGGCGTCGAAGTCTAGTAGGAAAATCTGGCAATCCCCGGCGTGACGTAACGTCGGGGATGACCGACGGCACCTTGCACTGAAAGATACGACAGAACGGCTATTTTCGAACAATGATTAAAAATACTTGGTGCTGTTATAACACATTAAACGCTTATCAGCATGTTCCTCATCATGTGATAAAGTCATATCCGTGGTCGAAAATAGCCAAGCCCCTCCCAATTTCCAAACATCGACCTTATAGGCAAAGGATGTAAGCGTAATCCTTAAGGGCGACTTTCCCTTACATATCCGTACATATGCGTCCTTATGGAAATCGGTAGTGTGGCGATAAGCGACGCGCGCGACATCTGTGGGGCGACTGTGGCGACACCTGGTGGCTGTTTTTCTGCTGTATGTAGGTATTGGGGTTTTGCCAGATATGGTTCCTACTGCTACACCACTATGTTGACCCAATACTAAGAAAGTTATTTTGCCCGTAAATGGCAAGAAAATTAAAAGTATATTTATAAAATTGCTTATAAATGATTACGAGATAATAATGAAGAAGTTTTGACTGATTAATTATTTAAATATTCAACCATGAAACTATATTCTGGTTGGTTTGGTAGAAATTAGTCCGTGCAACCTTAACCCTGTTTACATAGCATTTAGACATTTCCCTAGCTGGCTTAGAGATATCACAAAACTGGCCAGTGACCTTTTGCAACTACACAAGTGACTGTATTCAATGCTACGAAGAGCACTTTCTCGGAATTCAGGCATAATACATCAATTAATTGCAATAAATAGGTTATTTTCGGCTCGAAAAAGGGGTACTATTTCATGCGTACAAAGACTATTTGCAAGCACCATATCTGCTGCCATATCTCCCTGCACCCCTTCGTAAACACTTTGCCATATTAGCTAAATCAAGCTATATAAATCACAATATATGCAGATATTCTTTACAAAAACAAAATATAAAGCGATATATAATATAAACAAAAGTAAGATATAAAAGGCTCTAAAGAAAAACATCTCATAGAAAACAAGTATTTGGCCCACCACTAATATCGAGTACTGCTGTCTCTCGGCAGACAGCTCTGCACTCTGATTGGCGGAAATCAAGGCTAACTAGTGCTGGGCAACGAAGTTATGGCCAAGTACAGCATGCTTAGGAACGATGATGACGTAGTTGGGGGTGGTAGATTTAGCGTGAAGACCCACCAACAGATGATTTCCTGTCTTATTACTATTGGCAAAAATAGCGAAGTTGGGTTTATCAACAACAACATTAAGGATTCTTTTCTGAAAATATAAAAGCATTCATCAGACTTTTCTAAAAACATCAAAATATGACTTCTAAGTGGATCACCTGAGCCGCCACAAAATAGCTTGAACGCCGTGGCTCCCTAATGACGTCATTTTCTGATTAGCAAATCAGCGCCGAGCAAGGCTTACTCTGATTGGTCAGAGAAATATCGAGAGTTTTATGTTGAGGGGACCGGAGTGCGCCTTTGGTTAGGAATTTTTCACGGCGGTGGTAAAATCCTGCATATTTACGTCTGGACAACGAGTTGCGTTGGAGAGGCCGGAAATAGTGGCGATTTCAGGACCGCAATAATGGACCGTCATTGGAATGATTCTTTTTTAAAACGTGCGTTGTTTTTAGCCGAAATTTAGTTCTTACTATAAAATATTTTGTAATTAGATTTTGGCCGAGAATGAATACCATCAGAGCTAAGTTTTTACTTTCATTGTATTTTGTCCAGAAGCATATAGTGCTGTTTTATTGCAGTTTTTGCGCGTTTGTTACAAAATATGAAGCGAACCTGCAAAAAAGTTCCAAGGTGAAGGTGATGTATATTGCAAAATATCAAATTGACCTCAAGTTCATCCGTTCCTGCCATGATTGACTAGACAGATTTACACATTTCAATTTTATCTTGGATCAAAGGTGTCCGTGTGAATATCGGTGTGATCAGTGCCAACTGCCAGAGGTTAACTTGAAGGGAAGCTTGAGCTATGATAATTGCTCTTGTCTATGTCCCTCCACTAAGAAGAAGTTCTTAAATATTTTGCTTTGTGTATTCCAAGAGGAGAGAGAAGTGGGAACTATTTTCTTTGTGCCTTCATGTCGAATTGAAGATGGATCATTAAATTTTCATGGCGTTGATCAACCAAGCATTTAGTCTTTCTCGTACATAAGCAGTGGCTAAGAAGAAAAAGTTAATCATACCTGAAGTTCAGTCATCTTACTTCAACTCAAACTTTGCAGCAAGATCCCCAAGGACAGAGGATATATTGTATACCTATCCTGTAAATCAAAACATTTTTGTGCTTGCAAAGGCTTAAGTTATTTGTTATGTGCTCGGAGTGAGGCTATGGGCGTTTTGTTGTATGTTTATGCGGAGATTGAATATAACTGTGACCCTGTGATTGTTTGTATATTTACTACAGTCAAACAGCATATTCAAATAACATACTCACCTAGCTCATAGCTGTTACCCCCGCAGGATTTGCACTTGTTGATGTCTCAAGCATGAACAAAGCACTAAACTGGCTTAGTTATCATTTCCCACATTTTTCTGAGCATTTAACATGGCATACAGCAGTGCAGAGCAGCTTCAGAGAAGAAACACTTAAAATGCACAGACTCACAACAGCCACCCAATGAGCCAGTTCCTCATTTGGCTGTTTCCCTGGATGTGGTTTGGCAAGGTGAGCTAACTGTTATCAAGTTGAAGGTTAGCAGGTAAGATTGAGTTAGGGTGAGTACCTAGTACCTATAACTGGGTGCTAATGCTATGCAGGTCTTGGGTAAGTTGCAAATAAGTGTGATGATTGAGGTTAGGTCAGGTTAGTCAGGTATGAATTGATCAGGTCACATTTTTATGGACACTTGGCAAATTAAAAAAAAAACTAACATGACCTAATATTAGCTAACGCAACTAAACCTACATAACTACTAAACTATAGGTACTGAGCACCTACCTACTTGTGCCTACATCTCATACCAAGTCAAAATAAAGTTCCTTTCTGGAAGATTACCCTGGCAGTACTTTTTATCCCAGCCCTGTGAAGAAAACTAATACTTCTCAAGTTCTGAGTCCCTTCTGGCCATCCACAGAAAGAAATGCTGACAGCTTTGCTTTTGTATATTAGACCAATAATCACCATCACGGAACACATGATATGATCACATCATTACATGGATTGTCACATTGACAATTTTACTTAAATCCTTTTTTTCAAGAAATGCAAAGTAATGATGAACATCAAATTAAACATTATAAAGCTGATTTAGTGATCCAAGCTTTCTCTTCCAGTAGCAATAGAACGATCGCATGTTTCATTTGCCAGACACTGAGTAATGCACATTACCATCTGCATAGCAAAGTAAAGCTGCCCAGGTTTGTTCCTTCTATATTTTTTTCACTTGACTGTTAGCACTCATTGATCTTGCTGCTGTAAGTAATATTTCAATATTCATACCAATACATCAATACGCGTTCATCAGCCAACATTTTCTGGCTTGATTTGATACTGCGCGTGCTCTTCAGTATTGATCTCCTTCAATAGTATAGCTTGTTTTCGGCCAATAAGCTCTTTAAATTTTACTTTTTCTTGCTGATTAGTGAGCCAGATCAACTTGCGTTTATCAACCAACATTTCCTAACTTCAACCTGATATTACTCAGGACTCACAACTCAGGACTCTTAGCCTCCTGTATACTTCAACTTGGGATTGTTTTCAGTCAACATGCTTCTTTAATATGATATACTTTAGTCACAAGAGATTCAAAACTTACAACAAAACGACATACAAGAGTTCGAAAACCATCAGATAAGCTTAAAAAAGGCCTTGGAACGGAGCAGAACGGAGCCAAATGGTGCTCCATTTGTTTGTTTACAATAATTGTAGTGCTGATGTATTGTTTTAGGACTCTAGCGGTCGGCTCATAAAAACTGAAACATTTTCACAAAATCTGTAAGGCAATTAATATTTCTCTGAAAGAACTTAAATATTCAAAAGCCAAACACCATGAAATACAGCAATCAGAACGAAAAAGTAACCCAAAAATCCAGCCTCATAACCGGCTCCTAAAACTGCGGCAAAATCAGCACTTTTCCCCGCAACTCGTTGTCCAGACGTAAATATGCTAAAATCCTCTGGCTTATGCTCTGGCTTGTCTAGCAGTGCCATCTATAATAGAAGTCTTCAACTAGCAGTTTGGCACTTATGATCGCCTAGATGACGCTACCAATCGGTTTAGGTATTTGTTTGACTTGATGAATGAGCGCAACGCGATTAAATAGGTAATTACTGACTCTCGAATCCGCTTAGAAAGTCATTTAGAGCGTATGTGATACTTGCTACCAAATATCTTACGCACTCAGTTTCTGCTTGGTGTTTCCATGCCTTTTGAATCGATCAAGAAAATGTCACTGCTCAGAGGTTGAAGGTAAGCGGGAAAAGGGGTGTTACATATTTGATCTTTCCATAAATGAATGCAGAATATGAATAAATGCAATCCACTAAATATAAGCTGCAAGGAGTGCATTGAACATAACAATCAGCTTTATTTTCATCGTTTTCATGGAAACAACTCAGGGGTGGAGATCTGTCAAAATTTCAGCGGGGGTCCAGGCCGGGCAGATGGAGGCGGGCTGGATGCAGTACCATTGACTTACATAGCAGTAATTCGTTTTCAGGGGGTCCTGACCCCCCCCCCCCCGACCCCCCCCCCCCCCCCGAGATCTCCACCTCTGAAACAACTTAGTCTTATGCTAAAATGTTGGGTAAAAACTTTGCAATATTCAACTCATATGATGCCCAAATGTACGACATACAATTCATTTGAAGCCCATGCGTCGTTTATTATCAAAACTACATAACATGAAGAGCGTCATAAACTTGGCAGGCTTTTTCTATTTGGTGGCCAGCACTCCATTACCACGTTTCTGGATTTTGTATTTGCTGCGCAGCATTTGTCGACATGGCGGAGGCCGAACACCTGAAAGTAGATCGAGCTGGCATGTGAATCTGGCAACTCCTATGTAAACGGGGCTCTTGTATTTAGGGCCTTGGGTTACATCATGCAATAATTTTCTTTAATCAGGAAAAATCGTAACCGGACAAATCTTCGTATGGCAATTCTTCGTCGCGCAATTCCTCGTCCGCATTTCTTCGTCCGCAAATCTTCGTCGGCGCATTTATTCGTGTCGCATAACTTCGTCTCGCATTTCTTCGTAAGCGCAAATATTCGTAGCGCATTTTTTCGTATCCGCATTTCTTCGTACGCGCATTTCTTCGTCAAGCATTTTTTCGTCCACGCATTTCTTCGTCTACGCAAATCTTCGTCCGCATTTCTTCGTCCACGCAAATCTTCGTCTGCGCATATCTTCGTCCGCAAATCTTCGTCCCCGCAAATCTTCGTCCGCAAATCTTCGTCCGCATTTTTTCGTCAACGCATTTCTTCGTCTACGCAAATCTTCGTCCGCATTTCTTCGTCCACGCAAATCTTCGTCCCGGCAAATCTTCGTCCGCAAATCTTCGTCCGCAAATCTTCGTCCGCAAATCTTCGTCCGCAAATCTTCGTCCGCATTTCTCGTCCACGCATTTCTTCGTCCACGCAAATCTTCGTCCGCAAATCTTTGTCTGCGCTATCTTCGTCTCCGCAAACATTCGTCCACAAATGTGGTTGAATAAAACCATGAAGAAATATCAGACCATCTTAAGTGAATGACGAATTTAATGCATGGAATGGATGATCGAAACTTTTAAAGTCATGGCAGATGAGATCACTCAGTCAGGTGAAGCTATTGTGGGAGCCGACAATTGTAACATTCCATATCATTTGTGTCCCGGACATTCTTTTTTTCGCGGTCGTTGAATGACAATATAATCTCTTGTGCCCTCGCCGGCATAGGCGGCGGAACGGGGAGGGCACCGGGGCACCGTTCCCCTCTTTAATTTTGGCCTTTTAACAGTAGCCATATGGGCGTTGCATGGAAAGAATGGGACCAAAAGTCGGCAGTGCCGTGCCCCCCCCCCCTTAATTGAAGGTGTTCCGCCGCTACTGCTCGCCGGACCTATTTGTTTTCTACATAGGTACAGGCCGGCCGAGGGGGCGGGTACGACCCCCCCCCCTCCCATCGCCGTTTCGCCACTGGTGGAGCTAGCGCGTCGCGGAAAAAACGAGCGTGTGCGCCGTTACGAGAAGCAGAGATTAATACCCGATTTTAAGGCCTTCTAGGTCAGGGGTCGACATACCGCCCGCGGGCCGGATCCGGCCAGGTGGATGACGGTTGGATCCGGCCCGCGACCATCTGACGTCCGGCCCGCGGCTGGTATCAGCGACTTACATCGTTTTCCGGCCCGCGGTTCTTTCAGAAATCGACTCCGATATAAAAGTGACTGAAATGACCTTTGGCACAATACCTAGTTCTTCCTTCGCACACTTCATGAGTTTATAAACACCATTTGCGGGTGTTTTTGTCTAATGCTACTTAAAGACAAAACTTGGTTGGTCAGCAGCTTTTGCGCGCAGCATCAACGACTGCTGGCTGCGTGCACTTGGCGGCTTCACGTGTTCTACCAACTCGTTTAACCTTCCAGGCGGTGGGGGGGGGGGCATTTTTTTGCCCCCCCCCCCCCCCGTATCTCCAAAACTACTGGACGGATCCGGAAAATTCAAACGGCGTTCGATAGCCCTGTCAAATTTGTGGAAGGAAGCTAAATTTCATTGACCTCGGGGTCACCGATGACGTCACAGGTCAGGTCAAAGATAACATGTTTCACCGTTCACGGGTCTTCTAGGGAAAGCGCTATAACACCGAGTAAAGCGCATTTTGTCGAAAATCAGCGATAGGGCGTCAGTTATCTAGTACATATGTTGCTATTAGAGGTCACTGGTCATACCAGTCAGGTCGCAGGTCAGGTCACCAAGGGTCACCACATGAACCCAACCCGCAAATGGTGTTTATAAACTCATGAAGTGTGCGAAGGAAGAACTATTGTGCCAAAGCACATTTAAGTCACTTTTATATCGGAGTCGATTTCTGAAAGAACCGCGGGCCGGAACACGATGTAAGTCGCTGATACCAGCCGCGGGCCGGACGTCAGATGGTCGCGGGCCGGATCCAACCGTCACCCACCTGGCCGGATCCGGCCCGCGGGCCGTAAGCCGACCCCTGACCTAGAAGGCCTTAAAATCGGGTATTAATCTCTGCGTCTCGTAACGGCGCACACGCTCGTTTTTTCCGCGACGCGCTAGCTCCACCAGTGGCGAAACGGCGATGGGGGGGGGGGGGGTCGTACCCGCCCCCCCTCGGCCGGCGTGTATGTAGAAAACAAATAGGTCCGGCGAGCAGTAGCGGCGGAACACTTTCAATTAGGGGGGGGGGGCACGGCACTGCCGACTTTTAGCCCCATTCTTTCCATGCAACGACCATAGGGCTACTGTTAAAAGGCCAAAATTAAAGAGGGGAACGGTGCCCCGGTGCCCTCCCCGTTCCGCCGCCTATGCCGGCGAGCAGGGCTGCGGAGTCGATGGATTTTCGGCGACTCCGACTCCGACTCCGGCTTTCAAAAACCAGTTCCGACTCCGACTCCGACTCCGGGCAGAATTGTCGACTCCGACCGACTCCAACTCCCGACTCCGACTCCGCAGACCTAGCAGGGCTGCGGAGTCGACAGATTTTCGGTGACTCCGACTCCGACTCCGGCTCGGGTTTCTAAAATCGACTCCGACTCCGACTCCGACTCCGGTCACAACTGTCGACTCCGACCGACTCCGACTCCGACTCCGCAGCCCTGCCGGCGAGGGTACAAGAGATTATATTGTCATTCATCGACCGCGAAAAAAAGAATGTCCGGGACACAAATGATATGGAATGTTACAATTGTCGGCTCCCAAATACAATAGCTTCACCTGACTGCAGTCAGGTGGTCATGACCTCATCTACCTGACTTCAAAAGTTTCGATCATCCATTCCATGCATTAAATTCGTCATTCACTTGCAATGGTCTGATATTTCTTCATGGTTTTATTGAACCACATTTGTGGACGAATGTTTGCGGAGACGAAGATAGCGCAGACAAAGGTTTGCGGACGAAAATATGCGCAGACAAAGATTTGCGGACGAAGATTTGCGTGGACGAAGAAATGTGTGGACGAAAAATGCGGACGAAGATTTGCGGACGAAGATTTGCCGGGACGAAGATTTGCGTGGACGAAGATTTGCGGACGAAGATTTGCCGGGACGAAGATTTGCGTGGACGAAGAAATGCGGACGAAGATTTGCGTAGACGAAGAAATGCGTGGACGAAAAAATGCGGACGAAGATTTGCGGACGAAGATTTGCGGGGACGAAGATTTGCGGACGAAGATATGCGCAGACGAAGATTTGCGTGGACGAAGAAATGCGGACGAAGATTTGCGTAGACGAAGAAATGCGTGGACGAAAAAATGCTTGACGAAGAAATGCGCCGACGAAGAAATGCGGAAACGAAGAAATGCGCTACGAATATTTGCGCTTACGAAGAAATGCGAGACGAAATAATGCGACACGAATAAATGCGCCGACGAAGATTTGCGGACGAAGAAATGCGGACGAAGAATTGCGCGACGAAGAAATGCCATACGAAGATTTGTCCTGGAATCAGGAAAAATATATTGGATGTTAGGTCGCTTATATGAATGAATTTAGGTGTATCCTACTGGGTGGTTTATTAGTGGGCAAGTTAAAAGCCTTTTGTTAGAAATCAAAATCAAAATAGTTCTTTTTTTTGTTTGATGCGACGGTCAAGCCGCTTTTGCGGAATTCGCTCCAATTGATTACCTTTTTTACGGTCGTCAAGTTAGATGTAAGTGAATCCTAATCTATAATCTAAGATTCGGAATCAGGTGAGCCCCTACGATTTGGACCAAACTTGGTCAGTGGATAGTACGTAACGTCCTGATTACGATGCACCCAAAATCTAAGCTCGGCCCGCCATATTTACGAAGTTACGGATGTTTGAATTTCAAGGTCATTCGGGAGAGCCCCTACGATTTCCGTCAAAATTTGTGTACGGACACTCTAGATGCTCGTCATTACGAATATCACAAAATTTAAGCTCGGCCCGCCATATTTACGAAGTTACGGAGGTTTGAATTTCAAGGTCATTTGGGTGAGCCCCTGCGATTTCCGTCAAAATTGGTATACGGACATATTACATCCTCCTCATTACAAATATCATAAAAGTTAAGCTCGGCCCGCCATATTTTTCAAGTTACGGAGTCACAAAGTTACGGAATTTCAAGGTCATTCGGAGAGCCCCTCCGATTTTCGTCAAAATTTGTATGCGGACACATTACATGCTCCTCATTACGAATATCGTAAAAGCTAAGCTCGGCCCGCACTATTTCAAAAGTTAATGAGGTTTGAAACTCACTGAAATTCAAACCTCAGTAACTTTTGAAATAGTGCGGGCCGAGCCTAATTTTTATGATATTCGTAATTAGGAGCATGTAATGTGTCCGCACACAAATTTTGACGAAAATCGGAGGGGCTCTCCGAATGACCTTGAAATTCCGTAACTTTGTGACTCCGTAACTTGAAAAATATGGCGGGCCGAGCTAAACTTTTATGATATTTGTAATGAGGAGGATGTAATATGTCCGTATACCAATTTTGACGGAAATCGCAGGGGCTCACCCAAATGACCTTGAAATTCAAACCTCCGTAACTTCGTAAATATGGCGGGCCGAGCTTGAATTTTGTGATATTCGTAATGAGGAGCATCTAGAGTGTCCGTACACAAATTTTGACGGAAATCGTAGGGGCTCTCCCGAATGACCTTGAAATTCAAACATCCGTAACTTCGTAAATATGGCGGGCCGAGCTTAGATTTTGGGTGCATCGTAATCAGGACGTTACGTACTATCCACTGACCAAGTTTGGTCCAAATCGTAGGGGCTCACCTGATTCCGAATCTTAGATTATAGATTAGGATTCACTTACATCTAACTTGACGACCGTACCTTTTTTTGTCATCTCGATCTTCAGAGCTCTGTTCGCACCCCGTTTATTTATCAGCAGACTTATGACGTCGGCGGTCGATTTACGTCACGGGACATGACGTCATCACTGCAAGCTACGTGCTACGTGAAAGAGACATATATGATGCTGTACTGACATTGGTGGCGCACATCAACAAATGCTCTCCGCACTGTTTTGTGTGTTTATTGTTTCACATAGGGTGATTATATTCGGTTTTGAAAATTTATTTTTAGTGTTATTTAATTTTATATGCTGTTTATTTGTTCAGCCATAGGCGACAGGCATAGAACGTTCATTTTCTATTTGTAAACGATTTTACCTGCGTTTTTGTTTTTGTTTTTGTTTTGGAATACCTACTTCATAGATGAGCATTTCAATTTAGTGTTTGATTGTGTCAGAATATGTGTGCTAAAATGCAATATTTTGCTTCATTAGATTTGCTGTCCCCTGAAGTTTGTAAGGATTAAAATACTTGGCCACTCAATATTGTCATTTTATTTCCCAATTTATGTTCACATGATTATTTATTATAAGTAGGTACTGTGTGGTGATACTTTTGCTGTTTCTTCCTTCAAATTATTGTTATTGCCTTGTGTTTTATCTTGGCATACCTATCCATGTAATTTTATCTTAAATATAGGAAAATATTCCCAAGAAGGCACTGAATTCATAGCACTCGTACATGTGGTGATTGTTGGTGATGTGTATCCCGGACCGTGAAGCTTGAAAGCCTACTTATGTGCCACAATTTTTAATATTCAAGTTGATTTCTAATGATGAAATCATAAAAAGTTGTTCAGAACCTTGCACGGACTGGTTTGCATATGGAATGATAAATAAACAGTTCTCATCAATCCAAACAAAAATATGGCACATGCTCATGAGAACATTTACTGCAGGTCTTTGACCATTTGCTGGAAAATGCCTTCCGCCAGCTGTCCGGTAAAGTCTTCAGACCTGAAGCATCATCCTGTTATCACTCTGAATAGCTTGGTGAGGTTGCTGAAGGCCTCTATTACTGCTTCCTCTGAGGATCTGACCCTGAGGTGCTTGAGCAATAAGCATTTTGGACTTAAAAGGAGGGAGTTAATTTTCTGATCCCTTGTTTTCTTGGCAGGTGATTTATCGCTGCTTAGGGCCAGCGGCCCATCGGACAGCCTTGAGAAGACCGCCGCACGCTGTTTGCAGTCCGTCGACCACCTGTCTTCAACGGACGGACGCCCTCGGTCCCACTCAGCAATTGACTGAAGCCTATCGCGCCGATATGCTCGCTCATCTTCCATCCTCGCCCTGCCTGATGGTTTCGACGACCCGGGCTGTGGTCCCTGAGGTTCGGAACCCGTCTCGCTGGCCTGCCAGCAGGAGGCCTGGCGCTCGTCGCAGACGAGCGCTGCAGTGTGGCCAGTGAACCTGATGCTTCACTGGCCACACTGCTGGCACTGATACTGCACATCGCACAGCTCGTTATATAACAATTTAACACATGTGAGGCGTGATTTATTTGTAGATATTTGTAAACAGCCTTTGATTTTTGGCATTGATTCGTTGTGTGACGATGTTTTGTTCGCATGTGGCCATGCGGATAAGGCTACTGGCCAGTGGCCATAGCCTTATCCTTCTCGTTAAATTTGTTATCTGGAAATAAATGTCACCACTCACCATAAATGTGTTCTACATGGGCAATGACTAACTATTCTACTGTACATTTTACGGATGTCACATTTCATGGTGCTTCAGGATAGATATCACAAGCGTCGTACTTCTTTGTTACGTTGATGACGCACCTGTAACCGCAGGCAATAACAGCCGGACACAGGCTGACACGCGCTATTCACCGATGGGCATATGAACAGATGGGTGTCGTGATCGTGGGCATGGTACTGCCTAGACTCGGCAATAATTAGGGCATTTTTAATTCTCGCCGAACCTATCGGTTTTCTTCATCAGATGCTGTTTAGGGGGAGGGTAGATGGACTCTGCCCTCCCCGCCCCTCGCCATTTCGGACTAAATTGCGACATTTTAGGGCCGTGCAGAGGTTCACTTACGACGTCCCAAGTCAGTAACCTGACCTGACCTAATAATGTGGTCGGTGTGAAGATCCGTCTTTAATGTTCAAGTGCGCCAGCTTTCATCTCTATACCAGCGCCTTCCGAGCAATTACCTTAAAAAAAAACGTCGAGGGCGACACCCGAACCCCCTCTTCTCGGTGGCGAGGGCTAGGGGGTAGTGCTTATTAAGGGAGAATGGCTGTGCTATTTGACTGTGCCATTCGAGCCCTACCAACACCTGTGATGAACCGACGCCCGGTGCGAAAGGAACATCGGCGTTCTCGGCCAGTAGCGGCGGAACACCTTCAATTAAGGGGGGGGGGGGGGCACTGCCGACTTTTGGTCCCATTCTAAATTCTTTCCATGCAACGCCCATAGGGCTAATGTAAAAATGTCCAAATCAAAGGGGGCACGGTGCCCCGGTGCCCTCCCCATTCCGCCGCCTATGTTCTCGGCAAAGTTGCCAATGATTTGCAAAGTTTGAATGATTCACTGCATAATGCCAAGTCCTTTTGGCTCCTGCGAGATGTCGCTAGCGCGTTGATGAAGTTCAATATAGAGGTCACTAGCGTCGAGCCATGAAACCCAAGATTACTTTCATGAAACCTACGCAGCTAACGGATGGGGCTGCAGACAAATGTACGCCAAAAGTACGTCGTGACCGTGGTCTCCGCTGCTAAGCGACAATCAAAAGGGACATTGCTCAGCTTGTTTGGCGCACGCGTGACAGCGGCGCGGGGCGCGCCCAAATCGGCCGCGCCTTCGCTGCGGTTGGCCCACAGCGACCGCACGAACTCTGCGGTAATAACAGCAGCCTACGTCACACACTGCTGGCGCGACTCGAGCTCCTATTGGACAAATTCACGTGGTCTCCGTTGCTAGGCAACAATCTCGTCCATCAGCCAGCGTATGGATGGTGGCAGTGGTTTTGTAGTGTCGGTAACTTTTTTGTCTGCGTTTTAGATCACTTTGTAGCCCCATCAAAAGAAGAAATATCTCACTTTTGTGGTTGCCCATAGTAAGCGCACGGCAGCCTACGTCAGCAGCCTGCGTGCGTTTCTCGGCCTCTCATTGGTCAACAGCACAGTCCTATCTCTTCAACACAGTAGCCACCTAGTGGGCTGTTGGGGAAGCTGTTTTGACAGCAGCGGGCGAACAGAGCTCAGGGTTCCAAATTGACGTGCTCTCATGCTGTTTAATTGTACATATTCTTAATTTTTCTTGTGTACCTATTTGTTATCAGTTTTCATTAGCTGCGTTTACATAGGTTTTGTTGCAAGCTTATAGCTCCGCCCAGTATGTTGCGAAAGATGCCAGTGGTGCTGTACGTTTTATAAAATAATCCCCTCTAAATATACAAAGATCACTGCATCAGAATTATAGCAAAATAAATGAGCTGGAGCCTCTCAAAAATGTTATGCAAGCACGACTATTAGTTGATTGGGTGATACCTACTCTTTGCCTTACTTTCAGGATGCCTCCTTCTTAACCTCCTAATTTCTGCAACCGTGGCAAGAGCATACTTAACTCCTGGTAGCACTGTTGGGAATGACAGTGTGAAGTAGGTACCTAGTAGTAGGTGTGGAGTGGAGTGGAGTTCATACCACAATTAGCAGAGGGAGCAGAACCATTCTGTAGGACAAGTAGACAGGTCCCAAAAGAACATTAATAAAATCAGAATTGCTAACAGGGGCATGCCCCATTGCTAGTTACAATAGAGCTGATTCATTGATCAAATGATGCTAAATGCAACAATGGCTTCCATTATTAACAAAGAGGTTAAATGTTTTTGTTTTTTATGCCTTTTCAGCATTTTCTTGGTAGTAAATATCTTAGTTTGGGTTAATTGTTGGAAGTTCATAGGTTCAATTATCTTATGTTATTTACAGATGGTCCTCTGTTTGGCCAATAATGTTCCCAAGAGTTTCTGTAACTGTCGATTCATGATGTTCATGGCTTCTTAATGTTTTCTAAGCCATGTTGACTATGCTGTCAAGTACCTACTTATCAGTCTGCTCCACTGCTCTTAGAAAAGTAATTGCACTCAGTGAAAGCAATTGGTCTGGCTCTTCTACTGTGTTGTTACTTTCCCAGACCTTGGTGTTTGTTTTTTTTCTGGAAAGAGCCTCCAGGATCCAGCCTCAATATCCCCTATTTATTTTTTTTCTAAATTTTGGTCAGATGAACCAGTCAATACTTGGTGAGCACTCATGCCTAACAGGTGGCTGATTCAGATTGATATGTCTGAGATAATATTTATATCATGCTGTTATGTCTGTTAACCAATGTAAAATCTGTCTGCTTTATATGCCTTCTTTCTCTCTGTACTTTCTCATTTGCTATGGTTTTTGGGAGAGCTGGGCATTGCGCAACTATGTCCGCAACTCCGCAACTTGCGGATTACCCTCTTGGTAGCGGAGTTACAGATCGGCTATCGAGCCCAAAAAAGTTGCGGAGTTGCGAGATGCAGAAACGAAAAATTCTAAAGCGCAACCAGGGCCACCACCGAGCTAACGATTGAAGCGAGATACAGGCTCCACTAGTTGAGGTTATTGTGTTTATCTCGTTAAGAGTTATCAATTGATATGCAACATAACCTTTATGGACCAGGTCGTGACCTTGACCTCAGGTCAAATATTCAATTTGACCTTTCGAGACCATCTTTTATATTATTGATGACCTCAAAACGACGCGCCTTGATGAGAGAAATGCTATGGTGATAAAGTTATTGGCGAGTTATTATGTCCGATGTTAGACCTGTGGCCGAAAAAACTAGTTTCGTAAATATTGGCTATTTTGGCAATTCTTGACCCTTGGATTGGAGGCCAAACCGTTGACCTGAGGTCAAATCTGACGTTGTACTCCAGTCCAGACAGTGCTGTAAATGGGCAGTCGTTTATTTTTCCGTGCCGCTCTAGCTCTTCTGGTTCTTGCGTTAGAGCGTCTGAAGCTGAAAATTGTCGAAATCCGGGAAAACCGAGATTATTTTCACTTTGCTGACCTCTGTTGACCTTCAAAAGGTACTGCCAGGCCTATCAGACATAGCACTGCTTTTCAGGACCAAAACTGATAAAACATGGGTACCTTATAGAGGTGGAGTTGCGGAGTTGCGATTGCGCTTTGGTACCTCAGGTTGCGGAAGGTAGTGATAGCGGTTTCCAAATTCCGGTAGCGATGCCCACCTCTGCTTTTTGGCATCTCTCCTAGCTCCCCTTTTCCTTCCTGGTTCTTCCTCTAGCTGTTAGATGAGATTTTAGAACCAATCTTGACTGTTTTGGTCCTGGAATCTTGTATTTGTCCTCGATATGGCCTAGTGGACCATGCGTCCTTCTCGTAACTCTGGAGCACTGAATTCGTGACCGGAGCAGCTAATCGAGTCAATAATGCTGATTAAATTGAGTTATTGATACAGGTATGGCAGCAGTAAGCACAGAATTAACTGCCAAGTCGAATGATATGCAACACGACCGTGGGCCAACTTACTGTTTTGAGCGGACTCAACCTGACCCTCAAGGTCAACTATCAGGACGCTCTGTAGTCTGTGACGCTCTTTTTCGCCGATCTCCGTTAATATGACAAACGGCGGGGACGAATCGGCCCATCCCCCTCCTCCGTGGGGTATTAGAAGACTGAATGTTTTTGTCAGGAATGACTGTAATTATCCAAGCTATCAGAGAGCTCTGTTAGGCATCAATATCTGTGGTTTGCATGTTTCCGGGCCCGGTGTATCTCCAAGCTTTCCCATCCTCGTAGGACTTATCTGTAACACTTACCGGCCAGCCATCCTTCGCACCAGTCGTGCGTTATCTCGCTATTAGGTACTTCACTTTGTGCTTTGCTACCGGAGCGTGTCAGTGGCGGTGGGTATGATCGGCGGGTCTTGACGGACGGCTCGGCTCGGTTTCAGATTGCGACCACCCGCGGTCGGCCGTCTCGGCGCTGACTCATCGTGACGTCACCAGCGGATCGAGTGTCGCGCGCGCAGAGTGAGCCAGTCGGCACCTGGCGGTCGGAGGGTTGCCCGCCCCGCCCCGCCCCGCCCCGCTGCAGGGAGTTTCCGTAGTCGTGTGGCGTGGCCGGCAGCCGGCCGGCAGAATCGGCCAAGGCTAGTGTAGTGGGACACTGACGCTGCGCGATACCCATTGCACGTGCTGTGGTGTGCCGCGTGTGTCGAACTGTGCGCGGTCGGAGCGTCTGCTGGGCACCGCTGACGGTGTGTCGGCGGAATCGTGTCTCGCCGGCCGGGTCCTAGCTCCCCCGAGAGCCATGCCGGAGACGGGGCGTAACGCCAAAGGCTTCCAGGACTCGGCGGTGCAGAGCTCGGCGATGTCCCACGCGGCCGCCGACAACAGTCAGGACGGGGCGGCCGGCGACGGCGCCAAGGCGGACCCGCCGGCCGCCGAGACCGACGAGCCGGACCGCATGGCCATCGTGGAGCTGGAGACGAAGCTGGAGATGATGATGCCGCCGGAGCCGCAGGAGAAGGCGGTAAGTCCGTACCCGGACTTTCCGGAGACGAACCCGTTCCGGCTGTCGGCCCGCGAGGTTCCCGTGGTGGTGGAGGCCGACGACACGCCGTCCGTGAGGCCACGGGAGCGCGGCGACGGCTGGCCGGTGGGATCGCTGGCCCAGCGGCGCGGCTCGCCCTCCGACCTGAGGGTGTTCATCCCGGGCACCGGCGGCGCAGGGTGAGTACCGCAGCTACACGTCACCCTGACGTATCTCCCTAGATAGCCAGCAGGTCAGCACCCATAATGGGAATGTTGAGTGAATCACATCTAGGTATTTAATCTAATGTAAAGAAGGCGTGTCTCAGAGGGCGGTAATGATCGTCACTAAGACGCGGAACGAATGACTAGAGAAATGTGATGCCCATTGCTCATCACGTGCAGTGTTTCTCATTTAGGTATGAATGGTGAGGAGTTGACTAGAGATACTCTATCGATTAGACGATTAGAGATGCTCTATCGGTGCACTGCCAAGTTAATGTTATGTCTGTTCATCTCAACAAACTGATTTATCAGACATGTTTGCAAAACGGTAGTATGAAATAAACATTAGCAGTAACAGATAAGTTTTCCTTTCCATTTGCAGTGGGTCATTTCAGCTGCTGGCTGCAGCCTGCAGCTATCTGTGTTTCGAATGTCCTGACACTTCCTAATGCGGTTTCTTTGGTCCTGTATATCATCTGGCCCTGGGACAGCGATAGCTAGCTCATCCAGTCATTTCTTTGTGCGCCCTCGAATCTCGGGTTCTCCTCCGGTATAGATTTAGAAATGGACTGATTTCCTCTCCCGGCTACATATATGCTAAGCGATCCCTCGACGCGTTGCTAGCATGGTAATCAATACCTCACGGGCTGTGTCGTAAATGAGGCACAAGTGGCACATGCATTATTCGGGGCGGATGCAGTGGACGTTACCCTTTCTGTGCGCTACGAGAATAAGCTCTAGCCGGTAGGGGTGCTGATCGTATTGACCGCGGCAGATTTCCGGGGACAAGGCAGTTACCTACTTCATATTTTTCGTCATCGACTTGTGGACTGTGGTCATTAAGTTTTATAGCTAAAGTTGTTCAGTTAGGTTAGGTTAGCTGATCTTTTGTGCAGAATAGGGCTCAGACCGATCGTTAATACCCACTCGCCAATCGTTCACCATAGATGGGTGTGACTGATACTCAGCACTGATTGCGGACCGGGAGAGGTCCTGTTTTGTTGGAGCACTAACAGGATGTGGCGGGGCTTGCGTAGGCCGGCCTATCTCTAGTTCCCAAGTGCGTTTATAACTAACGGAATGTTTTGGTTGCGTGGATGAAATGCATTAGTTTGATTGCAGATTACCTTTGCGTAGTGGAGTTTGGGGCGTGGTGTAGTAATGCGTGGCGTCGACTGAGCTGGTACCTTCAGCATGCATGTCTATTGCCCATACCGTCCTTTTTTACGGAGCGAGCGAAGCGAGCGTAGCCTTTCCTTAGATTAACGGAAATTTCTGAATTCTGAGTATGAGCGGCCGGCCGGCCGTGCGGACGCTTTTGCGAGGCTTATATCTCAGCAACCACTTGACCGATTTACACGCGGTAATTTTTGTAGGGTAGCTTCATTCCTTCTACCAAGTATTGGACCACAGATAACAGTAGTACAGTAGTGATTGGACTATTCCCGATGCATGTGGGTGACCCCTTATGCACGTGCCACGTGCAAAACGAAGAGGTGTCAGTTTTGTAATAGTTGCAATATCTCGGTAACTTCTTGGCCGACTGCGCTAAAAGTTGGCATGTAGGTAGGCACCCACTAGGCAATGCATATCCATGTGCCAGAGTTGGGGTGCTGCTGCACGTGCGCATGTGCAGGGGTCGTTTCCAGATCTCGAGAACGGCCGGACCGATGGCGCTCAAATTTGGTACACAGTTAGGGACCAGTTAGTAGGGTGCCGTGCAAAAGCCAGATGGGACCCATTTTGCACGTGCGCACGTGCAGGGTGCCAGTTTCAGATCTCGAGAACGGCTGGGCCGATTGTGATCAAATTTGGCACATCGCTAGAGACCGGTTAGTAGGGTGCCGTGCACAAGTCAGTTGGAGGTACCCCCTCGAAATTTCGCACGTGCAAGGCTCACCCTCTCGCTCGCTCCGTTAGTCGCCCCAAAAGGCGTTATACTGGTTATTAGGGTGACGCCATTATAGACACACCATAATTTTATATCCTCTTCCCTTGACCTACGCTTGTGTAAGAGCACCTAAGTTCTAACTCCTATGAAGACTATAGGATATGTTCCTTAGGAAAGTCGCTGGAAGTCGTCGGGAAATTCTTCTTGCGACATTTTTTTTTGTCGCGCCGACGGTATAATGCATATGATGACCTTCTACCCCACACTTCACCCTCGCTGCCCCTCTGTCGACCCGGCCGCACAGCTGACCAGTCTCCTCCGTGCAGGGCCGGCTCCACGCTGCTGGCTCAGCGGGCCGTGGGCGACTGTGAGCCGGAGCTGGCGGCGGCTGGCGGCGGCGGCGGCGCTCGGCGGGGTCCGATGGAGCGCCGGGACAGTATATGGGACCGGCTGCCGGCGCCCGACGAGCTGCAGCAGCAGCGCCGCCACTCGGACCAGGAGCCGACCAGCGGCGCCGGACGACTGCTCAGGTGGGTGACGGACCCGACCTGACCTGACCCTGCCTGACCCAACCTGACCCAACCACCCGGACCAGGAGCCGACCAGCGGCGCCGGACGACTGCTCAGGTGGGTGACGGACCCGACCTGACCTGACCTCTTGAACTAGGAGCCGACCAGCGGCGCCGGACGGCTGCTCGGGCCAGTGATGGACCCGATCCGACGGACCGGTGACCTGACTTGACCTGACACTACCACCAGGTCACAGATCATTGGGGTCAGGACCATGACACTTACGGGATATAATACTTATGTAAGATTGTTAGATTATGGCCGTTGTAATCCGGAACAACAAAGCAGTTTTGATGAGTTGCTTCAAAGCTGTTGAGGCTGGTCAATGTGATCCTGAACAAGTGCGAGGTTTAGAAGACCATAGCTAGTGTCCTAAGCACGATAGGAATATCGCAAGCGCCGCTCCTGAGTGCCAGCTTGCCTCTGGCGCGGAGATGTGTCTGCCGGCCGCCATCTGACGGTCCCCCGCCGGCCAGGTCGCCGTTCCCGCTGGTACAGCCGACGCCCACGCCGGACCAGACCAACGACGAGGGTCGCGAGCTCTTCCTCGAGTTCGTCCACGACCGCATCGTCGAGGAGGGCATCCCCGAGGCGGAGCTGGCGCTGGAGGCGCAGAACGACGATACCATCAACAGGTGCGTAATGGGCCGGGAACGCAGCACAAAAGTGCAAACGATTCTAAGCTTAAAGGCTGGGTTGTATGGATATGCACACTTGCTTTTTTATGTAGCTGAAATTAAAATGGGCCTGCCATTTGCGTATCAATACCGTACTGTCTCTGTTCTGTGTGTGACTGGGAAGTTATAGGCCTCGTTGGATTCTGGTCTTATATTTCTTAACACACTCGCGTTCCACTGCGAGCCCTGGTAAGAGGCGTTTTTCTGACGACTTCTCCCGGTCCGTTTCAGGATCATGTCGCTGCCGGGCCTCAGTAACCCGGTGTGGGCGCAGACGGGCACCGAGCTGCGCGCGCTGGCCGACGCGTTCGCCACCTCCCACCAGCGTCGCGAGCTGCGCTGTAAGGCGCAGCAGACCGACCTGACGGCCATCTCGTGGGACCGCTTCCGACAGCTGCTCGAAGAACTGTTCTCGGTACGGCCCGGCGAGTTCGGGCTGAGGGTGCTAAGCATGTGACTCTGGATGGATTTTTTATTGTAAATATTACATCTTTACGGGCTCGACTTTGTGATGACGTATAGCAACAACAAGCGGTCATTTTGTTGGTATGTGATACCGTCCCGGTATCACACACGAACACGGTATCACCGTACGGTACGGGGCCAGTGGGGCTAAAGACTGACGGCTGTTAACACAACAGTAAGCACAACTTTTGGACTCCACCGCGAAGAATAGTAGATAGCGGGTAGTGCCTTTGTGCTTTCGCCGTTTTCGGTGTTTCTGTGCTGTAATGTTGGACTGCCAGCCCATCGTCTGCCCCGTCCGGCCTCTGTCCATTTCCGTCAGCTCATATCCCGTCTGTCGTTTCGCCAGGGAGAGGCGGGCGTCACCCAGGAGCGAATCCTGGTGCTGTTCTTCTTCCTCTCGGACTGCGTGGTGAGCACAATCCGCCGGCACGCCTGGGCCCACCTGCGCCGTTTGATCGAGTGGAGCCTGCGCTATATCGTGGAGCGGGTCTGCACGCTGGTACAGGAGGCCGGCGGATGGGTGAGTGAAGACTGATTCGGGAGGGAGGGTGAGATAGTGAGTCATGGTGGCGTGAGCGCCTGACTGACTGGCCCTGGTGGGTGAGCTTTTGACGGGTGAACGTCGTTCAGCGATAGCAAGTGAACGCTGATCGATCGTGTTTGTGGAATGATGGGCTAATTGTGCTACTCTTACTGTTAACCGATCACCGTGCTGTATCGACCTCCACTGGACGTATACCTCACTTGACCGGTGTTTGTGTCTCATCCCCAGGGTGTCGTGCTGCGCCAGTCGGCCGAGTACCTCTACCTGGGACTCAAAATAGCCGCCGCGGGACTGGTCTGTGTGGCCGCTATCGTCTACATTAGGAAGAATTAGACCGGTCCGCCGCGACACCGTGCCACGATGGGAACCGAGGAGCAGCCTCTCACGTCCCGCCGCGGTCGTAGATGAGTAGATGATATCGGGCTAAGAATAATGACGTGCGAGTGGGTATTTATTGACGGGCATTGGGGCAGAGCCTTGCCGGTTTCCTCTGTAGTTGCAGAACGTTTGACAGATAAGCGTTCACTATTTTTGTTTTTAGAATACTCATTTCCTGTCTATTTATGTAGTTGCTGTTAGTTTTGCTTGCTTGTTACGCGGTCAGATTTAAGGTCCTCTGAGGTTCACCGACTGCATTAGCATGGCTACCTGTTTTTGACTGCCATCAGGCTAGCCTTTGCCTTTACCTGGCTTTGCCGCTTTAGGATACTTTCACTCGATCTATTTTTCCCGAGTTAGGTGGGTTCTGGGAAGGTGTGTGTTGGCTATGCCGACAGCCGCAAGTTGTGATAAGGTTTAATTTGGTTGAGATGGATGCAGTATGTTTCGTCACGGCCTTGCCATGGGACAGATGCCGAGTAGATAGTTGGTGAACCGCTCCGGAGCTCAGTCTTTCCTCTACAAACGCGACAATAGCTGCGTGGATACAGTACAAGCCACTCCAGTACAGATCTCTCCGTCCGGCCAGCCAACCGACCTCTGTTTTCGGAGGTCCCCTCCCCGCCGTACTCGTCGGCGCCAGCTCAACGCCTACCTCCGCCCGTGGGGTGGCTCGTCTCAGTCTCAGTCCTCCATAACGCGTATACCGTGACTCACACGTAACTCTTACCGTGAATCGGGCTCCGACGGCAGGGTTCCACCCGTCCACAGCTTCCCTGGAGCCTCGGGTGGCGGCACAGTCACAATACCAGCACAGTGTGTGCATCACAACGGGATCGTGTCCGTGACCGTGTTTTGGTGAGAGTGTGGTCCTTGGATTGTGTGGACAGCCTCGGCGGCTCCAGTCGCGGGGAGAGAGCGAGGTCCCCGGCTTGTGTAGCCAGTCTGTGACTCGGCAAGGGACAGTGATTCTAGCGTGGTTCAGGCAGGTGATTCCCGTGTGGCTCGGGGCTGTGGCCGCTGGCGGCAGTGTGATGCCTCTCACAGTGGTGAGAGCGGTGAGTTTTGTGAGCGGTAGGTGAGACGGTGACTCACGTGTGGTTTCGCTGTGAGCTGGCCAAAGAGCGAGTGGTAGGTAAATGGACGGCGGGCGCCGGCTGCCGGGACTCCAGGGTTGTGCCCTCAGTGTCCTTCGAGATGGAATTTGTTTCAATTTTGTTTTGAGACGGCGTATCTCGCGTCTAGGCGAAGACGTGATTATTGATCAGCGAATGGAAAGTTGCTAGTCGTTTTCAATAAAATAACGGCTGTTTTACATCATGTTTGATGCTGCTGCATAGAACAATTTAGCGTGACATGAGTAGGTACTGGGTTTTTCGCATTTATGGAGGCCAACATTTGATCGTAAACATGGTATTCTAGGTGATGAGGTCGGCGGGTAAGCCGAAACACAGACATCTGTCCGTTAGGCGGTGATGTGACGTGCTTGAACGTCGAACGAGCGATTTCACCAGTTTCTGATAACGGTAGGTGCCCTGAACCCCACTGCACGCTTCTTGCGCACGGCGATCGATATTTTTGCTGTTGTGAGGGGTACAGTTTCGCCGCCGGCAGGTGGGGAAGCAACAGGTTGCCGGAGCGCCCCCTCTGGTTACCATGACAACACCTCGCCTGTGTTATCAATGCGAGTAGTATGCTACGCTTTTGAACCTGTACGACCGAAACTGAGAGCGAATGTAACGTACGAGACGACCTCAAATATGAGCTGAGTTATCAAAGTAGCGAGCGACTGTGAACTGATTTAAACGACAGACATCGAAGATTATCAACGAAACCCTTGAACAAAACGATATCTGAGGAGCAGTCAGCCCTCCGAACGATCTGCTGCATCACGAATATTTTACGAACTTAGGTGAGTGTGAACTTTACCTCAGGTGGGGCTACCTTGTTTTATTTCTGGAGCGATTGATATAGATAACCTACTTGTCTCGCATATTGTAAACCTAACCAACGTATTGGAACAGTGCTTCGCAATAGCTCCCACAAAGTGCATTTCGCTTGAAATGCCGCTGGTGATACGACCGAGAGCCTCCCGTGGTCCTAATCTGGGCTGTTAACGACTCTTATTCGATTGTCTGTGCTTCAACACCGGTTAATGTCGTGACCCTCCCCTCCCAGTCACCCCTCCCAGTTTGACCCTGATCCCAAAATATGAAGCCCCCTTGCTCCTGTCCACTCCACCCCTGACGTCATCGGCCGCTGGCAGTTTACCGAGATGGCTGACCGCGGGAATAAGATGGACGAGGAGGCCTTCAAGAACAGCATGGCGGCCGACCTGGAGTCGGAGGACACCACCGTGCGCATCAACGCGCGCCGGCTGCGCATCCAGCGCTTCAAGGAGAGCGTGCGGCGCCAGGAGCAGCTGGCACAGTGAGTAGGAGCAGGGCGGAGCTCGGTAGGCGAGCGTGTAAAGCGAGGTGTTTGTGACTAAATGCGTACGATTATGAATGGTCAGTCAATGCTAGCTGGATGGATGGACTGGGATGAGTTTATAAGCAGCCGGGCGGACTGCATGTCGGCTCTGTTTTTAAGACGCTATGACCCCGTCTTCTGTCGCCTCTGCGACCTCTGACCTGCCACCCCCCACCCCTCACAGACTGGGCCTTGGCTCGGCCCCTGTCGAGGTGCCGCTGGTGGAGCGGCAGCTGGCAGAGAGCGGTCAGAAGCTGGAGAAGCTCGAGGACGACGGCCTGGAGATGGTGACCAACGTGCCGGTGGCCTTCCAGGGCCGCGAGGCCGACCACCGCGCCAACACGGAGCTCAGTCTCAAACAGCGCCAGGAGCGGCTTAAGGAGGACGATGAGCTCAGCGAGCAGCGCTTCAACGACATCTCCGAGCTCTGGGACAGGTGGGAGTCTGAACACCCGCGGAAAGATGACATTGGGCGGTCCGCAGACTGCAGAGTACTGTGCCTCAGCGGACTTCGCGGAGGTCCCCAGTGTGGAGTGTGGGTGGGGGGACCTACATCCATTTAACTGTTATCAATCAATCAATCAATCAATTTATTTAACATCCCATCATATAGGGACAAAGCATATTGGCATGATACAATACAAGGTGTCTAACACAGTTACACAATACACATCATATTCATGTGACACAAAGTACAAACAGCTGTTCCATGCAGCCTGTAAGCTATACTGCCGTGACAACCAAGAAAAGCGTAACTCGCATTTTTTCGATTTTGAGATTTTGATACCATTAGATAGAGAATAGCAATCTCCATCTTTCTGCAAAACCGTTTTTCGAAATTCGTATAATTTTTCGAGTTATATCAAATTTTCTTTTTCGAGAAAAGCGTAAATGTTTTTCATCCTCCCTGACCGCAAGCAAAAAAAGCGTAACTACAAACGCAGCTATTAAAAAAAGCGTATCTGCAGCGGTCAGGACGATGTGATAGGCAAGAAAAGCGCAACTAAGTAGTTGCGCTTTTCTTGCTTATCACCGCGCTGACTTTTACGCACTTGCGCTTTTTTGCCTTTCAGGTGAGTGCATAACACTTGGTAGAAGTTTAATTTTGCCAGGAAAATTTGCATTAAAAATATATTCAGCCCTTCTTGCTAGCGTTTGCCGCCTTTCTATGTTTCACCAATATCTTCTAGTAGGTATCCGGGCGTTTGAATGGAGGAAAACTGTAAGATAAAAGCAACCAAAGTTCAAAACCACCAACTTGAAATATTAGGTATAGGTATGGGGTGCCATGCCATACCCTGGACCAAGGCCACGCGAGCGATATCAAATAGTTTACTTTATTTATTGTGGTGCATGCTCGCTGTGAACTCTATCAGAAGCGTGTGCAAATTGCGGCTTAGGAGCAGCATTGGTCTCTGAAGAGGTTTAGAACTGAAACGATAACAAAAAATACGGAACAAAAGTCCACGTGCAGCTAAAGGAAAATGTGAAATCAGGAGTAGAGTCGAGCGAGTTCTGGTGAAATAGGACAATCAGGGGCGGGATCTGCATTTCGACATCCCAGCATTAACCCGCGCCCGGCTGGGGGTCCTGGATTTCCACGCCCTGCTGGGGGGGGTGTTTGAACACCCCCCCTTCTAACTCGGCTCCTGGGCCACGTAGCGATACGCGGAAGGCGGCGTTCGAAAGAGCGTAAAAAATAATGAGGAAATCACTTCGGTCAATTTTTTGGTCAGGTCAAAGGTCAGGTCACCAGAGGTCATTGAAGGCAAAATTTCGCCGATTTCCAGGTCGAATGTCAACAATTTCCAAGAAGCCAACGCATAACTCGGGAACCAATAGAGCTCAGGCGCGGATACAAGGGGGGGGGGGCCATGGGGGCCATGGCCCCCCCCCTTGGCCGATTTTTTTCAAAAATAAAATAAAAAGTTAAAAAGCTGAAAAGGGGGCCTCCTGAAAATAAAGTGGCTATTCATGTTGAGATGTTGCCTGAACAGCTAGATAAGCTCAATAGACGCAGTTTTTTTTTGGGGGGGGGGGCCCAACAAGTGGGAAGATGGGGCCTCCAACATATGGGGGCCTCCTGGTTTCTAATGGCCCCTCCCTTGGAGATTTTCTGGATCCGCCCCTGATAGAGCTACAGCGCCGCGGAAAAGCGCATTCGATAGCCCTATTAACGCCCTTTCTGAGTAACTCCCTCAGATTTGACCTAACGTCAACGGTTTTGCCTGCAGGGGGCAAAAACTGCAAAAATAGCCGATTTTTTCGGAAACAGTTTTTCTGCAATAACTTTTGACCCAAGCCTTGTACGAGCTTACTTTTACCGGCATCGTGTTCCTCTCGTCAAGACGCATCGAATGAACTATAACTTTGACTTTAAAGGTCAACTTGAAAATTTCACCTCAGGTCAAGGTCATGACCTGACCGGAAAGGGTCATGTTGCATATCAGTCGATCCGTATCGTCGAGCTGAACACATCTAAGGCGTTTTCATCGCTCTAGCATGCCTCTATCAAAAGTTATTTGCGAAAAACTGTTAAATACCATTCGTGACCTAAGATGACCTCAGGGCATAAACAGGGGTCACGGACACCATTTTCATGTTCAGTGTGTCTAAACCACTTGTAATTCAGTGCTTGGGAGTGTTTATAATGTCTTTCGTCCAAAAGAGGCGCATTTCAATTTTCTCCCATTGACTTATAATGGGGAGGTCGCAAAATTGACCTGACCTTAGGTCATCGGTATCAAAATTCTGAGATATACATTTCGTACATGCTATTGCTCTTAGCAATCGCTGAAAGTTTCAAAGCGATCGGTCACTCGGTGTAGCTATGACAGACATTGAAACTTTTTATGAGGTGAGGTCACTTCAAGTGACCTGGTGACCTGACCTTGAATGACCTTGGTCTGAAATTTTCACAACATGTGTAGAATTGATGTATAATAAGGTGTACCAAAAACGGCGGCGCTCCGCGCCGCCGTTTTTGAGATATTCGCGAAAAACCACAAGGGGGGGTGTTCAAACACCCCCCCCCAGCAGGGCGCGGGTTAAGAGAGGCGACCCAACCCCACATGGCCGCCCGGCCAGCCAGCACCGGCAGAGCTGACCATATGGCCGCCCGGCTTGCCCGGTCTGACAGCCCCGACAGGGGCGACCCCACGGCCGCCCGACCTGCCAGCACCGAAGGAGGCGACCACTTGGCCACAGGGCCTTGCAGCACCGGCAGAGGTGACCCCACGGCCGCCCGGCTTGCCCGACCTGCCAGCACCGACAGGGGCGAGACCCCAAGGCCTCCTGACCTGCCAGCATCGACAGGGGCGACCCCAAGGCCGCCCGACCTGCCAGCACCAGCATAGGCGACCCAACGGCCCCACGCCCGCCCGGCCTGCCAGCACCGGCAGAGTTGAGCCCACGCCCGCCCGGCCTGCCAGCACCGGCAAAGACGACCCCACGGCCGCCTGACCCGCCAGCATCGGCAGAGGTGACCCCACGGCCGCCCGGCTTGCCCGACCTGCCAGCACCAGAAGAGGCGATACAAAGGCCGCCAGGCTTCCCGACCTCCCAGCACCAACGGGGGCGACAGCCGACAACGTGGCCGCCCGGCCTGCCCGACCTCCCAGCACCGACAGGGGCGACCCCAAGGTAGCCTGACCTGCCAGCACCGAAGGAGGCGACCCCACGGCCGCACGGCCTGTCCGGCCTGCCAGCACCGACAGATGAAATCCCGCGGCCACCAGGACTGCCAGAACTGACAGGGGCGACCCCAAGGCCGCCCGACCTGCCAGCACCGAAGGAGGCGACCCCACGGCCACTTGGCCTTGCAGCACCGGCAGAGGTGGCCCCACGGCCGCCCGGCTTGCCCGACCCGCCAGCACCGACAGAGGTGACCCCACGGCCGCCCGGCTTGCCCGACCTGCCAGCACCGGCAGAGGCGACCCTACGGCTGCCCGGCCTGCCAGCAACGGCAGAGGCTACCCCAAGGCCGCCAGGCCTGCCAGCACCGGCAGAGGCGACAACGTGGCCACCCGGCCTGCCCGGCCTGCCAGCACCGGTTGAGGCGACCCGACGGCCGCCCGACCCGCCAGCACCGGCAGAGCTGACCATACGGCCGCCCGGCTTGCCCGACCTGCCAGCACCGACAGGGGCGAGACCCCAAGGCCTCCTGACCTGCCAGCACCGACAGGGGCGACCCCAAGGCCGCCCGACCTGCCAGCACCGGCATAGGCGACCCAACGGCACCACGGCCGCCCGGCCTGCCAGCACAGACAGATGAAACCCCGCGGCCGCTCGGACTGTCAGAACTGACAGAGGGGAAAACGTGGCCATCCGGCCTGCCAGCACGAAATGAGGCGACCCCACGGCCGCCCGACCTGCCAGCACCGGCAGAGTTGAGCCCACGCCCTCCCGGCCTGCCAGCACCGGCAAAGACGACCCCACGGCCGGCTGACCCGCCAACATCGGCAGAGGTGACCCCACGGCCGCCCGGCTTGCCCGACCTGCCAGCACCAGAAGAGGCGACCCAAAGGCCGCCAGGCTTCCCGACCTCCCAGCACCTACAGGGGCAACCCCAAGGAAGCCTGACCTGCCAGCACCGAAGGAGGCGACCCCACGGCCACTTGGCCTTGCAGCACCGGCGGAGGCGACCCCACGGCCGCCCGAATTGCCCGACCTGCCAGCACCGGCAGAGGCGACCCCACGGCTGCCCGGCCTGCCCGGCCTGCCAGCAACGGCAGAGGCAACCCCACGGCCGCCCGGCCTCCCAGCACCGGCAGAGGCGACAACGTGGCCGCCCGGCCTGCCCGACCTGCCAGCACCGGCAGAGGCGACCCCACGGCTGCCCGGCCTGCCAGCAACGGCAGAGGCTACCCCAAGGCCGTCCGGCCTGTTCGGCCTGCCAGCACAGACAGATGAAACCCTGCGACTGCGCGGACTGTCAGAACTGACAGAGGCGAAAACGTGGCCACCCGGCCTGCCAGCACGAAATGAGGCGACCCCACGGCCGCCCGACCCGCCAGCATCGGCAGAGGTGATCCCACGGCCGCCCGGCTTGCCCGACCTGCCAGCACCAGAAGAGGCGACCCAAAGGCCGCTAGGCTTGCCCGACCTCCCAGCACCAACAGGGGCGACCCCAAGGCCGCCCGACCTGCCAGCACCGACAGGAGCGACCCCAAGGCCGCCCGACCTGCCAGCACCGACAGGAGCGACCCCAAGGCTACCCGGCCTGCCAGCACCGGCTTAGGCGACCCAACGGCCCCACGGCCGCCCGGCCTGCCAGCACAGACAGATGAAACCCCGCGGCCGCTCGGACTGTCAGAACTGACAGAAGCGAAAACGTGGCCACCCGGCCTGCCAGCACGAAATGAGGCGACCCCACGGCCGCCCAACCTGCCCGACCTGCCAGCACCAGAAGAGGCGACCCAAAGGCCGCCAGGCTTCCCGACCTCCCAGCACCAACATGGGCGACAGCCGACAACGTGGCCGCCCGGCCTGCCCGACCTCCCAGCACCGACAGGGGCAACCTCAAGGAAGCCTGACCTGCCAGCACCGAAGGAGACGACCCCACGGCCACTTGGCCTTGCAGCACCGGCGGAGGCGACCCCACGGCCGCCCGACCCGCCAGCACCGGCAGAGCTGACCATATGGCCGCCCAGCTTGCCCGACCTGCCAGCACCGAAGGAGGCGGCCGCTCGACCTGCCCTACTTGCCAGCACCGACAGGGGCGACCTCACGGCCGTCCGGCCTGCTAGCACCGGTATAGGCGACCCCACGGCCGTCCGGCCTGCTAGCACCGGTATAGGCGACCCCACGGCCGTCCAGCCTGTCTGACCTGCCAGCACCGAAGGTGGCGACCTGACGGCCGCGATTGCTAAGCATGAAGCATGAAGTCCTAGCATGAAAAGTCGTGAGCTATTTTGAAAGGCATCTAGGCATCCGAAATGGAGAAAAGACGTTTTCGTCCTGGCGTATTTGAAACACCGCATATTCGCCGATACCATAAGATCTCGCAAGCAAAAGAAGCGTAACTACGTAGTTACGCTTCTTTTGCATTTCGCTATGGAGCCGCGCGCTGCACATACGGTTGCCGGACTGGAGTGAATGTAGTTACGCTTTTCTTCCCTACATGCCTTGCTGCAATTTGAGCATGGAGTGAAAAGCAAAAACACCTTACACCATTTTCTAGCAATATCTTATATGCCACGTAAAAAATATTAACACTGTTAGGTTCAGTGCAGTATTGCGAACAGTTTGACACCAAGTTTTCTTTGATTATTTAAGAACCGACGATAATACAAGGTAAAACAGAAAAATCGCTCTCCTGAAAAATCGTCAAAAGCGAGTTACGCTTCTTTTCCTTTTCACGGCAGTATATATCGTAAGCTGTCGTTCCTACTTCCTATCGGCATCATTTTACTGAAAACCGGCACAATTATGTTGGATAATGTTTTTGTTCCGCTAATAAATTAATCCGTCAACGGATATTCTCTGTCCCTCTTGCAACTTTATCTCATTTCATAACTTATCTGTTCTATGGGTCTGACCGAATTATTACATCGACTTTTACCCCAAAATACCACATTTAAACTCCAACTGCCCTCTCGACCGCTATCTCACTCCCTCGGTCGCCTTCCCAGCGCCATCGCTCGCGCCCCGAGTCGGCTGCACGCCCACCTGTGCAGTCAGCGGGCGCTCTGTGACCAGCTGCTGGCCCAAAAGGACCAGGTGGTGCGCAGTCTGGAGGCCGAGCTGCGCTGTATGGATGACGAGTACAACCTGGAGGTGACGACTCACGGGCAGGTGAGTATAGCGCTTCAGAGGCGTACCCAGGGCGACTTTGAGGACCAAAGGGCGTTACTAGGGGTACCCAGAGCGTATCTGGGCTGTGTAGAAGGTGGTTCCAGGGCGTTACTATGGGCCAGAGGGCGTCTTTATGGCAGTGCTGGTTAAAGTTCTGCATTGAATAGGTTGATAATGCAAAGAGGTCAGAATGGATAAAGATTCAGCAACAACCAGTTGCTCGCAAACATTGAACCTAGATCGTGTCGGCGTGTGCCCGCCATGGATACTAACCACCACTCCTCCGTCCCTCAGGACACGACGGTGCTGATCCAGCGGATGAAGGACCAGCTGGTGATCCTGCGGAACGCCTACTCCCGGGAACTGGAGGACATCTACGGCGCCATGAAACAGGACCTGGACGAGACGCGCGGCCACCACCAGGAGGGCTGGCAGGAGAAACTGGACGAGATCGTCGCCGTGAGTTGACAGGCGGAGCCGTCACGCTAATGGAATCCAATGGGTCCAGTGGAGTCCAATGAGATGGCCGGAGACATCGCTATGTAACACGACTGGTGGCTTTACTATCACGAAAAAGCAATACTTTTTTAATGAGACGCAAATGAGATAAATATAATGAGATTTGAGCAGTGGATCACATTTTCTCTCACAGGTGTACTTTCTACACACCTCTCCTATGACCATTCGCTCGTGTTTGCCTCCCCACAGCTGGAGGAGAAGCGGCTGGCCAGCTACATCCAGATGACCGAGGACCACGATCAGGAGATGCACGCTGTGTACTGCGAGGACGCCGACGAGTACCGACAGGTTAGTGGTGAAAGTACTGGTGTCTCACCGCCGTAATTACCCAGATCTCTTCACCGCCTCGTTTTCATGCCTCAATATTACCGACACTCTGTTCGTAAGCCTGACCAGCTCCCGGTCACGCCGCAGATGCGCAGCACTCTGGAGAAGGACGTGGAGCTGCTGCAGCAGCAGCTGGAGCAGCTCAAGGCCGCCTGTCTGCTCAACACCGAGAAACTCGACTACAATTACCAGGTGAGATCGGACACCTGAGGCGAGAGCACAGGGCTGGGCGGCAGCGGACGGCGGCTTGGGGGAACTCGAGTGTGGCGGATTGCCCCGGCCTACCATAGTCAGTGAAACATTGATGTGACAGAATGTGATCCCTGACGGTTGCAGGTGCTCCGCCGTCGCGACGAGGAGTCAACTATCACCAAGTCGCAGCAGAAGAGGAAGCTGAACAAGCTGCAGGACGTGTACAACGGGTTGCGGCAGAAGCTGGCGGAGCAGGAGCGCAGTCAGCGGGTGGAGCTGCAGCAGCTGACTACCGACATCAGGTGGGAACCCGGCTGAGCAGCCCAAATAGGAACCGGGCTGAGCAGCCCAAATAGGAACCAGGCCCAGCAGCTGAATCATGCCAACATCACGTTGGAACCGAGCTCGGCAATGGGTAGAAACGCGGCTCAGCAAAGGCTGACGGTAATCAGGTTCATCAATTAGTATCGGGACAGGGACCAGGATACTGGGAAGTATGCGGCGGTAACTGACCACTATCAGCGGGCTGGTCTGATCACTACCCAGATGACAATCTGTATTCTGTAGCCAGTTGTTGGATGTTGGCTGTTCTGCAGTGCCTTTGATGTACCCGTCTCTGTCCGTCAGACGCCTGACTGACATGCTGGTGGACGTGGGTGAGCGGAACCAGCACTTTATCGCCGTGCACAGCCGCCAGCTGCACCAGATCTTCCAGATGACGCACGAGAACTGCCGCCGACAGCTGGACAAGGTCATCCGCGCCGACAAGGTCATCCACGAGCAGCAGCTGGGTCTGCCGTTCACCCCGCCCGCCCTGGACCACCTGGCGCCACCCGAGGTATGTACGATGCCTGATATTCCCTCTAGTTACCTGTCGTTGAGCACCTTACGCATCGCTCTTTTCTGTTTTAAGACGGACCTTTTTGTCCATTTGACCGCTCCATGTCGTGATTTTCTCGTGAACCATGTGAAACCATCCTTGACCACTGCTCACCTGACCATCCCATCCCGCTCCGTCCCGGCAGATGAAGGCCGATTCGGCGATGGAGGTGGTGCGCGAGGCGCTGGCCGGGCCCGGCTCCGACTCGGACCGGCCGTCCTCGTCCGGCGGCGGCGACGGTCCGCCGCTGTCTGCTGTGCTGGCGCCGGGCCCGCCGCTGCTGCGCCGCCTGCTGCTGCTGCTCGGTGACGAGTCGGGCTTCCTGGTGGAGCGGCGGCTACACCGTCTGCTGGCCGGTATTGATGCCGAGGACGCAACTCTGCTGCGGCTGGATGCCGTTCTGGCAGCGCTCGGTGTCCGCACGCAGATCGACCTCGACCAGCTCTGCAAGTACTTCGTGAGGTGCGGAGGAGGCAAAGGTGGTATATAAACTGTGTAGGTGTCGGTGTGGTTCATCGGTTTTTCAAAAGTAACATTGATGGTGTCTGACAAAAGGGTGGCTTATTTCTTTTCCGAATACGCACCCACCACTTTTGTGCATTTGTCATTATAATGTTACCCAGCAGATTTGGTAAAGCTTCACCACGCTATGGCGCTTTTGCATCTCGCCTGTTCGTTGAACTGACCTCAGTCGGTGCCCCGCCTAGGTACGCCACGCCGGTGGCCAGCCGCGAGGAGCTGCCGGCCGTGCCGGGCTCGCCGCCCCCGGTGCCCGCCCACGCCTACTCGTCGCCGGCGCTGGCGGTGGCCTCTCGGTCGGGCAGCGCCGCGCCCTCGGTCCGCAGCGCTCCCAGTCGCGAGAGCGGCGCCGTCGGCTCGCTGTCCGACCTGCTCGGGGACGACCGGCCGCCCTCCTCCGGTGACAGCACGCCGCCCGCCGACCGGCTGCTCGTCTCCCCGGACGGCGTGCTGCACGCGCTGGCCGACTTTCTGCAGGGCCAGCGGCAGCGCGCCGGCGCCGCGTCCGGCAGCGTGGCGGCGGCCGCCGAGAACTCTGCCTCGGCGGCCGGCCGCTGGGCGCGCCTGCCGCCGCCGCCTACCGACGCCGACTTCTGGCAGCGCTTCCTGCACGTGCAGCCGGAGAGCCAGCGGCGGCTGTGGCGCGCGCTGGCCGGCGGCCTGCAGCGCTACAACACGGTGCTGCAGGAGCGCCAGCAGCTGCGGCTGCAGGTCATGGAGCTGGGCCAGCAGAACGCCGAGCTGCGCACGCTGCTGCACTCGCACCTCAGCCGGGCGCAGGGCGGCAGCGGCTGACGGTGCAGTCTCCCTGACGGCCAGCGGCTGGAAACTGGTACGGACTGAGCTGGATGTGCAACGCTGAGGGTGGATGACCGAGTACTAATGACCAAATGTGGATCATTGGCATCGATATTGATCTTTATTTCTTTCATAAGCTATTCATTTTAAGAGCCGTATTTATTTACACGAGCCTCTAGTTGAGTGAAATCAAGTGATATTAGCGACGAATTGGGAACAACGTTAGTTGCTAACGGTAACGCAACGTTCACATGGCTACACTTAATTAAGAGGTACTTTTATCGAATTTATTTTTTAGGAGAATTTATGCTATAATTAATAGTTTTATATTGGTACAATAGTTCCTTGCGAGGGGGTCTGCGCATTCAGCACAGTTACCGTCTATTTATTATTTTGTATAAGTAAGTTGATTTGTGATGAAAGTGCTTACACAAATTATAGTTTTCTAGCCCTGCTAAGTAAATGTTCCAATGTTGAGCTCAGCACGCCATTTGACGAATAAAACCTGATGATGTCGTATTTGTCTTTAGTCAAAACGGTTATACGCTGTGTGAATGAATCGGAACTCGATGCACGGACTGACGGACGCCTATAGGCGCCTATAGTGCGCAAAATGACCTTAGAGGTCGACGCATCATTTAAAACCTCGAATGCAAACGAAGTTCATCATGCATACGCAAAAAGCAAGCCATATGCAAGGCCCTAGCCGTAGCCATATGTCTTTGTGATTGTGGGAGGGGGCGAGGTCACTAGATTACCGAGTTAAATTTGAAATAAAACAAATTTGACATGAAATCACGTGTAGGACGTAGCTTGAGCTGCGAAAGGTCGATGTCTGTATCGATTCGATGCATGCCGTGTTTGTGAACAAGTTGAATTTGACCACTGGAATGGAATGGTGCGTTGCAGCAGCTCAGTCCCTGTTTGGCCCGTACCGTTAGGCAGAAAGTGTCCCAGCGGGAGAGACAACTGGTACGTCCTGCCACTGGCAGTGGAAGTGTAATGGCACCTTGGCCAGTGTCGGCTTGAATTAGGAAGTGGTTACAATAAAGGGAACGGATGTGTACATACCGTCGATTGGCTTACGCCATCACAATCGACACCGGGCTACGAAGGCAGAATAGGTATGTCTGGCTGCAATGCAACCATCATCTTGATGACGATCGAAAAGGGATGGGACGTCAAATTTGGCCTCGTTTCATTCTCAGGTGACATTTCAATGGCGGCACTGATTCAGCGCATCGTCAACTCGGTTGCCACGACTCCTCGCCATCCGAGCGGGTCGACCAAGGCCAGGGGTCGACGGCCCGGACCAAGCCCGGGCAGTGCGCCTGCGCGAATCCCGGCTCCTCCGGTATCCGCTCGGTGCTGCCACCTTGCGGATAAAGACACCAAACACTGCTTCACCGCGCGGCGCCGGCCCACATGTGCTGCTCCGCGCCGGGAGACGTCGGACATTTTGTGACTGGGTGAGCCGCCGTGGCTCAGTTGATTTCAGCTGCATATTGGTCGATTTGTAAGCTTGCCTAGCTATTCTTCATGCTAAGGAAGACAACGAAGGTTTAAATACAGAGGTAGGTACTGATCCAAGCATTTGTCCTTTTTTATATCATCACAAAACACAAGTATCACCATGTGTTATGGAGATTTGGGTGAAATTGACTAGAGTTTTTATTATTTCGAAATCATAGAAATGCCACAATGAATTCAGCAATTGGTTGTGGTTCGGCGAAACTATTAGACACTATGATAAATATGCATATTGATTCTATGGCTGGTTCTGTGTTTTTGTCCTGAAACTTGTCATAAATGACATTTAATCATCTATAAAAAGCAACTTCAGGTATTCTATTTAACTGCAATTCATGATTATTCAGGGTGAAATTTCACCTCTTGGAAATTTCAGTTTTGCTTTGGCTTGCTTCAAGCGGTTTGCAGCTTGCTAAGAAATGCATGGTAATGTTGCATTAATGAGCAAATATACCTGCTTTGGGGCCTCAGGGAGCATACTGAGTTAACTGCAGCTCCCCATGTGTTGAGATTTAGTGATACTGTCAAAAATTATTATTTTGGCACATCTAGAGGTGTGCTGTTTGGGACGACGGTGAAAACAGGGCGCCTGGGGCGATTTGATCAAGGTTCGTGAAATTCACACGTGACGTTTAGAATGTAGAAGGCAAGTAGAAGGCCCACGGAGGGGGAGAAGTTATAAATGTCACGTGACTAATATGCCCTCCGGCGCCCTGTTTTCACCGGCGTCCGCTGTTTGATGCTTCAGCACACTTATGCATTGTGTTTCCCCTTATGCTCAGGGAACTTCAAATTTATTATGTAAAAGCATTGTATGATCTTCATTATATATT
Organism: Amphibalanus amphitrite; assembly: GCF_019059575.1. Taxonomy (NCBI): domain Eukaryota; kingdom Metazoa; phylum Arthropoda; class Thecostraca; order Balanomorpha; family Balanidae; genus Amphibalanus; species Amphibalanus amphitrite. The sequence continues at coordinate 654,970 of NW_024881629.1, forward strand.
TAGCTATACCTTGCTACAATTTAACCACAATGCCTTTTTCTTAATGAATGCAGAAGATAATGATATGCAGATAATGATGATCCAGGCTAGTGAAGTTTCACATGCTGATAAGCCCATTTTTCTTCCAGGACAGTAACTTTGCAAGAGCTGTAATGTCAGATGAGGAGGGAGAGACACCACTTGTCATTGATCAGTCATCCAATGATGGCCCTGAACAGCTTGGAGGCTCAGGGGAGAGGATGGATGCCAAACCAGCAGAGGAGAATATGGACAGCAAACCAGCAGAAGAGAAGATGGATGCCAATCCATCAGAGGAGAGGATGGATTCAAATCCAGCACAGGAGGGGATGGATTCCATTCCAGTAGAGGAGGGGATGGATTCCAATCCAACAGAGGAGGGGATGGACTCCAATTCATCAGAGGGGAGGATGGATTCCAGTCCTTCAGATGAGAGGATGGATTCCAATCCAGCAGAGGAGAAGATGGATTCCAATCCAGCAGAGGAGAAGATGGATTCCAATCCAGCAGAGGAGAGGATGGATTCCAAGCCATCAGCTGAGGGGGATGCTCCATTGAATCCAGCAGATACAGTGCCTGTAGATGCTGGTTTTGTAGAGGCAGAGTCTGAAATGAAGGATGCTGTGGTTGGAGAAGACAAGTCAGATGGCATGGATGTGACACCAGGTTCTACAGCACCAGAGACTGAGAGCAAACAGCATGAGGTACAGCCTGAACAAACGGCCCCAGAGAATATCCCCAAGAGCAGTGAAAATGCAGAGCTATCTAACATGGCTAAAGACCCTGAAAATGACACAGAATGTGATGGCCCTGAGGAGAAATCAGTGCCCATGGATGCAGGTGACAGCTCAGCTGCTCCCCTGGAAGAAAAGGAAGTCTGTGCTGTAAAGGACAGTTCTTCAGCTGATGACACCACTGCTGCAGCATCAGCACCCCAGGAAGACTCTCCAATAGAAGAATCTACAACAGCTGGTGAATCAAATGTTACAGAGGCAGCATCTCTGGACAAACCCTCAGACACCTCCTCCAAGGTGACATCTGATACAAGTGACACCCCTCCCAGTGACTCTCAGCGCGCCACCAACGCTGGTGATGTCACCACTGGCAGTGCTGCTGACAGCACTGGTGATGCTGATGGTGCTGGAACCGCCACCACAACCACTCCTGCTGCCAATCCAGTGGCACTGTCCACTGTCACCACAGGCACCCCTACAGTCACCCCTGTCAACACCCCATCTGTCACCCCCGCCGACACCCCATCCGGCGCCCCTGCCAGTACCCCGTCCGCCGCCCCCACCGAAACACCCGGCGCCGGAGGTACCCCTCGGTCACGCGTCACCCGTTCCCGCAACCCTGACTTCGCTGCCAAGCAGAAAAGCTTCATGAGGAAGTTCCACCGGAGTGTCAGCGGCGGAGGCGGTGGAGGGGCCAGCCCGGCGCCGGATGGGACACCGGGCGCCCCGCGCTCAGAGAAGCGGGCAGCCAGCGAGGACTCTGTTCCGCCGGCGAAGCGTCGGAAACTCAGCGAGGCCTCCGATGAGCCGCGACCGTCGGATGTCGCTGCGAACACTGTGAGTAGCGCCCGCGATAGCGGGTTTCTGATCGGGTATTTGCTAAAAATTATCGATTAAATGTTGAATTGGTCAGTAAGCATTTACATTCATATTACAACGACTATGGTGTCAATTTGGGTTACAATGATCAATATTTTCACAGAGTGCGGCAAAAAGGAAAAAGGTAAGTTGGAGCTCGTAGGTATGCACGCTCTTTTTTTCGGCTCATATTCCCTGCACGTGTCATGTACCCATCGTTTGCACGCATTCAGTATTCATAGTGACACTTGGCCTTAGTTTTCACCATCCCCTGTGTCTACTCCGTTTGCTGTGAATATGTGTTTGTTTTCTATATCCCCTGATCTTGTCGCCTCTCTGCTGTGCTGTCGGTCGTTCGCTGGGCGCGCCGGCCTCAGTCGCCCGCTCCTCGTCTGGCACCAAGGCGGTGGTAGGGGTGACCTTGAAAGCCAGTGGCGCCGCGGCAGCTGGCGACCGATCACGTTCCCGTGCGGCCTCCCTCGCCGCGGCCCCCGCCGGCCGCTGTCTGTCCGCCGTCCCCGCATCCACACGGGTGGGAAGACGGCCTAGGGCTGTATACGGTCATCCACCTATGGATTGACAAAGAAGGGGTTCCGTTGTGTGCCCTACTAGATCTGCATGTAGATATTCCTGGTTGCATGACGTGTGTTGACCACGCACAAAGTTCGATGTTCGCGGATCCTTTGCGTTGTGCTACATTATGGGCACAATTTACCTACTAGGATCGGGTTATGTTATAGCCAGACGTCTGTTCGGTTTGTGGACTAACTGCCAATCTTACTGAACTTTGATCGTTTTTCCCCGAGATGCTTAAATGAAAACGTAATAGCAACCAGGTAATTGTAAATCACCATACCGGCATCACCATACCGTTAAACCAGCAGCTGCCCTTCCCCACATGATTCTTACCACTCCGTTCTGTATCTGGCACATCTGACCACCCCACGCTATGTCGACAGGGCACGCCCAACGACAACTTCTGCTGGGTGTGCCACCGCGAGGGCCAGGTGGTCTGCTGCGAGACATGCCCGCGCGTGTTTCACCTCAAGTGCGCGCAGCTGTCGACCGACCCGCCCGGCGACTGGGTGTGCGTCGAGTGTCAGCGCGTGGTGTTGGCCGAGTCGTCGGAGCGCCGGCTGCCCCCCGAGCGGCTCCAGCAGCTCATCATGTTCGCGCTGGGACGGCTCAAAGGACTGCCAGGGGTGAGTGACGCAGTGGAACGGGACTGTTGACTGACCCTGCGTTCGATGTCTCTCGGACGGCGAAGATTCTACGCCGTCCGGCCAATCACGTTTCATAACCGCAGCCGAGCCCCCGCTGACCTTGGACGGGATTGGCCGGACGGCAAAGAATCTTTGCCGTCCGGGAGACATCGAACGCGGGGTGAGTGAGAGGGACTGTCCAGTCCGTTCGACTGAACAGGGACTGGCCCAATGGGATGTGGATCAACACTCAACAGGCGGAGATTGAGATAACATTCTCTGATACCGCACAGTTTTATGCCAGCGTGATGCAAGTTAATGAAACCGTATCACATTACGGTCCAGCCAGATAATCTGTCAAATTATGTTGAGGTGTTTATAAGGGGTTAATGTTTGCTGTGTCTGGCTTCTTAACTATAACCGTTCATGATTCATAGTTTCCCCAAAAAGTACGTTTCCTCTCATTAATTCCAGGAAGACTTACATGGCTGTGCAATTTAAATCTGCTCTTTGCCTATCATGCCAAATATTGACCGTTTTGTTGACGGGCTGTCGACTAGCTGCACGATATGTGGAGAGAATGAATGGTGAATTATTTGGCATGGTAGCCTGAGCTAAAAATACTGTCGAAATTACGTTTCAAAGCTGCTGCGCCTCCAAAAATACGAAATAATGTGATCATCACACTAGCACTTTTCGTGGCGTCAATGCATGTGCAGTGCACCCTTTGCCCCAGGTCAATGTCCCGTGTTCAGCCGCTTGTACCGTGTTCGTAACTTTGATCCCGTTATTACCGTATACAAAACCGTAGCGATCCAGCTGCTAAAGTTCGTTATATTTTGTTATGGGCAGCTAAGTGCTCATTGGTTTGACGTTTGGTGATTCAGATCAGGACTGCGGAGTCGGAGTCGGAGTCGGTCGGAGTCGGCAGTTCTGACCGGAGTCGGAACTCGGAGTCAGAGTCGATTTTGGATACCGGAGCCAGGGTCAGAGTTGGAGTTACCGAAAACCAGCCGCAGCCTTGCCAGGTCTGCGGAGTCGAAGTCGGAGTCGGAGTTAGTTTTTGAAAGCCGAAGTCGGAGTCGCAGCCACCGAAAATCCATCCACTGCGCAGCCCTGATTCAGATGCATAACTGACCTTTTATCTAACTTCTGAAAAGGAGCGTTTCTAGACTTCACGGTGTAACCAGTTTGGGTGAATGGTGATAGTTATGGATATTACGTCTTCCTTCTTTCTTCGCCTACAGGGGGTTTTCAGTGAAGTAACGTTTCGCTGTTTTGATTTCGAATAAAGGCTTCCTTTACGTTTTGAAATTAACCATTTACGCTTATTTTCTATGTTTATTGTAGCTTGTATCGTATTGCTCCAATTGATGTCACATTCTTTGTCTAATCCGTGAGATTTGTCTGACATCTAATGGAAAGTTCTCGTTTTGCGTAACCATCAACCTATTTCTATGAAATTTACCGTTTTTTTCATCCAGATGCTTCATAAGATGTTCAGATACGGTCGTTCCTCCCTGCCCGCTGTGGCCGTCTTTTTAGCAACACCGCCGGGCCAGTCGGAGAGGGCGGTAGACCGGCGTGTGTGCCGGTACTCGGGAGGCCGAGCGGCCGGCGGACGGGCGCGGCCCGCTGCCGACCGACCGGCCGCATGGCGCCGGTCGGTCGGCGGCGCATGCGCGCTGACGCTCCGGCCGGCCTGCGTGGTGGGCGCCGATTGGCTGCGGCCGGACAGAGAGTCGATCGTGCCGCCGTCTCGGCGTGTCCCCTGACCTTCGGCTGGCCGAGCCGGGATGGCGCCGACACCGCGGAGAGAGCGGCCGAACCTCGGTTCCAGCGACAGGGGAGGGCATAGGCGGGACATATAAAGCGCAGAAGGGCATAGATGGGACATGTGCGGTGGGACCTCTCCAACAGCGATAGTGCAGAACAGGCAGACACATGCTGGATGTTTTGCAGGTGGAAGGTGCCTGGCCGCCATTAATCGGGGTGTGTTTGTTCATTTGTTGGGCAGGTGAACCGGCAGGTCTACTGTCACGAATAACGCAGTTACCGCTGCGAAAAGTCCGTAGCTTTCAACCTCCATAAGCTACCAGCGACGACCACCTAGGATGGTTCTTGGAAACGGGCGTTCCCCGTCAATCCGCCATATTCTATAAAGCACCTACTCTTGGTCACGACCCATGCACTGAATTCATTTGTTCATGACAATCAGCAGGTATGCTCTTCCCCGATCTCCTCTCCGGTTCCTCTCTGTTGACACCCTCCTCTCCCTTTTGTAACATCGTCGCCCGGCTGACGCCTCCCCTGGTCCCGTTCCAGGCGGAGCCGTTCCTGCAGCCGGTGGACCAGCGCAAGTTTCCCACCTACCGCGAGTTCGTCGCCTGGCCCATGGATTTGTCCACCATGGAGAAGAACGCCGAGCGAGGCCAGTACGGCTCCACGGCCGCGCTCGTCGCCGACTGCAAGTGGATCCTGCACAACTGCATTCTCTTCAACGGCAGTGAGTAGCGTTGAGTGGTGAGATGAGATGGGAAAATGGGGTAGCTGGAGACGACGGGCGGATTACTGTCTCGAAATGTTTCTGTAACTGGATCGCAGAAATGTTAGTGCTAAGGGGAGTTAGCAAAACTGATGTGGAAAACCGGCTCCTTATATTGTCATTCGTTTGAAAAGGCCCGTAATGCCTATGATGCCTATCATGAGGCGTCATAGAGTCGAGCAACCCAGCTGGCTGCAGTCCGTGGCACGCAGCAGCTTACGTTAGCTTCCTAGAAATCGGAAGACGTGACAGGGGAGGCATACAATATCGGCAGTGTAACACATTTGCTCAACTAAAGAGCATGCTGTTCACGGTTATTGTTAGAACTGCATCGAAGAATACCGAATAGCACAGCCATGTATACATTTTATCTTTAATTTGAAGACGTCGATTTGGTCTCATTCATGGTCTACTGGTAACGACCGTAGCCCCCACTTTCGGGCGCATTTTAAGTAGGGTGCACTTAATCGAAGACATCGGAACGAGAACAAATGATTTTATAATTTTAATGCATTTGTGCCACAGTCTACGCGTATTTTATTAACCACGCAATAACGACATATCTGATGACATCCCCGTCCGGTCGAGTAATCAACAAATTGATCCCGCTCGTTGTTGCAGTCCTATTGTCCTCCTCTGGATCAGCAAAGTGTCTGTGGATAGGACCCCTGATCTTCCATTGAGCCGCCGTGTCGGGGCGGTGGTGTGTTCTCTGTGACATTACGTAATGGCCCAGTGCCGCGGCCCGGCCCACCACCTACGGCCCTTGCGTCACAGCGCTGCGCCCAGGGCAGCCGCGGTGACTCGGGCTGTCCAAGGCTTCATACGTCTGACTACTGGCACGTTTCGACGTTGTATTGCGATGTAATGGATGGTTAGATGTTCACCGTGCGTTTATCTTGTGCATTTACGTATTGCTGATTTTTGTGTTTTCTGCAATTGGTTTTTCCATGGTAACTATCCTCATCCATCATCAAATAGCCTTATCTGAGACATGATGCTATTGTGAAGGTCACATCCATTACGCGTGATCATTGTTGCAATAGCAATGTTAAACGTCAGAGCATATTACATCCCCGGCTTCCCTTCCGCACTACCCCTAACCATTGCCCTATTATTCGTGCCTCTAGCCGGGAACAAGCTGACCACGCTGGCCAAGTCGCTGGTGCGCATGTGCAAGTGGGAGATGGAGGAGATCGAGACGTGCCCCGACTGTTACGGCAACGCCTACCTCAGCGACAACTGGTTCACACTGGCCTGTGTGAGTAGCGAGACGGAATGGAGCCTACCCTGGGTCCGCAATGGGGACTGGTTCATTTTGGTCCGTAGTGAGTAGCAGCCTGCTCTGGCTCTGAGCGGGGGACGGTTCCGCGCAGCCTGGTGGCAGTAATTAAATTATGTATGCTTGGGCGGGATGTGTGTGATCACTGGAGACACATTTCTGATCCCTCGCGATCTATTTTTCGTGATGGTGGTTAGCAAGCAGCTTGCTTTGTATGTGTGTGCAACCGACGCAATTTTCTCCGTCGGAATGCTGACAATATTGCCTCAGTCGGTCACGTTCATTTGTTACAATTAGTCAGTGGCGCTTAGTGACTGTTCACCAGTCGCCTTGTGGTCGTGTCTGACTTAAGTAATTGTAGCCAGATTGACATTGTTGACTGACTAAACCGATTCATGGTCCATGGACGAGGCGCACTCATTTGTTTAAGTGATTGTGTTTGACATTATTTGTAGGTATTGAAGTCCCTGGTTGATACAGAACATGACATATTTTGGATAAAAACTCGCGTCGGAAGCAACTTGCTTTGTTGCGAGTCTTATTCGTTTTCAATTCAGCACATAACGACTACCGGCTGCACGCTTCTACATATCTTTTACCGATACCACCTAGCGTTGTTTTGCCCTCTATCTTGTGTACACGTCTGTGTGTCCATGGAACGGGGTCAGCCATGTTGCTGCCGAGCTAGCCCGTCTGTCGGTCGGCCTCGGCCGTCCCGTCTGCGGCAGCTGAGCCAGCCCAGCCCGCCGGCGGCCGTTCCGCCGGGTGCCCGCCGAGCCGAGCCAGCACGGTCTATCGGCTGCCCGCCGTCCGCTGCCGAGCCAGCCGGCCTGCCCGCTCGGGACGGTTCGCCGGCGACCTCCGGCCTGGCACCGAGCCAACTCTCCGTGACGTCACGTGCTGTAGGCGGAGCCGGCCGTTCAGTCGGTTGACTCAGGGACAGGAGCGGTGCGCGGCGCCATCTTCTGAGCCCGACCACGTGGCTGCCACCATCAGCTGGTGAATGTGGAACGGTGCGGAGCCAGTCCGGACCCCCGGCTGCACTCCCAGCGGTCATGGATAACTAACATGCAGCGGCTCCATAACATCAAGCTATGTTTGTGGCCTGGTGAGGTCATGGCGCAGCCGAGGTCGGGTCAGACTGGAGCTGTGGATCCACACTGGTCACTGAAACCGCCAAAAGCAGTGGTTTACGGAAATATATGCCGACGTCTTCACGGAATTAATTAAATTATCGGTGTTGTTGATGTAGTGCAATGTGTATTCAAGGCCCTGAAGGCGGCACCCTTATCCCGTGACAAAAAAGTTTCAGCGCAATGACCCCCACATTTGTAATCGATAGATCGTAATTGGGCTTAGTCACTCCGCCATTATGCACAATATTATTAGGCCATGTTGTACCACTTTCTATCGTACCTCTACCGCTGTGTTTAAGCATGTCGATACTTTATTGGAGGCGTCTGGTTCGTACCACTGGGGTGTTTCGAACATGCTAACCTTCACTTTCTTCACACAACTGCTGCATATTCTCCATGGTTCGCGCTAATGCTGATAACTATGATTGTGATCAAATAACTGCGAAGTCCTAGGTTTATAGCCTGTGATTTGAATCCTGGCCAAGCCCCCTCAGATTCTTCGTAGCAACGGATATTAATTTCGGGTCGCTTCTCATAACCGTCTGATCCGTCACGGACCACGGTGTGCGTTTTTTACCAACCCGATCTGACCTGACCCGGAGTGCTACCTTACCCAACTGACATTGTTCTCCGTCCACAGCCGCACCCACATCTGCTCATCTGGGCTCGGCTGAAGGGCTTCCCCTTCTGGCCGGCCAAGGCGGTGAAGACCAGAGACGGTAATGTCGACTGTCGCTTCTTCGGCCGACATGACAGGTGGGTAGGTGTGGGGTCGTGGGTAGGGGAGAGATACCGTTATCGGGACTGGGCGGGACGTACTGACAGACAGGCGTGGTAACTATAATCGGAAATTAGGCTGGCGTTAGGGTTTACCCCCTTCACCGTTACCAAAATTGTGGAATTACTGTTCTGCGATTGAGATGGTGGATGTGAATGAGGATGCCTGTGATTGGGGACCGTAGAGTCACTGCGTCACGTCAATGACTGGGGAGTCACAGTGTCGGTTTGGGGAATGGAGTTGCGATGTCGTTAGCGGCAGTTGGTTTCGGAGTTAAGTTCCTGATGTAACTGAGTTGGGGTTACGGTGATTAGAGGGGGGGGGGGGGGGGGAGGTGACCCGGAACCTGTGTTTATTGTAAATGAGTTATTTGTTTAAGAGGACCGCACTGCTGGTGATGAAGTGTTAGCTTTAATGGTAAATCTGCTGCTTATATAATATTTACGCCATCATTAGATAGAGTTTGCATTTCTACCGAACCCAGACGCCCAATACCTATTAACGGACTCATGAACCCAACTTACTCGGAAAATCAAAACGTCCAGATTATCATCATCATCATTGTTTATTCAGCATCGCCATGCGACAAAAAGATACATACCCCCCCCCCCACACACACACACACACATACACAGTTAATCAGCACTCATGAGGTTAGTAGTCTTAACAGGCGCCGCGAGGCCTGACAGTTGCTTGCCAAAACCATCTTCAGACTGTCTATAAGACCGCCTTCTTGGAGTGGTGCCCGGACTATGTCGCGATCGACGTACCCAGCAGCGATGTGCATGACAGCGCCGAAATTTCCACCACACAGTTTATACACGTGGCCAATAAATGACCCATCCAACTGCTCGGGGTACGTAGCAAGTCTGGCTAGTCCAGTGACGTAGGCTTGGCGAAGACGGTGGTCAGCGCGGAAAGCATTACGGAATGCGCGGAGGGCATCACCTCGCAGCACCTCACCGATGCGAGGCACCCCAGCAGCAATCAAAAGAGCCGTATGGTGCGCAGAACGCGGCAGACCCAGCGCTGCCTTGATCAGCGAAGCCTGTCGCGAGTCTAGACGCTCAATGTCGGCGGAGCTGAGGGGAGCCGTCTCACAGCCGAAGATCAGTGCCGGCAGCACTACTGTCTTCCAGAGGAAGATTTTGTCAGCAGCAGTCAGACGATTGGTGAAATTGCCCAGGGGTGTGAGGCCATAGAACGATGCACAAGCACGCCTGATGCGCTGAGCCACGTGGCTATCTGTGCTGAGGCTGTCATCAAGCACCGTACCGAGGTGCTCGGTCGTCTGCCGGATCTGCAGCTGCTGTCCTGACAGTGTCCACCTCGGTGTGCTCGTGAATAGTTCCTGTCCAAATATAATACAATGGCTCTTGGTTTTTCCCGGTTCAGGGTGAACGAAGTCGAGGCGCCAAGTAGCCGCGAATTCTCCCACCATCTGCAGCATTGCACCGAGGTCACGCGCGTTCGCAGATATAAGGAGAATATCGTCAGCGTAGCAGATAGCGGGTACGTGCGGCTGTGTAGATATGCTCCACGACCGCTGCGATCTAGGACCTCAATAAGAGGTAAGAGGAAGATGTTTGCAAGCGTTGGCGATAAGATGGCCCCTTGTCTGGTGCCCCTGCAGACCCGGAACGCTTCAGATGTGGCGCCACCAAAAGTCACCCTTGCAGAGAGGTGGCGGTACCAGGTGACTATGAGGCGCCAGCAGTAGGCGCTCAGATAATCCTTCAGACGGAAGAACAGACCGTCGTGCCATATTCGGTCAAAACATTTCCTCGCGTCAAGGTTTGCGACAAAAACAGAAAGACCCCTGGCTCGATTCTGCTGTATGGTCTCTCCAGCCAACAGAGACGCTTGCATGGTGCCCCGATTGGAGATAAAACCAAACTGCAGATGATGCGGTTCAAATGAGGCGTTCAGTTCGTCTAGCACTAACAGCTCGAGCAGCTTAGATGCGCAGGTTGTGATTGAAATCGGTCGATAGTTGTCCAAGCAGTTAGGGTCCGATTGAGATTTCTTCAACACGGGTACAATAACGCTGTCAGCGAAGGTAGCTGGCACGCTACTTGTGGACAGGCAGACAGAGAGAAGGTGCGCCAGCGCTGACAGGAGACAAGGCGACTGGCCATATGATAAACGACTATGATAAACATTCAGGTATCACTGCAATTCTTGCGTCGTGTAGAGCGAGTGGAGCTTTTTTATCGGAATGTTTTACTTGTTCCGGCGATATAACGTAATCACAAGTCATAACAGCTGCTGCAAGTGGTAGAAAGAGCCACCGCGGTGATAACGGGTGACGGCTACAGGTTGCTTACTATTCCAGTAAATAATTATAAATAACAGGGCATCGTGCTTGTGCACTGTACGCAGCAATCCTGAGTGATATCGAACCTCATTTGAACCTGACAACTAAGGCAATACTGCCTCCGGGATGGACCGATCCTATTATTGCTGATCCGGTCATCATTGCGTGTCCACAGAGCCTGGGTTCCCGCCAAGGAGTGTTTCCTGTTCTCTCGGGAGCCGCCGGTGACGCCCAAAAACCGCACCAAGAGCCTGGACGCCTGCGTGGAGGTAAGGAGCGCAGGCGCCGGTCGATCGGCGACGCTGCTGCCGCCTGCCGGTGGCGCGGCGAACTACCGCGGCCGGCTGGTGTTTACGCCAGCTGGTCGGGGCGGGCGCGGTGGGGTGCGAGTCGCACTGTGGGAAGCAGATGTGCAGGGGTGTTTTTGTCGGGCCGCAGAGATGCTAGGGATGACGAGCTGTTCCGAGGGGTGATCAGTATGCAGGAATAGACGTAGTACGGGTGCACATATCTGCCGGGTATGCGCGAAGCACGAGTCGCGTTTGTAATATTGTGTCATTCGTTGCATATTGTTTTAGGCGAGGTAATATTTATCTTTGGTGAGCAATTACACCTGGGCCTGCTTTTTTAAGAGTCAGTTTCTGCACATTTTGCTTATTTCAGGAACTTGAGGAGCATGTTAAGAATCTCGAGAAGCGGTTCGGCGCCTACAATTTCGCCAAGCCGAAGACACAGTACAATCCGAAACGGGTGCAGGCCCAGCTGCTCATGACCATTCCGGGGTACGGAGGCCGGGACGAGGAGATGAAACCCGCCTCGGGTAAGAACAAATCAGTTTTGTAAGAGAGGGTTATTTTGCTGTTCTCTGCAATAAAGGGTGGCTTAAGCATTTTATGGCGATCATTTGTGCGTTGTCAGAGATACACCGAAGGTTTAAAAAGTAAAAGCTATGTATTAATTTCCATTATTATTTCCGTCTTTGCCTTTGACAATGAAGTTGTGGTGTAAGGGTAGGGCGCATAATGTACTGCTGTTACCCCAGGAGGTGTAATATATCTTTGCGAAACCCCTAATGTATCTGTCACCTTTCAGAGCGGTCCGGGGCGAAGCGATCCAACAGTGACATCCAGCTGGAGATTCTGGATCGGCTGAGACAGGACAAGAAGGCTCGACAGGCGGGTGGCGAGTCGGAGCCATCGGCGCCCGAGCAGTCGGCGGAGGCCGGAGCGGGCGACTCAGCGGAGGGTGGGGCGGGCGACTCAGCGGAGGGTGGGGCGGGCGACTCGGCGGCGGCCGGAGAGGGCGACTCGCCGAAGGCCGGAGAGGGTGGCGAGCCGGTGGTCGAGGTGACACAGCCCGTCCAGCCCCCCACAGACAGCGCCGACAGGGACTCTGGGACGAAGGCTGGTCCAGCCGAGACGACTGAACCGGCGGCTAGTGCGGCCGAGACCACCGAACCGGCGAACAGATCAGCCGAGACTCCCGTCGCAGCGGCCGCTCCTGAGCCCTCTGCACCGGCTGCAGCTTCGGCCGAGCCCTCCCCGCCGGCGACTGACGAGTCGGAAGGCGAGCAGCGGGTGAAGGGCGCCCGGACCGAGAGCAGGGACTCGGACCGGGCGGAGACCAAAGACGATGCTGAGGAGACGGCGGAAACGGCCGACTCAGTGGACACAGTGGATGAGACTGCTAGTGCTGAGCCGGCGGCTACAGAGGAACCCGTGAAGGCAGCCATAGCCAAGAGAGAAACGGTGAAGGCGAAAGCCAAGACAGAAGGGACGAAAGCAGAGCAGTCCAAGAAGGCCAAAGTGGCAGGGACTGCGAAGGCTGACCCTCCGAAAGCGGCGACTGCTGCGGAGCCGGTGGTGGCTGTGAAGACAGAGCCAGTGCAGTCGCCGGCGCCGGTGGTGCGACTCTCCTCCAACGAGGAGGAGAAGGAGCAGCGCCCTCCGCCGCGCCGACGCACCGCCCGCAAGTCGCTCTCAGCCGCCGCTACCGCCGCGGCGGCCGCTTCCTCGGGAGTTCCCTCCGCCTCGCCAGCTGCCGCGAAGGCCGCGGCGTCGTCCAAGTCCGGCTCCAGCTCCTCCGCCAAGTCGGCCTCGAAGTCTGACGGGAGTGGGCTGTCGGCCAGCCGGTTCCTGTCCCGTCTGAGCACCGGCGCCGCCAACAAGGCCTGGCAGCAGACGGGTGCGTCTACGACCGTCACCGTCGCCAAGTCGCCCCGCACCCCGGCGACGGCGGCGCGCTCAACCGCGGCGGCGGTGAAAACGGTGGCGGCCGGCGGATCTGCGACGATCCATGTGTCCAAATCGATCAAGGCCGGCGCGGCGACCAGCAATGGCGTGGCGCAGCAGGTGAGCGACTGTGTAGCGGGGCGGCCTTGCTGCACTGTCGAGGCAAGGAGTCGGGACGTGCAGCGAAGCGAGGAACTTGGTTGGTCAATATCGGGTGCACTTTGCCGGTACTGATTTAACTACCTTTCTTTTAAATCGTTATTATCTTGGCTATGAAATATCTACGATCTTTGCCACGTTGTTGACTTAATGCTTCACATTTAGAGTGCGTTTTCACAAAGTCCCTCAGTGAGGTATTTCGGCTATCCGCCTGCCAATGATCCGATCGTCCCTCTCTGACGCCGCCGCCGACCACCCGCAGGTGCTGACCGCCCCGCTGCGGCCCAAGCTGATCACCTCCACACCACGGCCGCCGGTCACCTCCACCCCCACGGTGCAGCAGTCCATCATCGTGAACCGGGCCGGCGCGCGGCTGATGATCCCGCGCGCCTCGCTCTACCTGCCGACCGGCTCGGCGGCCGGCGGCGGCGCGCTCACCTCCACTGCTCCGCTCACCTCCATGATGGTGATCCCGGGCGGCCTGGCGACGGCCACCAACGGCACGGCGCTGGTCACCTACCCGGCCGTCAGCTCGGCGGCCAAGGCGCCCATCGCCCACTCGGAGACCGGGCCCGTGACGGCCGCCGTCGACCGGCTGGCCCAGGAGGTGAGGTCGAGACGATAACATGTCGCCAGAAATATGCTAAGTTTATTTGTCAACCAGACTCAAAGTGTATTTCGCCTTCCGAGTCTCATTTTAGTATAGCTGATTCCATATTGACCGACCACCTGTTTTTTTATTCTTCTTTCGTATGGGTTTTCTATACCAGTGCTGCTGTTCGCTGAGCCGGAGGCTGTACCGTCTACCAAAACGCTCCCTCTCGCCACCTACCGTTCGCTCATCTCCGCCGTGCCGGCTCGGTTTCAGCTGACGGCCAAGATGCGGGACGGCGTGGAGCGAATACTCGCCGAGACGGCGACCTCGGGTAGCACGGCCGCCTCAGTCGCCCGGCTCAAAATGGAGATGGAGCGCATGGAGTGGAGGCACAGGGCCGATCTGGCCGAACAGAAGAGAACTTTAGGTGGGTGAACGTGCTAATACGTCAAACAGGACACGGTTTTTCTTCCCTTTTTCTAGAATGCTCGTCTGAATATGTAATGCGTAGGAAAAAATCATATTTCTCATGCTAATTGCCCAGCTGAGCTTGTCGGTCAGGAAGTTGCAACGTCTCTGAGGTACTGAGGTACCAATGTTCCGTATCACGCCTGGGATGACTGCTTGGGCGGTAACGGTAGTGAGTACGGTAGTGAATAGTAACGTTACGGTAGTGAGATGCTTGCTATCACGATTGAATATGATCTACGGTACTCTACACGGATATCTCTCACAGCAGGAGTACGGGAGGGCAATGGCGCGCTATTGGTTACCTTCCCGTTGTTCGCGCTCGTCGTGTTCACCCGTCCGGTGTTTAAGCCAGTCACTGTCACCTATCCGGTTTGTTTGTACTCGCTGTCATAGCTCGGTGTGTTTGCCGCCCTCAGAGACCCAGATCTCTGAGCTGCGGACGGCACTGGCCAAGGAGCAGAAGAAGTCGGCCGCCAAGCTCAGCTCCGCGCTGGCCGCCGAGGCAGAGACCTGGGAGCGTCTGCTCGAGAAGCGCATCGCCGAGACCAAGAAGAAGCAGTGGTGCGCCAACTGCGGCAAGGAGGCCATCTTCTACTGCTGCTGGAACACATCCTACTGTGATTTCCCCTGCCAGGTGCGGAGGCTTGCCACTGTGTTCGTAACGCTAGGTAACGCTAACTAGGTAAGTAACGTAATATTGCAAGAACGTAATATTGCAGGCGCGTCTTTAAATAAATGGTTCTTGTAACATTCAGTCCGGACTGGGGTCATCGTACAATGACGGCGACATTTTTCAAGCATGACGGTCCTAGACAGTCTTGGACGGTCCTGTACAGATGGGGACTGTAAGTTGCAACAGTGGAATCGTTTTCGTTTTTGGTGGCAAACCGACTGACCGCTTCTGTCTGTCTCTCCAACAGGAGGCCCAGTGGCCGAAGCACATGCTCACATGCGCCAACCAGCAGGCGAACAACGCGGCGGCGGCGGACAGCGGGGGAGACGACGATGGTCGGGGTCTGTCGGCGTGAGACGGCCTCTGGCCCCGTTACCGGACGGTGTGAACCGACCCCTCCGTCAACGGACGGTGTGAACCGGCCTCCACCCTCAACCTGACGCTGTGAACCGACGTGTATGGCGCCGCGAGCCCGCCGCGCGCGCCGTCAAATGGCTGTGTCCCCGCGGCGGCTGTGTCCGCCCGCTTTCATCATTGTTCATCGTATCGCTGTCGCTTCACCGGGCACTGTGTGTTTCGCTGTTCTCTGTTTGTGGGAGAGCCTGCGGACAGCAGTGTCGAGACTAATGACCTTTTACTGCTCAGGTCGGGCGAACGCCTGTGCTGTGTCTGCACAACTTGGAAACAAGGCCTTTGTTGAAATATATCGTTTATATTATGAAGTTTTGTTGGGAGTGTCTGGAGCAGGTGCGGAATTCAGCCTGACGTTAGAATACCGCTTCATTAAACGGATACCGGTGCGTGAGCTCTGGAGGAAAATCGCATTTTATATTACATCGACACCACTGATGGGTACACATTTAGGGACTATCAATCACGAACAGGGCCACTCCTGTGGGTAAATATCACTTGTCAAGCTCCACGGCATCTCCGCTCCATCACGGGTAGGCACTTACTCTCCCGGGCTGAGGGAATTCAGTAGGCGTGCAAACGTGAGTCCGTGACACTTCAGAACTGAGATGACTCGTCGGTGTGGGTCGTTGAACCTTCCCGACGACTCCCCCGCGCGATTGCTCTGGGTGCTGGGTGCCCCTCCCCTGGTGACTGGAGTGGTGGTTGGCGGCCTCTAACGACCTCGCAGGCGCCCACACGGCAGTGCGCCGCTCTGTCTGGGTCCCGGCATTATTATCCCATCCGTGGGCTTATGAGTGCCTGACACGCAGGTCAGTGACTGGGTAAAACGGCCGGCAGTTATAAGGTTGGGTCGTGGTTGGGTCATGGGCGAACGCTGCGAAAACGTTAGGACTCCGACAGGGTGAAGTGACGTTTAGACGTGTACAGCTTTACCTACTTCTGGCGTTTGGTGAATATCTCTGCACAAAACTCAGCCCGACCAAACTGCGTGAAATATATCCTCCAATGGGACTCATCTCCCAATGGGACCTTACGTCCACGCTCTTGGCAAATGCCATCCGATTTTTGAATTTTGAAAGAATGCACCCTCAAAACGCCTTATTCCTCGAACATGCCTTCAGTAACCGGCTTCTCTGGCTCTGACCCTTCCCAACTTTACGAAATGGCGGTCAAAAGGCGATGCGTCTGGTAAGTGGAAAAAATGCGCATGTGCCTTCCGCCTTTGGGCCGCAGCTACCTGACCGCAGGTCCTGACCCCTGAGGCTAAGAGCAGAAACAGCCTCGTAGCCAAGGCCGTATACAAGGCTCGTAGCTTTTCATAGCCCATCGCTGTTAATGCAATTTGCAACTACCCCATTATCGACATCGAGCTCATAGATCATCTGATCTGAGCTCATCTTTTGGCTCAGTCCACCGAGTAGGAAGGAGGCAAGGGCTCCTTCACCCATGCGTGTTCTCTTCGCCCGGTCCTCTCGCAGTTCAACGGACAATCAACCTTCAACCCCTCCCCTCGCACATAACTCCTCCCCTCTCCGGCCGCGTGTCCCCACCCCTCCCCCGGCGTCTGGAAGCCGGCGTTCGTACCGAGCGTACCGCTCCGGAGCGGCCGGCCCGCCCGGAGCGCACACACCTGGCCTCCAGAAACGGGGCCGGCAGACGGGGGCTCGCCAGGTGCAAATCATGGCTGATTTCGGGCCCGCCGACTGGTGAATGAATAAATGTAATGCTTACTGTTACTGAAAGAAAGTATAATTTCCTTGTCAACTGATGTCACTTGACAAGTTTTCTGCAGAAAAAATGTCAGAAACTAACAAAACCCAGCTCACGACATGGCGAGTTTTTCCAGAGCGGCGCCCGAACCCCCGGATACCCTCCCTATTGGTCCCTCCGAGCGCACACCGGTGGACCGGCGGGTAGCCCTTCCGAGATTCAAACTGGTGGCGGTCGCGAGCGTGTCACTGTCCCGCCGGCTTCACTTGACGCCGTCCGCGTCCACGCTGGCCTAGACGAGCTCCTCTCCTCAGTTTTAGCTCTCTCGACTCAGTTTTATCTGTGTGAAGTTCCTCTGAGGTCGCCGGCGGGTCGAGGCGTCGCCACCCAAGGTCAGCACCGACCGGCGTCTTTGTGCTGTGAGTGGTGCCACGCCGCCAGCGCACAGGTATGAACGGGCGACGCCGCCGGGCGCCGGTCGGTTGCGAGAAGCTGGAGCGGCTCTGTCTGTGCCCCGAGTGCCGCTCGTTCGAGTGGGACGGTCTCGGCGCTGATGACCGTCTGGTGGTGATCCCGCTGCCGCAGCCGGCCCTGCTGGAGCTCTTCCTGACCGAGGTGGTGGTGGAGGTGGAGCTGGTCGGCGTGGACGGGCCGCGGCGGGACGCCGACTGAGCCGCCGAGACCGTCCAGCAGCAGCGTGTGACGGCCCATCTCTGGGTGATGTGTGTCTGGTCCTGGTGATTTCTACACATGACTAGATCCACACTCATCCAAAGAGGGCCGTCCTGTCATCGAGGTAGTCTGCTCTTCATTTTGCCGGGCTCGAGTCTCGGCCAGAGGGGAGGCTCCGCCGTAACTGCGTCCGGTCATGTCCGTGCCGTGAGCGCCGCCGCGTGGTCCAGACAGATTAATTCGACCGATCTCTCAGTTTGATTGGTGCCGTAGAGCTTGCCTCTGGGTGGTATTTTGTACTGACCCAATCTAGTCTCCAGTTGTGATTCAGTATCCACTGTGCCAGTTCTGTTCAGTTCAAAGCGTTAGCCTGGCTAAGGAAACTGCGGTCAAGGATGCTGCGAATGCTCAGGTCGATGTGTCCATGTGCTGAGCAGCGTTGTCTCATGTCGCGGTTAGTAGTCAGTTTTGTTGTTAAAAACGCGTAAAGCCGGGCGGTAGCAGATAGCCTGTTCTGTTCAGAATATTTGACTGTTGCGATCTCAAGAATGAACTTGCGCTGTGATCGACCAACAATTTTGCCGATGGCTGTGATAACTGATACTTGTTCATCGCTTATCAATACACCGATCATTCTTTTATATCCAGTTTCTTCTCTGGCGTCTGAAGTGGTGAAGGTGAATTGTCCAAGACTCTGCTCTAGGCTCTACTGATCTGCTGGTGTCCTATTCGATGGATGCCTGAAAGTAGAGATTATTATTAGAGAGGACGCATGCATCACTGAGAGCAGGACCAGCACGTGCGGAAGCGGTAATCTCTGACCGATCGTAGCAACGCGATCGTAAATAGCAGAGAGTTTAGAGGCACTGATCCTTATCCAAATAGTTGCGTTCAAGCTGCCTGAGAACTATTCGCTTTGAGCTGCCTGCGTTCTCTAGTTCACCCCGCGAGGCATGAGCTCTGATGCGCACAGCAGAGGGAACACGTGTTTGCCATCCCCAACTAGGGATATACGTGGCATACATCAGTCTAATAACGTAGATAACTACATATCGATACATATGCCCGATTCGAGCCCGGAGGAGACGCGTCAGTGTGATGCCGTTCCCGCAAATACGTGTCAGGACCGCATGGGCGGATCAGCACAGCACAAATCTGCATGTGGTGGACAAAATGCACAAACCAGGCTTGAATTGGCGCACAGGAGCGTTCTAACACCCGAGAAAACGGAAACAACACCGTTCATTATTCAGCGACTACCACTCGGTTACGGTCACGCCAGGTTCCAATATACGGTGCGAAGAGCGAAGGCGCAAAGATGTGATACAAGAACTGAGTGATGTTTATTACGGATGATTCGGTACAAACTATCTTACAGCGGGCGTCAGCCTGGGCGAACGACCTGGATCGACCCCGCGAGCCCGCTCGGCCGCCGGCCGAGAGCCACATTAGTAACGATATCTCGTTGTACGCGCGCGAGTCTCATAGGAAGTGATATTGTGACGACCGACGAGCAGAAACAACACAATCGAAAACAACGCATGCCACGATTGACCGCGGATTCGCATACATCAAACGGTCACCGAAATACACTCGGTGTTTCACGACAAAAACAATCAGCTGACCTCTAGGAGGCTGTGGCTGCGGGCCCGGCTGCCGAAGCCGCGGCGGCGCTGCGAAACTAGCGAGCGGCGGGCGCTATGGCACAGAGAGCGCGCCCAGCCGGCCGCCACAACACCAAGCGAACACAACTAACGACAGGAGGGCGACGGCCGCCGACGCCGCGCCGTCCACCTTCACACGCACGGCGGAAGGCCGTTAAAGCACGTATAAATACCTACTGCGCTGCGCTGCTGCCATCTACATATAGCTGAACTGAACACTGCGTCTGACAGGTGGCGCCACGAGCGGCGGCAGGGTACACGGGGGCGCCGGCTGTGCGCGCGCGAAGCCGCTAGCTGCATCGAGTAATCTCCCTGCACTCCGTTGCCGTATACTGGTCGTCTCGACTCCCGCGATGGTGCCCCAGCTCGGACGCTGCCACGTGCGCGTATTTATATACATACAGACCCGGCGGAGCGGACGAGCCGCACCCTTGTACACTACGAGCGGCGCGTCTACGCGTAGAACTCCTTGTTGTAGTTTTTGCTGTAAGAGTTGCCGGTGAGTGAGCGCTTGGGCTCCTCCAGCGCGTACGACCCCTCGTCCTTTTTCCGCATCCGGTAGACGATGAGCATGACGAGCAGGATGGCGCAGAGCAGGCCGACCACGGCGCCGCCGACCACGGCTGGAACACGGGGGTGGTAAGGTCAGAGGGGACCACGGCTGACACAGGGGGGGGGGGGGACGGTCAGAGCAGGCCGACCACGGCGCCGCCGACCACGGCTGAAATATAGGAGGGACGGTCAGAGCGCGGCCACAGAGTAGCTCCCCACAACGGTCACGCCCTTAAAGAGCACGGCCACTGTTTGGTGCGGTACAGAGAAGGGGACTGCACCGATAGACTAAAAACGGCCGGCAATGAGGCATCGTTCTAGCCGTAGATGCGTACGTACTTGATGCTGTAAATGAGTCAGGGGATCAAAACATGTCTGTACCCACGGCTAAAACAATGCAGGCCTGCCTGGAAGCACAAATACCGCGTCACAACAGCTCCACAACAGACAGCAGGCTTCTGGGGCTGGATATTTGGAACCTGGCGCTGCGCCCAAAGGGAACAAACACGACCCATAAACACCTGTAAACAATAGACAACGCACGGGCCGGCTACCAGTCTCCCGTCACACACTGACAGACAAAACAGTCAGCTCTGTCGGTCGGCGAAGCCCACCCCGGGAGCACCGCTTTTTCAGAAAAAGTCGATGTGAGCCATCCCAGCCGGCACCCGGCAGTACCACATTGAACAGCTCCTACCACTCAGTTGAGCTCATACAATTCAAGCCACATGTCCGTTGTAAGGTCCGCTGAGGATCGACTCGACTTGATTTCACACACATTATCCTAAACCAACCAGCCCTCACCAGAACCCACACAACACTGCACCAGACGACCCCGCAGCTCTGCTCACCTGCCAGAATGCCGGGCTGCGCGAAGAACGACGTGGGCCTGTCGATGGCCTTGGAGCCCATGCCGTCCGGCATGGCGCCGGCCGGCTGGCCGTTGGCCGTACTGTCCGGGATGGCGTTCTCGCTCTCCACTCCGGCTCCGGCGTGCAGCTCGACCTCCGGAGCCAGGTCGATGTCGTTGTCCATCTCCGGCTGCTCCGGCTCCGGGCGGGGCTGGGGAGGGAGGGGTACGTCAGAGGGGAGCTATCAGGGGAAGTGGGCATGCCAGGGAGACAGGCAGATACGCATCAGGTGATAACGAGGAGGATGACATAGCTAGGTTGGCATCGAACAAAAACATGACGATAAGAAAAGGAGAGGGAAGCCATACATAAGCACAATTAATTCAGTTAGCTATCGGTGCGTAATCAGACGTCCAATGAAGCCCTGCAGCAGCAGTACAGACAATCACATCCACCGTCCGTCGGTCCCATCGCGCCGGGTCACCACTACCGCTCACACGGCGCCGCGGCAAAGGCAACCCTCCGGCCCTGCGGCCGGCTGTGGTGTCGCGCCAGCCATTAACCGGCGCATCCGTCCGCCGGGCCGTGCGATATGGGTCGCTCGAGGTCGCCCAGTAGCCACTCCGGGCCAGTATCACAGCCCGGGAGCGGCCACACGACGGTCGGGTAGCTGGGCGATCACGCGTCGCCGGCATGAAACGACCCATCAAGTATCAGAGCAGGCGGGGCGACAGCGCGTCTGCCGGCCATCCACCGGGTACACACGGGCGGCTGGAAATGATACCGACCGAGAAGGCAGATGGGGCATACTGGGATAGCGGGCAGACTACCAGGAACAGTAGCTATACGCCTCGGCGAAAGAGATAAGCAAGTCGAGTAGGAAATACAAATACTTTTATGCACTTCCAGGTCACAAGTCACAACCCTAAGCATAATCTGGTATGCTTGCTGAGTGATGACGTTTTCCACGGTTCATATACTCGAGCTTCCTGTACCACAATCTAGCACTGTTGCCATGGAGTCATTGTTGTTATTACTAACCAACATTTTTGCTGCATCTCATCATTACAGAATGTTCAAAACAGTCCCTTCCTACACCAGGCTCCGGCAGAAACATCAGTCCAAACCAGTGGAGAGCAATCAAGCCCATGAATGAATCAGTTCGTCATCGCTCTGGGCCGTCCGGGCGACGGCTGGCCGCTCAATAACACATGCAGGCGATTAAATCTGCATCGGGAGGGCAGCGCGGGCCGGCCCGTCACTCCCGTGAGCCGGCATAAGCCAGTAGCCGTCGCGTGAAGCTCCGCCACTCTCAAATGTCAGCGCATGTAAATCGTGGCTCACTCGGCGGCAGGCCGGGAACGAGACGTCCCAGATGTATCCACACGGATAGCGCAGAGCTTTCTGCATCTGCACCTGGACTGCGAAAAAGAAAACATTGCACTGCCGGCACGATAAAGATACGGACAGTCGCCACCGAAAACTCGTGATCAGCTGAGTCCAAGCCTTTGGCACCAGCCTGTTATCTTTCGACCCCCCCCCCCCCCCCTACATTGATGCTGCAGCTCCAGTGAACACGTTTGCTCGGTGCCAATTTGTGCATTGACGCCTGCCGGGCCGGACGTCGCACAAGACCATTAGCACGGTGACACCGGGACTTCACGGCATTCGGCTCGGACGGTCTTATGACGTCATTGCGACGTCACTAGCAGTCTGTTCACTGGGCAGCACGCCACAGCGGCCTGCGTTTGATGTGCCGCGAGACACGGGGCTCCCCCGGCCAGCCCTGACGGCAGAAGTCGGCACCGCCGCGGCGGAGAAACTGGGGTGGGCGGCAGTGAGCTCAGCTGCCGGCAGCACCCATGGGTAACGGATATGGAGGCTACAAGAGGTCACTGTGGTGGTTCATTGTGAGCCAACCATGCTCAATGTGGACGTTTTGGAGCACGGCAAAAGTCAAGGCTACACCGCGTCGTCGCGGTAGGAACTGACTCTATCCCTTTCCAAGAATCCAGGCACCGATCACTATCCACATTCAGGCAGTCTCATCCATCACCTGAAGGCAAGCGCTATCCCTGTGGGGCGTGATCGTCACAATGCATGTGACGCTCGCGGCATCTCAGCTCGGTGACGCTCCCCGTCAGCCCCGAGCTGCTGACGCCTGGATGGCGCGCCAGTCTCCGTCATCGGCCTGGATGGTGCGCCAGTCTCCGTCATCACGCTGCGGCGCGCGGAGAGACGGCGCTTTTTCCACCGGTCGGCGGTCCGCGCTCCAGCGGCGATCGATGACCCAGCGACGTCTGCACTGAAATAGCCGAGCGGCACGGCGACCGGTGGCGCCGGGCCGCTGGAGGAAGCGGGCTCACACCGCACCGGGGGACACCGCACCACGTGACCTCTGACCGGGCCGCAGCAGCAGCCGAGGGGCGGTCACGTGGCCGGCAGCCGAGCACCTGCCTCCGCGCACCGTCTGGAAGTTGGCCCGCGGCCGACGACCGACCCTGGGGTGTCATCAGACGCCGAACGCGACCTTTGCCGAGATGTGACGCGCCTTGTCACGTTGTTGGAAGCCTGACATGCTCCAGAATCGAGCCAGTTCCTGAATGTCATCCAAACTCACACAAACCTCTTCTCAGTCAAATGTCTACCGAAGTCGCTGAGTGTTTCGCATAGGTATAATTGAATGGCGTCAATCAATAAGATATGACTTACAAATGAAACGCGTTGTGTTTTGATAACCTTTCTCAACAAAAGTTCTGCGGACAGTCGAGGCTGATGCCAACACCATTCAATTTACGGGACAATGAAGAATACTTTGTATCAAAGCATACTTCATTTTGGAATTATTATATACCGCTTACATAACGTCGAGAGAACACTTTCAGTATACTGACACCCTTAAATTATTGTTGCATTCGCCTTGACATTTAATCTAGGACCCGCCACTCTAACCAAAAATAAGCACATGCATGCATTTTACACTAATGCATGACGACCTCTACTTTGACATCATAGCACTGCCGTGTTATCTGCACGGTTAACCTCGTCGCTATTCAAACTATGCCGTTCTTCTATTTCTGACAGCACGCCACAACCACAGTGACGCAACCCGCCGTCGTGCCATCGTTAAAAACGTAGCCACAAAACAACGACAGTTGTCACTAGCCCGTCCATTCAATGGCGCAATCAAACTCCTCAATCAGCAAATGGTGGTTGAATCCAAGACAGTCAATCCAAAGAACCCAATACGGAAAAGCCCCGTCACAAGTTCTTTCCGAAGTAATCACGACATTTTGAAGAGCGTCGTCGGTTTCCGCGAAATAAATCAACCGGAGCATCCGACCGCCGACATGCGACCGATCAACTTATCTGGAGCCTGAAGGGCCGTCCAGTCCAACTCGGCTTCCGCTGTCTCCAGGCAGCTTAGACGCCTGGAGCACTTCTATGAGTGCATATATGAGCATGCTTGGCCCTAATCACTATGAAAACAAATGACATTTCATCATTAAGGTTGCCCGTTACAGTTACATGAATACCTAATGGATACCTACTGGTTCCGGCGAAGCCGTCGTAATGTTCATAATGAGTGTTCTAACATCATTCCACGTCACATTGTGAAGAAAACATTTCGTGACGTCATTGACCTTATTACGATTCAAAACACCATAAGTAACTGAGTAGGTTTGCGTTGGTACTTGGTAACATTGAAGACTCTAGTCTACACATGTCTGGTTGAGATCGGACAAATCTGGTTCGTTCCTGTTACTTCCGGTGTAATCCGGTATCACTAAGACCGCGATCCACTCCGACAGCTGCGGCGTTCGACCGGAGTCACTGTCCGACCCTGGCGCTCCTGCGCTGACCACCACGGGTGACCCACTCGGTACTAGCACCCGGAATATAATTTGTCCGTGTGTGTATTGGCGGAGGTCCAGTGGGTGCGCCAGGCGCCGAGCGTCGGTCGTCCTGGCTGCCGACAGCCGAGGGCACCGCTGTCCATCGCTGGCCGGTCAGGGACACAGAGTAAGGGATTGCTTGGCCGAGCAGCCGTCCGCCAGTGCGTCGGTGACGGACGACGCGGCAACGTGCTAACTGCTAAGTTTGGAGCAGTGGGACTCCCTTGTGAAGCGGGGAGTTCGCTTCCACCCCGTCCGACACGCACTGAGCGTTTTGGCATGCAATGGCACGTATGTTCAGAAAACGTTGTCCAACCTCGCGAGTGGCGCAGCACATTCCAGGCTAGCGTAATCCAATTTAGTGCAGTGTCCCAACAGACTATTGAGAGATGGCAAGGCGAGCTCCTGTCTGACATCAAAGCTTTGTCGCCACAGAGACGCGTATAACCACAACCACCGATGCAACGACCACTGAACTGGAAGAGAACTTCGCAAAAAATCCTGCATTATTAACTCACTCTAATGCTAGATTACTTCTGCTATCGTGCGCCCGAAACCCACAGAACATGCATCTCTAGCCTGCCGTGGGACATCGTCGACCGCCCGAGGGCGTCAGACCCACGGCCGGCGGGCGCCGCTCACACGGCACCAATGGCGTAACGGCGGCTCCGGCCGGCGCGGGAGACAGAGAACCGCTGACAGACGGCCGAGAGGCCCTGTCATCGACCAGCGCTCTCCGGCCGGCACTGAGCGGAAGTTGTGTTTGGCGCCGCGACCGTCGGGCCGTCGGGCCGTCGCGCCGGCCGGGAGCTGTGAGTGAGGCGCGTACAGAGCAGCAGTGTGCCGTGCGCCGACCGCTGCGAGTGGCGTCGGTGTAAAGTGATCTCGGCGCCGGGGGCGTGACATACCGAGCAAGGCACGATCCGCCCCACCCGGTCAGATTGTATAAACACGCGCCCGGTACCGGACGGTCATTCATGGGGCCATTGTGGTGCGCTAGACTTAGCGCCGTGGCCGCCAAGTCGGCTAGGGATTTTAGAGTCGTGGAACGTGTGAGCTACTCTGTTACTAGCCAGCACACCATGAGTTCGCAGCTCCGCCCTGCTGTTACGCCACCCTCCCGCCCCTCCCCGCCGTACTGACCGGCTCGGTGGGCCGCAGCTCCGTGCCGTAGACGGGCGGCGGCGGCGGCGGGCGGCCGTGCTCCACGCCCAGGTCGCCGTAGTGGTCGGGTCGCTCCGTGTGCTCGGGCAGCGGCGGCGGCACGGCGTGCACCACGCCGACACTGTGTTCCTCGTCGGGACGGCGCGGCGGCACCACCACCTCCGGCGCCACGTCTGTGAGGGCACAGATAGACACAGTCAGTCACCAATTCCACTAAGGACAGCGGCAGGATCACAGCGTCAGAAACCACCTCCTACGGCTCCACGTCTGTGAGGGCAGAGATGGAGACGGGGTCAGTAACTAGCAGAGGCACGGGGTCATTAGCTACCAAATTCGGCGACACGTCTGTAGGGGAAAGGCCCATGCAGGGTCAGCTATCAATACTAACAATGAGTGCGGAGACAGAGACGGGCTGGAAGAGGCACACAGGGCCAGTAACTACAAACCACCACCTCCGGCGACACGTCTGTGGGTGGGGACAGCCGTAGGTAGTCAGACGACAGTGAATCCCAAAACCGGAAAAGATTTCGGATAAAATCGAAATATTTTTTTGACACACAAACAACCATCAATATCCACTAACAGACAATTGACATATGCCTTTGAGACGCGTCACAAAACAAACGCAATAAAACATACACTTTAGACTTTTACGACGCTTCCGCACAATGCCTTGAACACATTCGACTCGAGGTGGAACAGCACACCACATGGCTAGCTCCCGGGCTCAGGTACAAATATACACAGCACCCGTACACGTCAGACGGACAAACAATGAGCAGCCAACAAATACAGCACCGGACAATGATGAATATCGCCGCTTCGGCGCGACAATAGACCGAGAGCGACGAGTGTCCGATGACGTTAAGTTCAGGTTCATCGCCTGAAGTGGGCTGCAACTCCCACTTCCTCGAGATATGAGTCAATACATGTGTAGCTGTTATCGTGCATAACAGTACTATCGGCGCAGTGACCGTCTTCGTTCCGGTGAGTGAGTCACTCCATTGAATCAGGGTCGCAAGGAATTGGCCCGAGTCCTGTCGCCCGGCCTACGCGGCTCAAACACCATAACACACACGTGCGATACCCGCCCCTAAGCATGGGTACGCTACCATTTCAGCGTACAACTGCCGGACACGGATTTTAGGCCGGCACTCCAGCCGGTTGTCCTCGGCAGATTCAACGGGACCGTACCGGGCGTAATCTGCGATTTTCTCCTGACAGCCTTTTCGTAAGTCTCATCAGAGTGGCCAGATGCGAGAATGGTGCTTATGATTTCTGTTGGAGATGTTTGGAATTGGAGCGATCCAGGAAAAAGGTATGAATTCATTGATACGCTTTTTTACTTCAAAGTTAGAAAAAGTTACTTCATACAGCTTCCATTACCGATAAGTATCACAATAATGACATATCCAGCTACTGAAACATAAATCGGACCACCCAGGAGTAAGTTACCCATTCCTTTTCACCAGAGTTGTATACGACTCAATCAATAGCAATCAATTCAATCACGACAAATTTGGGAAATCAATCAAATCAATCAAGTCAGAGCATTTTCCGGGAATTGATTCAATCGACTCAAACGCGACAAAGAGAGGAATCAATCAACTCAATCAAACGACTCAAACCAAGACATAGATTAGGTTTTATGCCCCACCAACTTGGAAAAGTGTCCATAGCAGTCTGGTGTACCTACCTACCTACCTACCTACAGAAGAAACATAAAAATATTGTCATTTAAAATTATAAATTGCCATGCTATTCAAAGTTTCTATGTAATTAGGAAGGATACTTAGTGATGGACAGGTGAATCATAATATTGAGGTTCAATGGGTAGAATTGGAGCAGAAGTTTCATTTAATGGGTGCAAAATAACCCAGTAGTTGACTCGCCCCTTAACCCAAATCACCACCTTTCACCTAAAGGTTGTCAATTTAATTTTGGCCATATTCCAACTCCATTTACACTAAATATCAGATATTGCAGAAGTTGGCTGTTTGGATTTTGGCAGTGTTCGTGATTTGGCCATTTACCCTACACCAAGTATATTTTAATGGATAATATGCATCAATAACATATTAACCATAGGGAAATAGAAATAAATATCTTACCTGCATGTGACGGTTTCGGTTAGACAGAGACTGACGGGCAGCCTGAAAAATCTTTCCACACAATGTGCATTTGAGACGTGGGATGTTGTCAGATTGGGAAGGAAGAGATTTGAAGTATATAGCGGTCCTCGACTCTGGACGTGGCATGTCAATGTTAGGTAGGGGAGAGTGGGGCAAAGCGGCCACCCGGGGCAAAGCGGCCACCCATCGTTTTAGCCCTTCATAGCTGGCGTCAGTTCCAATTTATGGTTTCCAATTTTACTTCTCTTCACGGTCGTTCGAATGAGCCAGACCGGGGTTTCAGGCCCATCACCATTGTTCTGTGAAACACGGAAAAGCATTTCTTGCCAGGTTACCAACTATGTTTACAATTTTTAAATGTTATGTTATTCCATAACCGTTTTGAATTTTTATAAGCGTTTTTGTCCATGCATTGCATGGTTATCGTACATGTATTCTACCAATTTCAATGTTTTTTTACCCCACTAATAGCTAAGCTGGAATATTTTTGTCTCGGACGGTATGCGCGGGGCAAAGTGGCCGGGGCAAAGTGGCCACCCCCCAATTGGCCATAAGTTGCTTCCATCTGGATAAAAACATTATATATATTCAAATGTGTCATCATGCATTCATCTTGGCCACTTTTCAGTTGCATGAGTTACCAAATAGTGCAATTAAATGTTTATTTTCATGAAAATCCTTTCTTTGTTTACCTACAGGTGGAAGATGATAAAGTAAACATCCATCCTCGCTTAACCTTGTCACCATCAAGTATCCTAGTCGTACACGAGGCAACTATTTTGTTTCTCATATCGGGACTTGAGAAGACGCCGGTGGCCGCTTTGCCCCAGGGTATGAGGCAAAGTGGCCAATATGCATAGGTTTAAAGTTTTGTCAATATCTTTCATATGTGAACGCCTTTGGAAATAAAACGCAGTTGAAATAAAAGGCAACTTAACCCGCGCCCCACTGGGGTCTGTGTATAACACGCCCTACTGGAGGGGGGGGGGGGCTATTCATAGCCCCCCCCCCCCTCCTAACTCCGAAACTACTGGGCCGATCGTCAAAATTCAAACGGCGTCTGATAGCCCCGGAAAAACTGTCGAGCGAAACCTAATTTCATTGACCTCGAGGTCACCGATGACGTCACAGGTCAGGTCAAAGTAAAAATTATTGGCATTTTGGCTTGTTCACATTTTGGGCTCTGGCCGCCGTCTTACAAGTCAGATCAGGCTCATTTTTTGTTTCCACACTCGTGAACAGATGCTCTAGATACCTTGAGGGTACCAAACTTGTACTTTGATTTTCAGGTCAGGGCCGGTCAGGTCATCACAGGTCACGGAAATATATCATGCGTCGGTCACCTGACACATGTTTAATGGTCCATTTAGGCCATAGATTTCGAATTTGATGCTTTCTGTGTCATTCGAGGTCATTTTGAGTCGAATTTAGCTTAGGTCAGGTCACTTTCAGGTCAAAAAAGGTCAAATTTTGAAGTTAATATTTTTCAACAAAAAAGGTGTGTATTGGATGCAGTTTGAGCTCAGGAACACGATGGTGCCATTTATATTGGTGTACGATGTCAAATACGTACTGAAAAATTGATTTGAAAAATTAATAATTGTGAATTTTTTGCAATAATGCGTATAACTAGGCCATTTTTGAAGATATTTAGCTAAAACTTGCTAGAGTTAGTCATAATCATGCGTTCTGTCACATATATTCCGGTTTTTTCGAAAAGTCAAAAACTTTTTGAAAAAAATATAAATTTTGAATATTATTATATAATTTTTCGAAATTTTCAAAATTTTGAAAATCCGAGATAGCAGTTTGATAGCGCGGTCAATTCTTAGTCCTTTCATGCAAAGAAATTGGATCTAGCTTAAAAACTGAGCTCTTGGGAGCGATTGCCGTGGTTCAATGTTTTGCGTCGCAATCGGCCGAACATGACGTCACTCTGACGTCATTTCCGGCCGACCTATGGTAGCTACGAAGTTCAAATTTTGACACAAGGTGTCAAATTGATGCAGCCGAAGGTACTAAAAGTTTGGCGTCGATCCGTCAAGCGGTTTGGAAGTTATTGCAGAAAAACGGCAGGGGGGGGGCTATAAATAGCCCCCCCCCCCAGTGGGGCGCGGGTTAATAGGGATCACATTGGTATAGAAAGAATCTTTCCAAGTTTAAAAATCAAGCGTTGGCATCGTGAAAAGCGTTAGGGTGGCCGCTTTGCCCCACTCTCTCCTACCTATGTGAATAATTCAAAACATTTTATTGCAATACAATTTGAAACTGTTAGGACTGGGGGATAGGGATGAGGATTAAAAATATATTTAAAAGGAAATGGAGAGGACAGGGACTCTGGAACCACAAGATAAGTTAAGGACAAAGGAAGTAGGAACAAGGAAAATTAAAACGCGAAAACGGCACGGTGCGACTGCGAAACAAAGAAAACGTTTTGCCAATAAGTATGCTAAGCTTTTATAATCCTTATTCTACGTCTTTTGATTTTTTGGTAAGATGACGTCATTGATTATCATGTTTAATAAAATTTGGTAAAATATTTTAAGGAAAATGAAATATATTAAATATGTTATGCTTAGGCTCTCAGGAGAAAAGGATCAACAAACGTTCTGCTGCAAATTAAACAATGCAGCAAATTAGCTATTAATTAGGTACGTAAACGTAATAAGCGAGACGTAAACGGCGCTTTTGTTTCAGATATTTATAGAGTTCGGTGGGTTGTTTCTGAGGAGATGTGGAGATGTGAATTATTAATTAATCACAGTTTATTAGTATATAGGGCCTTGCACTTTATCATCTGGATTTAAAAAAAAAACGTTTCCTACTGAGTGCAGAAAGGTACCAGGTGCATCGCCAGGTTCTAACACCAGGATTGGAGCAGTTATTGCAGTTGAAACTCAAAGTTGGCTGTTCATGTTTAGGCCCTGTTCTTTATTTGGCCATCTACACCATATTGCAGTTGTGATGACAAGCAGTTTTCAGTGTAGTTTTGTGATCTTTGATGTCATCAATTGGTGTCATTATTTTTCGTCAACTAAAACTTATTTGAACTTTCCATTCAATCGACTCAATCATACGAGTCACTCTAATTTTCGGGAATCAAATCAGTCAACCAGTCGCTAAAGTCAAACGAGTCAGTCAACCAGTCATCTCGAAAAGTCAATCGACTCAATCCAATCAACTCAAAATACGCGTTGAAACAAATCAATCAATTCAATCGACTTGATTGGTATACAACCCTGCTTTTCACTGCTATGTTTTATGGCCCTGCCTGTGGCCAATTGACCAGGCGATGGACGGAGAACAAATCGGTCCGCTCGGCCGTCTATTGTGATACCGGTGTGCACTGTTTGGCCTTGGTCGCAGTGCCAGTCACGGTAACATCGAACACGCGGCTGATGACACTGAGAAGTGGCCGCTCAATGAAAGCGGAACTGTTACTTTGAGCTGAGGCTCTGCACTTCATGAACAAACCACACGGACTCTGCACGCTGGATACAATGGCTGTAAACAAAACGTCCAAGATAAGACCACAACGCTCCGCATTTGATTCCTCTCATAATCGCTTTAGAGTGTAATCAAGGGATATCAAAACAAAAGTAGCTGAGCAGTTTTCTAACAAGATGGTCTAATCGTCTCAGCTTCGAACCTAATCACCGGCCAATAGCGTGGAGCGGTGGGACAGAAATGCGCGTCTCATCCGAATTCTTCCTCCACGCCGACTAAGGAATGCAGGAAGCCTAATCTCCGAGCCTCTCCTTTCCCTTATCAGCAGCAGGTTCCCACCAGCTTGTAAACCTTCAGCAACAATCAATCATACACAAATACGCTGTGGACGTTTTGGCCGGCACCCTGCCCGTACCACTTCTCTCAAAGGATAAATCCCATATCAGCCCGACCATAACCAGTCAGTATCTGTCTGTAGCCTCCATTGCCGCCAGTATTCCGTCTCATTGATATAACCAAAAGGCAATAACTCATCTCACTCGGCCCGCATCACCCCGTCATCCCAGTCTCATTGGATCCCGCCTCACCCCGTCTGTGCCCCAGTCTCGCCCCTCCCCTGTATTCCTCTCGCTCTGCCTGCATCCCGTCCCACTCAATCTCTCCCCGCGCCCCGCCCCGCTCATGTTCGCCGGACCGCCGACCTCGTCACCATTCAGTATGCGTGCTGGGCACGGCGCCCCAGCGGGAACTCTTCCGGCTCCGGCGCACCCAGCCCGGACCGGCCGCCGCCGAGCGGAAAATGCGCCCCGGCCCGTAACGAAGAGGAACGGGCGGGCCCGGCTGCCATCGACCGCTTCTGTCCCCCTACAGTCTACAGTCGGAGAAGTGCGAGGAAGTTGGCACGTTTGCAGCATTGAACGGCTTGTTGCCTCTCGACCGCGGCGTCAGCGTTCAGAGTGTGACATATTTGTGTTTTGAGCAATCTGTCCCGGAAATATGGAATTTCAACAATTCGATCAGGCGGGCTCATGCCAGATCATAGAAATGTGACCCCACGCGAAGTGAAATACAAGATTGAATAAGCAGGTAGAACATTATGTTATCCAAGTCCAACCGCCTATTATGTACTTAACATGGTAATAGAAACCAGGATGCACAAGTTTGTTCTCTTAGCTTGCAACCAAAGGCACCCAGGCACCTGGCAGCGATTGAGTTAGGGCTGGTAGCTCAAGTGATCTCCGTCTTCACAGATGTTTCAACAACATGCCCTTCTGGGAACGACGCCAGCGGTCAACGAAGTTAGCAGCGCCCAGCGCCCGCGCAGATCGGCTGTCCGGCGCGTCAAAACCGAGCTGCGGCTGGCGGCGGAGGTTGCCCGTCAGAAGCGCCGAGCCTTCAGAACTCTCCCGTGACGTCACTGCCCCCCCCCCTTTGGGAGGGGGCTGTCATAGCACGTGTTTGGGTCGGCAGCCGGCCAGTGACGCCGGCCGCATCCCGACTCTGGTCCAACTGAGGGAGGACGCTGACCCGGACAGCTGCAGAGAGGTTCCACTGTCCTGGATCTGCCCTCTCAGCTCCCTCGTCCCCCCTCGGCGGCCATATTGACCTCTGCGGGCCCATCGACCCAGCTGCAGCACCGGACCTGCATCAGGGCTGGGAGCCCGGCGTTATCACCCGGGGAGGTAATTAACAGTAATGAAAGCGGCGAAACAACGGCGTGAGCTGCGAACACCAAAGGCCGGGATACCCTGCCAGGGGATCCTACGCTCTGCAGTCGATAGATGTCTCAATAACGGCGTCTCGCTAATAGGCTCACTTCTAATGCTAGAGGCCCAGCGAGTCTCAGCAAAACCCATACGAATGACCACGTTCTGCAACGCTGCTTCAAGCCAGTGTGGCTAAGAACTGATCAAATTTCACATCTTGAGCCTGTGTGTGCTGGCGGGCATCAAAAAGGTCATATATGGCCATACCAGGGTTGATTTATTACCAATAAAAATGCCTGCAACTTAAATAAATCAATATCAATGCCGCAGTTTCAGCCACTCCAAGCTTAACCTTCCCAGATTGCTGTCAACCAGCGAAATAAGCTCCTCCCCAGTCGGTGAGCCCTGCAGCCTCCTGGCGGGGCGACGACCTATTGATTGAGGTCATTACGGCCAGTGGCGGGGCGGCGGCGGCCAGTCAAGTGGCCGCCCGATTTGGCCCGCCCTCGGACCAGCTGCAGCGTCCACCAAGTGCCGCCGAAGGACGGGGAGCTCCGTGCCGTCGACACGGAGGACGGCAGAGGGTCACGGTCGGACGAGGTGGGCCTCGGGTGATCACCACGAACGTTACACCCCCGCCTGACCACAGCCAGCAGACTCAATAAATAGCACCCCAGACTCGTAAACAGCAGAACTCGACTCGCATACGACGCTCCTTACTATATTACTAATACACGGTGCCCCTAATGATACGTGCCTCTCTCTCTATCGGTGCACTGCATATACGCCTTGAGTAATAGCACACGGCGCCAGCTCATCGACACCACCGGCCAAAGCCAACAGGGCAGCCCGGTGGAAACACGCGCGCTCAACCGACCAGACTCTCGCCTTCTGTCAAAAAACATGATAGCTCACCAGTCCAGGGACGGCCGACCAGCCTAGCGAGAAATGTCCCGAGGCGGCGGCGCTACTGCTACTGGGTGCTGCACAGGGCCACAGGATGAAATCCCTGAGGCACTCCTCCACGGGCGTGCTACTGCTGGCCCCGATGCAATTACATAACGCGTTTTTAAATGGTTATTGAAATTTGAAATCAGCATATTGAATGAATCACCGCTACCAGTAGCACTCTACCCCTCCCTCACAGTTCACCGCCCCTAGCCGACCGAGCTTAGTACACCTGACAGCCTATACCACAGCCGTGCCCCTGAACAAAGGTACCGAGTCGCCCCGCCCCTATAGCCGACCCACAAAAACGGCAGGCGCCGATCGCCGGTTCAGCCCACTCCCCTCTCAGCAGGTCCATGTGACGGTGCCGCTCAGCAGCGGGGCCTCCATCAGCCGGGGTTCAAACGGCCCGCCGGCCCAAACAGCGCCTGTAAAACAGTGTGCCGGGAATGCAGCGCCGGCGGCGGCGTGTGCCGATCGCTGGCCGGATAGTCGCGCGAGGAGCTGCCGCGCCGCGCGCCGGACGGCCCAGATTGTATCGGCCGCGCTGCCGCGGACGGCGCCGGGCCGCCAAGCAATGGCCCGGCCATGAGCGTGACCCCCGGCCGTCTGTCCTACCAGAGGTCGGGTGGGATCACCCCGTGCCAACGACTTTATCACGGGTCGAATGTGAGCCCACTGCCCTCGTGAAATTGTGAAATAGGATGGTTCCGTAAATCAGTGCTTACGGCCAAAGGACAGTCTATGTGCTGATGAATTCGGGATAAAGCACTTAGCTTCACAAGCAAGCATAGCTTCAACTTAGATCATAGGCGGCGGAACGGGAAGGGCACCGGGGCACCGTGCCCCCCTTTCATTTTGGCTTTTTAACATTAGCCCTATGGGCGTTGCATGGAAAGAATGGGACCAAAAGTCGCCAGTGCCCCCCCCCCCCTTAATTGAAGGTGTTCCGCCGCTACTGACTTAGATACTGTCGCGCACCGTTGAAAACACTCGAGTGACATGTGTTTGTTCCTAAGTATTCCATCGCTGCTCGTCGTTTTTCGTAGGCTATTTATGGTCTATGGATAATGATATGTGACAGCTTTTGTACAGGGTTGGGCAGATAAATTGGGACAAATTTCAACTTCCTCTAAAACGACTATTTTTTAGTGATTAAGATAATTTTTGAACATAAATATAGGCTAATGAATACTTTTCCATGTTATGCAGGTTGCGTTGTAATTTTGAATCGGCTGATCACAGAACGTGGGCTTAAGCAAGTCACTATCAACTTAGTCCGCGCGCACATGCATGCCAATACTCTAATTATGCTCCATCAAATGGCTGAAAGTAGTGTGAATCGAACAGACGTAAACGTTGGAGGAAGAGAAGATGTTGACTCTTCCTTACATACTTATTGCATTGACACCGGCCGCTCCCCCGGTTTTCCAGGGGGGCTAAAAGGCAAAATTCAGTTAAATCAGAGGATCCTCGCGAAAACAGTGGCGCGAGCTTACAACGAAGGTAGCCGCGCTATGAGAAAGCGATATACCAGCACCTCAAACATGTACTCTTATGCATTGATGCATATCGACCTGTTAACATAGATGTTGAAGCAGCTGTGACGTTAAAAAGATTGTTTCCTCTTGAAGGGCTTGGAGAAGCGAGCAAGCACGTGCAGGTCTTTTTCGACGATGGTATCCCCATAACCGAACATAAGAACAACCGCAAACACCATGAAACATCGCAACCAGCCCAGAAGACGTGATCTTAGTTCCAAAAAGCATGCAGCAGACCTCGGTGATGGCATTCCACTCGGTGACTTCTGACGGCCACGTGGGGCCCCCTTATTTTACGGAATCGGGAGGGGGTTCGCCATTACAGCGTACCTAACCATTATTCCGGCAGTTCGAATCAACAAGATGGAAGAAGGCATCATCCTGCATGGAGTGATGCTCTTCGAGGAGTCAGCTCCCCGCTAAATGCCCCCTTCCTCATTAAACCTCAGCCCACACAAGTTCTGGTTGCTGGGGCGTTTTTGCGGCCGAGTCTAACGAACGTCCCCATGTGACTGTGGTGAGCCTCAGCAGTGCCAGTTGGCTACAATTACGAGCCATTTCAGACGGGAGATCTCGCCGCGCGTGCGGCCAGTCCAGGCACCGATAAGGACTGATGCAGGTGGACCACAGTGACCATATTTGGTGATAAATGTGTAAAATTGGTGTGACAATATGTGATCCAAATTTGAAATGCCTACGTTTACAAATTTCTAAGCTACGGCGTTCTGAATGCAAATATGTATTTTGTCCCAATTTATCTGCCCAACCCTGTATATGGTTCCTGACTCAATGGAATTCCAACTTGTCACCCGAGCCAAGCTAGGCTCCTGATTCCTGTAATATAATAATATTGCAAATGCATCACGGCGCCCATGGCCAGAATCCCAAATTCTGCGCCCAGCCCAGCCATTGCTGAGCAGAGCACGGACGCCCTGCCGCGCCGCCCGGGCGGCGATCGAGTGGCCCGCTGTGGGAGGGCTGCGGCACAGCACACTGCCGTCAATCAGCCGGCCTGGAGGCAGCAGCCGGCGCCAGACCACGGCCGTCCAGGGGCCCGCCCTGCTCTGCTGACACAGGCCACACCGGGCTGGCCGGCGGCCAATGTTGACAATGCCGCGGTCACAGTCCCCAGCATTCAGTGACGTGATTCGGGGAGATGGCTGAGCGTCGCCGAATAGTTGGAATTCCATGGAGTCAAGGACCATATGCGAAAGCTGTCCCATAATGTCCGTAAATATCTCACAAAAAAAACGGACGACAGCCCACGAAATATTTAGGAACAAACACATGCATTGTTATGCCTTTCCATAAAATTACACATACCCTTATGCATAGGTATAACTTATCAAGCTGAAAGTTTCACGACGCAGATCGCTGACCCAAATCCAGCGCATCGAGGTTGCCTGTCCTCCCAGCCCGGACCTCGGCGCACCTGTCTCACCGGCCGCGGTGCGACAGGCCGGCACCGGGCCGTCCGGCGTCCGGCACCTGTCGGGGCGGCCGCGGCCCTTTGGCCCCGCAGACGGCGCCGATGCCGCGCTGATAGTCCCTGTCCGGAGACTGCGCCGTCGCCAGCCGGCGGATGGCGGCTCAAACCCGGCTGCCGGCACAGCGACGCTCACCGACGCGCTCAGCTGTGACCGATAGTCCGGCATCGATCGCCCGGACGGCGAGATGGTCACGGAGCCCCCCGCCGCGCCCGGGAGCAGTGACACGTCGATATAAACGTCGGACAACGTCTGAGCAATGACCTCCGCTGGACATTGATCGCGTTGACAGTAACCGAGCCGCTCTGTCGGTAACCAGCTCAGGTAGCCCCGACGCTCGCCGCCGGGGATGGTATGTGGGCTCAGCAGGGCTGCGGAGTCGATGGATTTTCGGCGACTCCGACTCCGACTCCAACTCCGGCTTTCAAAAACCAGCTCCGACTCCGACTCCGACTCCGGGCAGAATTGTCGACTCCGACCGACTCCAACTGCCGACTCCGACTCCGCAGACCTAGCAGGGCTGCGGAGTCGACAGATTTTCGGTGACTCCGACTCCGACTCCGGCTCGGGTTTCTAAAATCGACTCCGACTCCGACTCCGACTCCGGTCACAACTGTCGACTCCGACAGACTCCGACTCCGACTCCGACTCCGCAGCTCTGGGGCTCAGTGTGACCAGCGTCGGTATACTACCGCCACAAAGACTGCCGGTGCCGGTAGCCGGACAGATGGTCTGCCTGCGCCTATTGCCGGGGCGTCGGCCTATAAGTCGACCCTATCACCCCAATATCGCGGAAGCGAACAGCCGGTGCCATTGGGCGGTCCGTCGCGGCGACCGGCGCCGCTGTCACAACAGAGTCCACCGCGCACACCGGGCTGCCGGTCGTACAGTCGTGTACAGGTTGATGGTCCCCTACTCTTTATCCACCGGGTTCCTATGGCTCAGCATTGGCAGCAGCCGCCTGGTACCGGTAGGCTGTGCCGCATGACCCGAGAGTGAAGCGGCACAGCCTACCCACACTGTATGACACCGGCTCGGGTCGCCTGGTAGAGCGATTTGACCGGACGCTGCGTTACACCGGCTTGGGGGAGGGGGGGGGGGGTAAGGGTCAGGCCTGTCTATTTGGCTCGGCTCGGTGGATGAGGCGGGCTGGAGTGTGGTGTGGGGCGGGGGTGATGTGGGGAGGGAGTGAGCGGACCTGGGGCTGGGTGTGAGTGGTGTGGTCACTTGTCGCATAGAACCGATCGTAATCCACCCTCCAAAAATTCGCTTTAGAGATATTCACAAAATCTCCCAAGTGGGGTGCGGAAGGACAGGTAAGGGTCCATACGGTCTCCTCATGAATTGCAGCAAAGAAAGAAAACAGACCTGTCACCAAATAATTTTCTGAAAAGTGGACTAATCGCATAGCCTCGGACACAGAAATAAACATCCAGCACGCGAAGCGTCTCGAACCGGGCCTCTCACTACCGGTCAGTTTGACAGTCTAGCACTCCTACGCTGAGCTACACCGGATGGTGGCCACGGTCGGGGCAAAGTCTGGCCGGGCGGGCGGCGGGGCCGGGAGGTCGGCAACAAAGTCAATGAATGTTTTTGTGGTTTCGGGTGCCGGTCGCTCTAGCTTGGTGGAATGATGATGGATCATTGGCAAAACTTTCAACGTGGAGTCCCGGTTCGAGCCTCATCGGGGCTCCGGCTACTTTTCCGAGTTAGGATGTTTGATTTTAGTGGTTGCGAGCCATTTATACGGTTTTATATCTACATGTCGATTATCGATTGATTGATTGATTCATTCATTCGTTCATTTAATACATGTCGACATTTAGCATACGAATTGACATCCAGGATCAATCCGATCAATCTACCATTTTCATAAGCGTATTGCCTAAATATCATGCATATATGTGGCACAAGACCTATGGTTGCCTCGATACCGTGCCAAATCACGTTTTGCACAATGCACAAGTAAATTATATTCGCTGGGTCTTCCGTGCATTGTGCTTAGCAAAAACAGGAATGCAATTGTTAAGCGACGCAAAATGTGCAATGCAGCAAGTGACCACACACACCCGCCCAGCCCCCATGGTCCACCAACACGCCCCACAGCACTCGCCAGCCCACGCCAACCACCGAGACGAGCCCCTCCCCCCGCGCTGGTCTGACGCGACAGCTGGTCTACAAAGCGCTCCACCCGGCGACCCGAGCCGATGTCAAACAGTGTGGGTAGACTGTGCCGCTTCACTCTCGGGTCATGCGGCACAGCCTACCGGTACCAGGCGGCTGCTGCCAATGCTGAGCCATAGGAACCCGGTGGATAAAGAGTAGGGGACCATCAACCTGTACACGACTGTACCACACCGAAATCCGGTCCGGCCAACAGCCCGCCGGCACGCAACTGGAGACAGTTCGAGTGCCGGTCAGACGGTTCACGGCAGGCAAAGGTCGGGCCCGTCGGCGCCGCCAACACGCGGTGAGCTGGGTCTGAGCTCCATTCTGTATACGATAAGGTATGGTGAGGTCAGGTAAGGTAAGATACGGAGAACCACACGCGAAAAAGTATTGATCGCCGACCTCTGCTGACTGAAAATGGCGGCCGATAAGTGGGCCGTGCTACTCTACGGAGAATACATCTGTACATAAAGCAACTGCCATGAAAACAAACGGCATCAGGACACGTAGGCTTATTGTACCTAACAAAAAAAAAAAAAAGAAGAAGAAGCACTAACACTGATCAGGCGATGGTCATTGTCTGATAAGTCAATGAGAAATTGACTATTTTCAATAAGATATTTTTTGGGTTAATTCCATCGATACCATGTGACTATTCGGTCTATTCCCATCACATAGGAGATCTAGGGCATCATGAGGGGGGAGATGGGAGGGAGGGACGCGGAAGAGAATGATTGGGGAGGGGTTGATCGTCCTATGAGCGAGGATAAGACTGCAAATGACGATTCCGGCCAGTTCGCGAGTTCGCCAGCCCGCCGTAAACAGTGCGTCGCGTCAACCGTAGCTGCCACACACGAACGCGGTTTCGTGTTCCATATTGAGTTCACAGTTTCATATCCCCGATCATATGTGCGTGAAGTTGGCGTCGGATTCGGATTCGTATTCAGCGTCGAGTACCGAATCACTTGAAAACGTCATATCTGGTCAATTCGGGGACGGGGAGCACGAATATGACATTAATTTTGCCCTAGCAGGTATCCCTTATCCCTTAATCGTCCCTTAAACGACGGGGCGCGCCAAAAGTGCCTCAGGGGCTCTTCCGATCACGAAAATAATGGTCCCAGGCGATTCCCCGGGTCGATATCTAGCCGCACCACCACTAACTTCACACGTGCCTCATATCCCTCATCCCTTAATCGTCCCTTAAATGACGGGGCGCGCCAAAAGTGCCTCAGGGGTTCTTCCGATCGCGAAAAGAATGGTCCCAGGCGATTCCCCGGGTCGATATCTAGCCGCACCACCACTAACTTCACACGTGCCTCATATCCCTTATCCCTTAATCGTCCCTTAAATGACGGGGCGCGCCAAAAGTGCCTCAGGGGTTCTTCTGATCGCGAAAATAATGGTCCCAGGCGATTCCCCGGGTCGATATCTAGCCGCACCACCACTAACTTCACACGTGCCTCATATCCCTTATCCCTTAATCGTCCCTTAAATGACGGGGCGCGCCAAAAGTGCCTCAGGGGTTCTTCCGATCGCGAAAAGAATGGTCCCAGGCGATTCCCCGGGTCGATATCTAGCCGCACCACCACTAACTTCACACGTGCCTCATATCCCTTATCCCTTAATCGTCCCTTAAATGACGGGGCGCGCCAAAAGTGCCTCAAGGGTTCTTCCGATCGCGAAAATAATGGTCCCAGGCGATTCCCCGGGTCGATATCTAGCCGCACCACCACTAACTTCACACGTGCCTCATATCCCTTATCCCTTAATCGTCCCTTAAATGACGGGGCGCGCCAAAAGTGCCTCAGGGGTTCTTCCGATCGCGAAAAGAATGGTCCCAGGCGATTCCCCGGGTCGATATCTAGCCGCACCACCACTAACTTCACACGTGCCTCATATCCCTTATCCCTGAAGTTGGATCTAGCTGGGATGTGAGGGATGTGAGGCACGTGTGAAGTTAGTGGTGGTGCGGCTAGATATCGACCCGGGGAATCGCCTGGGACCATTATTTTCGCGATCAGAAGAACCCCTGAGGCACTTTTGGCGCGCCCCGTCGTTTAAGGGACGATTAAGGGATAAGGGATGTGAGGCACGTGTGAAGTTAGTGGTGGTGCGGCTAGATATCGACCCGGGGAATCGCCTGGGACCATTATTTTCGCGATCAGAAGAACCCCTGAGGCACTTTTGGCGCGCCCCGTCATTTAAGGGACGATTAAGGGATAAGGGATATGAGGCACGTGTGAAGTTAGTGGTGGTGCGGCTAGATATCGACCCGGGGAATCGCCTGGGACCATTCTTTTCGCGATCGGAAGAACCCCTGAGGCACTTTTGGCGCGCCCCGTCATTTAAGGGACGATTAAGGGATGAGGGATATGAGGCACGTGTGAAGTTAGTGGTGGTGCGGCTAGATATCGACCCGGGGAATCGCCTGGGACCATTCTTTTCGCGATCGGAAGAACCCCTGAGGCACTTTTGGCGCGCCCCGTCATTTAAGGGACGATTAAGGGATGAGGGATATGAGGCACGTGTGAAGTTAGTGGTGGTGCGGCTAGATATCGACCCGGGGAATCGCCTGGGACCATTATTTTCGCGATCAGAAGAACCCCTGAGGCACTTTTGGCGCGCCCCGTCGTTTAAGGGACGATTAAGGGATGAGGGATGTGAGGCACGTGTGAAGTTAGTGGTGGTGCGGCTAGATATCGACCCGGGGAATTGCCTGGGACCATTATTTTCGCGATCGGAAGAACCCCTGAGGCACTTTTGGCGCGCCCCGTCATTTAAGGGACGATTAAGGGATGAGGGATGTGAGGCACGTGTGAAGTTAGTGGTGGTGCGGCTAGATATCGACCCGGGGAATCGCCTGGGACCATTATTTTCGCGATCAGAAGAACCCCTGAGGCACTTTTGACGCGCCCCGTCGTTTAAGGGACGATTAAGGGATGAGGGATGTGAGGCACGTGTGAAGTTAGTGGTGGTGCGGCTAGATATCGACCCGGGGAATTGCCTGGGACCATTATTTTCGCGATCGGAAGAACCCCTGAGGCACTTTTGGCGCGCCCCGTCATTTAAGGGACGATTAAGGGATAAGGGATATGAGGCACGTGTGAAGTTAGTGGTGGTGCGGCTAGATATCGACCCGGGGAATCGCCTGGGACCATTATTTTCGCGATCAGAAGAACCCCTGAGGCACTTTTGGCGCGCCCCGTCGTTTAAGGGACGATTAAGGGATGAGGGATGTGAGGCACGTGTGAAGTTAGTGGTGGTGCGGCTAGATATCGACCCGGGGAATTGCCTGGGACCATTATTTTCGCGATCGGAAGAACCCCTGAGGCACTTTTGGCGCGCCCCGTCATTTAAGGGACGATTAAGGGATAAGGGATATGAGGCACGTGTGAAGTTAGTGGTGGTGCGGCTAGATATCGACCCGGGGAATCGCCTGGGACCATTATTTTCGTGATCGGAAGAGCCCCTGAGGCACTTTTGGCGCGCCCCGTCGTTTAAGGGACGATTAAGGGATAAGGGATATGAGGCACGTGTGAAGTTAGTGGTGGTGCGGCTAGATATCGACCCGGGGAATCGCCTGGGACCATTATTTTCGCGATCAGAAGAACCCCTGAGGCACTTTTTGCGCGCCCCGTCATTTAAGGGACGATTAAGGGATGAGGGATATGAGGCACGTGTGAAGTTAGTGGTGGTGCGGCTAGATATCGACCCGGGGAATCGCCTGGGACCATTATTTTCGCGATCAGAAGAACCCCTGAGGCACTTTTTGCGCGCCCCGTCATTTAAGGGACGATTAAGGGATGAGGGATATGAGGCACGTGTGAAGTTAGTGGTGGTGCGGCTAGATATCGACCCGGGGAATCGCCTGGGACCATTATTTTCGCGATCAGAAGAACCCCTGAGGCACTTTTGGCGCGCCCCGTCATTTAAGGGACGATTAAGGGATGAGGGATGTGAGGCACGTGTGAAGTTAGTGGTGGTGCGGCTAGATATCGACCCGGGGAATTGCCTGGGACCATTATTTTCGCGATCGGAAGAACCCCTGAGGCACTTTTGGCGCGCCCCGTCATTTAAGGGACGATTAAGGGATAAGGGATATGAGGCACGTGTGAAGTTAGTGGTGGTGCGGCTAGATATCGACCCGGGGAATCGCCTGGGACCATTATTTTCGCGATCAGAAGAACCCCTGAGGCACTTTTGGCGCGCCCCGTCGTTTAAGGG
The DNA here is from genome assembly GCF_019059575.1 of Amphibalanus amphitrite. Classification (NCBI taxonomy): domain Eukaryota; kingdom Metazoa; phylum Arthropoda; class Thecostraca; order Balanomorpha; family Balanidae; genus Amphibalanus; species Amphibalanus amphitrite. The sequence goes on from NW_024881629.1 coordinate 698,549, forward strand.
ACGATTAAGGGATGAGGGATGTGAGGCACGTGTGAAGTTAGTGGTGGTGCGGCTAGATATCGACCCGGGGAATTGCCTGGGACCATTATTTTCGCGATCGGAAGAACCCCTGAGGCACTTTTGGCGCGCCCCGTCATTTAAGGGACGATTAAGGGATAAGGGATATGAGGCACGTGTGAAGTTAGGGATATGAGGCACGTGTGAAGTTAGTGGTGGTGCGGCTAGATATCGACCCGGGGAATCGCCTGGGACCATTCTTTTCGCGATCGGAAGAACCCCTGAGGCACTTTTGGCGCGCCCCGTCATTTAAGGGACGATTAAGGGATAAGGGATATGAGGCACGTGTGAAGTTAGTGGTGGTGCGGCTAGATATCGACCCGGGGAATCGCCTGGGACCATTATTTTCGCGATCAGAAGAACCCCTGAGGCACTTTTGGCGCGCCCCGTCATTTAAGGGACGATTAAGGGATAAGGGATATGAGGCACGTGTGAAGTTAGTGGTGGTGCGGCTAGATATCGACCCGGGGAATCGCCTGGGACCATTCTTTTCGCGATCGGAAGAACCCCTGAGGCACTTTTGGCGCGCCCCGTCATTTAAGGGACGATTAAGGGATAAGGGATATGAGGCACGTGTGAAGTTAGTGGTGGTGCGGCTAGATATCGACCCGGGGAATCGCCTGGGACCATTATTTTCGCGATCAGAAGAACCCCTGAGGCACTTTTGACGCGCCCCGTCGTTTAAGGGACGATTAAGGGATGAGGGATGTGAGGCACGTGTGAAGTTAGTGGTGGTGCGGCTAGATATCGACCCGGGGAATTGCCTGGGACCATTATTTTCGCGATCGGAAGAACCCCTGAGGCACTTTTGGCGCGCCCCGTCATTTAAGGGACGATTAAGGGATAAGGGATATGAGGCACGTGTGAAGTTAGTGGTGGTGCGGCTAGATATCGACCCGGGGAATCGCCTGGGACCATTATTTTCGCGATCAGAAGAACCCCTGAGGCACTTTTGGCGCGCCCCGTCGTTTAAGGGACGATTAAGGGATGAGGGATGTGAGGCACGTGTGAAGTTAGTGGTGGTGCGGCTAGATATCGACCCGGGGAATTGCCTGGGACCATTATTTTCGCGATCGGAAGAACCCCTGAGGCACTTTTGGCGCGCCCCGTCATTTAAGGGACGATTAAGGGATAAGGGATATGAGGCACGTGTGAAGTTAGTGGTGGTGCGGCTAGATATCGACCCGGGGAATCGCCTGGGACCATTATTTTCGTGATCGGAAGAGCCCCTGAGGCACTTTTGGCGCGCCCCGTCGTTTAAGGGACGATTAAGGGATAAGGGATATGAGGCACGTGTGAAGTTAGTGGTGGTGCGGCTAGATATCGACCCGGGGAATCGCCTGGGACCATTATTTTCGCGATCAGAAGAACCCCTGAGGCACTTTTTGCGCGCCCCGTCATTTAAGGGACGATTAAGGGATGAGGGATATGAGGCACGTGTGAAGTTAGTGGTGGTGCGGCTAGATATCGACCCGGGGAATCGCCTGGGACCATTATTTTCGCGATCAGAAGAACCCCTGAGGCACTTTTTGCGCGCCCCGTCATTTAAGGGACGATTAAGGGATGAGGGATATGAGGCACGTGTGAAGTTAGTGGTGGTGCGGCTAGATATCGACCCGGGGAATCGCCTGGGACCATTATTTTCGCGATCAGAAGAACCCCTGAGGCACTTTTGGCGCGCCCCGTCATTTAAGGGACGATTAAGGGATGAGGGATGTGAGGCACGTGTGAAGTTAGTGGTGGTGCGGCTAGATATCGACCCGGGGAATTGCCTGGGACCATTATTTTCGCGATCGGAAGAACCCCTGAGGCACTTTTGGCGCGCCCCGTCATTTAAGGGACGATTAAGGGATAAGGGATATGAGGCACGTGTGAAGTTAGTGGTGGTGCGGCTAGATATCGACCCGGGGAATCGCCTGGGACCATTATTTTCGCGATCAGAAGAACCCCTGAGGCACTTTTGGCGCGCCCCGTCGTTTAAGGGACGATTAAGGGATGAGGGATGTGAGGCACGTGTGAAGTTAGTGGTGGTGCGGCTAGATATCGACCCGGGGAATTGCCTGGGACCATTATTTTCGCGATCGGAAGAACCCCTGAGGCACTTTTGGCGCGCCCCGTCATTTAAGGGACGATTAAGGGATAAGGGATATGAGGCACGTGTGAAGTTAGGGATATGAGGCACGTGTGAAGTTAGTGGTGGTGCGGCTAGATATCGACCCGGGGAATCGCCTGGGACCATTCTTTTCGCGATCGGAAGAACCCCTGAGGCACTTTTGGCGCGCCCCGTCATTTAAGGGACGATTAAGGGATAAGGGATATGAGGCACGTGTGAAGTTAGTGGTGGTGCGGCTAGATATCGACCCGGGGAATCGCCTGGGACCATTATTTTCGCGATCAGAAGAACCCCTGAGGCACTTTTGGCGCGCCCCGTCATTTAAGGGACGATTAAGGGATAAGGGATATGAGGCACGTGTGAAGTTAGTGGTGGTGCGGCTAGATATCGACCCGGGGAATCGCCTGGGACCATTCTTTTCGCGATCGGAAGAACCCCTGAGGCACTTTTGGCGCGCCCCGTCATTTAAGGGACGATTAAGGGATAAGGGATATGAGGCACGTGTGAAGTTAGTGGTGGTGCGGCTAGATATCGACCCGGGGAATCGCCTGGGACCATTATTTTCGCGATCAGAAGAACCCCTGAGGCACTTTTGGCGCGCCCCGTCATTTAAGGGACGATTAAGGGATAAGGGATATGAGGCACGTGTGAAGTTAGTGGTGGTGCGGCTAGATATCGACCCGGGGAATCGCCTGGGACCATTCTTTTCGCGATCGGAAGAACCCCTGAGGCACTTTTGGCGCGCCCCGTCATTTAAGGGACGATTAAGGGATGAGGGATATGAGGCACGTGTGAAGTTAGTGGTGGTGCGGCTAGATATCGACCCGGGGAATCGCCTGGGACCATTATTTTCGTGATCGGAAGAGCCCCTGAGGCACTTTTGGCGCGCCCCGTCGTTTAAGGGACGATTAAGGGATAAGGGATACCTGCTAGGGCAAAATTAATGTCATATTCGTGCTCCCCGTCCCCGAATTGACCAGATATGACGTTTTCAAGTGATTCGGTACTCGACGCTGAATACGAATCCGAAGCCGACGCCAACTTCACGCACATCCCGATCATGGCATCTCGCTTCGGAATACCGGCCGAGACCCATTCAAGCGGCCCCTCTCGGGCTACCAGCCAGATGGCACTGAGCTCCTCCGCCGCCGATGGCGTCCGGCTCTGAGCTGATGTGACGCCCTGCGGTCACTACCCGGACACCGGGGCGGCCGGCGGACCGACCGCACCGGACGCCACCACTCACAGATCGCTACAGGCGTCAGATCGAGCTGCCGCTGCACGCGCATATCGTCCCCAGCATTCGACGGCAGCAGCAGGGGAGCGGGCCCAGCGGCCAGACTGAGCAGTCTCCCAGCCAGGGTATCTGTCTATGCAGACCTGGAAGCAGGCCTCTGGCCGAGCGAACCCGGGAGCCGGGCTGAACGGACCCCCAGCCAGGGTGACTGACATCTGAGCGGACCCGAAAGCCCGGCTGAGCGGTGCTGCAACACACCAAACTACGGACGTGTCCAAATGCGGAGCCCTAATGCGCACCCAGCAATACTTCGGCCCGCCCCAGTCCCTCCCACCCTACATTTATAATGGCGACAACTGGCCGGAAATGTTAATGAAAAGGGAGCCAGCAACCGCCTACGCTCGCACGCACGGTTGCCAACATTGAGCTAGATTGGCAGTTCTATGATAAATGTGTGTCAGTTTAAACAAGGGAGGAGCGGCAATAAACGGCAGGCCTTGCTCAGGATGGTTCAACCAGCAGCTAACACGCCCAACGACGAAGAAAGAGACGCACCTCTTCGTTTAGCCAGCAACCGAATGAGTGTCACGATTGTTCTCCTGAGTTATGGGAGACTGGGTGTTAATTGTGTGCGTGTGCGCCCTTGGCCGTAATCCCGACCCTTCCCTGCCCTGCCCCGCGGCCGAGTGCCTCCCCTGGCAACAGCAGCCCGTGCACTCACGGTCGGGCTGCGGCCGGTACTGCTGGTCGCGGCCGGCGTCCGGCGCCGGGTCCTCGCTGCCGTAGTAGCTCTCGTCGTCATAATCGTACTCTTCGTCGTAGTAGTCGTAGTCGTCGTAGTTATAGTCTCCGTCGCCGCTGCCGTAGTACTGGTCGTCCTCGCGCGGGAAGCCGCTGTAGCTGGGCGGCGGCTGCTGGTGGCTCACCGGGCTGCCGTACACCTGGCCAGAGGCGGGCGGCGCCGGCACCGGCTGCGAGCGGCCCGCCGGCGGCGCCAGCACCTCCCGACCGGAGCCCTCGTGCGCGAACGGAAAGTCCTCATCGTCCGACGGAGGCCTCTGGAGATGGATGGAACCAGGCCATAATCAATCACATGTGCAGAAAGAGGACAGCCAAAACAGCAGGGTGTTACTTAATCACCTTAGTTATCAAATGCATTATAATCTGCTAATTGTTTTAGGTGACTTAGAAAAGGTTGGGGATAAGGAAAAAGTTTCACTTGGTTTTATTGGGTAAAGGCAGATTTCAGAAGTGCAAAAATTTATACCTGTTGATCACCTACATGTAGGTAGGTGATCAACAGCTACAAAGCTGTGTCAAGACAAAAAAAAAAACAACAACAACAACAACAAAAAATAAATACATTTTTGCTCTTTGGAGCCTATTTTTTCTGGCAGTTTTGTCATTTGCCACTTAACAACTGATACAATAGGCAGTATTTATATGCAATAGTGAACCAACTTCAAACTGGAAACACTATATTTCTTTTTCCTTTCTTTTCTGCACTGACATAGGCATCCCATCAGCAACAGAAACTTAATTGTCTTCTAATTGACTTACACATTGAGCCACCAACATCCATTTCAGCCTGGAATTCTAAACATTAACCTATCTTGACATTGGCGAGGATATCTAAGGTGGGCCATTTTTGTCAGTGAAGTATCTATGTGGTTGTCACAAAGGTGCAATAAGAAGGATGCCTGCTTGGTAAGGACAAATCCTGGTGCATATTTTCCCTCAGCATGTGTCCAACTATAGATACCAGGGTACTAATTCTAGAGGGCTAATATCTTCAGTAGTCTTATACAGTAAAAACACTGATATTAGCTTGACCATTGACTTAGAGTGAGAGGCCAGTGAAAGCTGCCCCTCCTAGCTTAGGTACCCTAAATCACGGAACCAAATAATGGGGCAATTGAAAATGACAGCTGCCTGCCAAACTAATTTTATGTTATGCAGGATGTTCGCTATTTAAATGACCCAGTGTCCGATGAATTTTTGTTATAAGCATAGCTTATATCCTTCACATACCTGACAGTGTACCAATATGACGCATCCAAAGATGAGAATGTGAAACGACAGCCCGTATCTCATTGTTGCGTTTCCAAGCACGGAGACACTTATCAAGACGTGCACAGGTGTCCAGATTACATGAAAACGTCGCCACCGAAAATTCACCCTTCCCAACTAATATAATCGAAACTCCATCCACATCGACACATACACCGTCCACTTTTCCTACGGCGCACAACAGAGACGAAATCAAGGCTATATAAACCGAAATGATGGCACTAAATATGGCAGCCTGAAACTTCCCACTGCTACCATATGCGACAAATATCATTCGTATTTAGCTGCTATTTGTAATGAATGCAATTTGTATTTATAGTCACCGTGGTTTGAACTATCAAATCTATCAGCCACAAACAACAAAAATATATTTATTGGTTATGTTACGGCTGCATCTCCAATAATTACAGCGTTTTGATAATTTTTTTTATTAGATCTGCGTCACATTTGACACAGCACTTAGAATAACCTGCAGATTATTTTCTGACTTGGTCCAATGACATCATTCTGCAGTGAGCCAATCAAGTTATGACTTCCATCATATATTGCAAAAAGAGATTTCGTTGAGCCTTTTCAATCGAATCAAATATAGAACATAAAATATATTTCCCAGATTTATTATCATTTTATCCAATTTTCATAATTTTTGTTTGAAAATAGTCAAAACCCTTAATTATTGATGACGTGATTTTTATGGCTTTATAAAAACTGAGCGTAAAATTGTCTTGTTTACATGAATTGTGCTATGCTGTGTACACCGTGTACACGATCCACAATCGTACTTTTGATTGATTGGTTGGAATTTGTATGGGGGGATTGAATTTAAATTGCCGGTAATTGAGGATTCTGAAATGCAAGTTTTTATGGTATATGGGGCCTTAGATTTGACCTGCCATTTTGAGCCTATCAACAGTGAACTGCAGATCCCATGAAAATTCAACTTGTGAAATTCAAAGAAATGCAGGCAGGCTGCCAGTATGTTCATAGAAAACAGCCCTGGATCATATTCATGTGATACCTAGCCTGGGCCCTGTTTCACCAATCACCGGTGATAGCAGCATGCTACTATCAAATTGCGCGAGCTGACGTAATGTGATGAGGTCACACTAATGACGTTTCAAGTAATCCGTGAGCTGCGTTTCAAGTTTGGAACAGAGTTGCTGTCTCGTTGAATTGTGTTTGATACATTTGTTTGATCGCACGGCCGTGAATATTTTAGCAGCAATATTTGATGACATCACACAGATTAACGGCGTCATGGTTTGTTGATGTTTCCATGGAAACCCAATTTGACACGTGTGATAGCAGCGTGCTGCTATCACCGGTTAAACAGGGCTGAGTCCCGCGGTAGCTCAGTTGGTAGAGCATACCCAGTAGTGAGAGCCCGGGTTCGAGACGCTCCGGCGCTCGACATTTGAGACTCCTGACGGGGATGGTCTGCGGTTGGTGGGAGCAGCCGCAGCCAGTTGAAGTCAGTTGAGTGGGACAGGCCATGTCCGGCTTTGAAAGGCACGTTAAACTTTGGCATCTAAATTCTCCTGTTACCCGGAATAGCACGATGGGACGGTAGGGGTTGGGGTCTACACAACAAGCTCTGCTTAGCATGGGCTCCGGCTCTGTCAATCCATCCATTCAAACATTGGAGCTAAATTTTGTTTTTAAAAAATCCCTACAACCTACCAACCTACATCCTACCAACCTACAACCTACCACTTCAACTTTGACTCCATCTTCATATATACCATTGAACTTGAGAATGTCATGCTTTTCAGTGTGGATCCAAGCCACTCTACAGCAATTTGCATCACACTTTGTAAACCAGCACTGCACCATGGAATATGTGCAAGAGCTGTTAGAGTGCAATGAGTTTGATGTGCTTTAACCTCAATAAATTTTTGCTCTAACACTTTTTTGTTTCACTTTCTTATCCATGGCATTCCCAAAAGACTTATTCCTTCAATTTGAATCCCCATCCCCTCTTGACCACCCTTGTTTTAAGTTTGCAAACTTGTCCAATGTCCATTTGCACTGTTTTGGTAGTTCTATGTCTATGACCTGACTGGCCTGAAAATGAACTACGATGTACCAAATATTATTTGTGATTTATGAATTCATTATGTAGTTAGACATATTTTTCTACTTGTACTGACATGTTCGTCATTATACAGAACAATGTATATTCTGTTTGTTTATGTTTTATTATATTTTTCCTATTCCAGGTCAGTTTAAAGACATTTAGTATCTTGTGTCTGTCAAGATGTCAAGCATGTCATACCATATTCCAAATTTACTGGACAAGGTAAGCTCATTTCAATATTTTGGAACCTTCTTATGCCAAATACTTATGATGCTACTGTTGTTGCATATCTGTATTTTCATAAGAATTGGAAAAAAAAACACCTTTCTGCTTTCAACCTTCCAACTGTTGTTGCCTAAGCTGCCCAAGTACATTAGCTGCACTTTTCTTTTTATGGGCACTTGCCTCTGACTCACTAGATAGGACAGAACAGGTAGGTATATGACATAGATTTGAGTTTAAGTTGCTGAACAGAATCAACATGTGAACAAGTAAAAAGCTCTGACCAATGGTTGCCTGCTGTGGCTGTCCAGATGACGTCCACAGATAAGGATCTGAGATTCATGGCGACCAACGACCTCATGGTTGAACTGCAGAAGGACAGCATCAAGCTTGATGATGAGTCAGAGAGGAAGGTGGTGCGCATGATCCTAAAACTGCTGGAGGACAAAAATGGAGAGGTCCAGAATCTGGCAGTAAAATGGTGAGTCATTGACTTTAAGGCTAATAGCTGGATGTGTCAGGCATTAAGTGAGCTGTAGTGAACTGTGGTCTCTTAATGGTTTTCCTAGTAGGATAAATTAAGCGAGGACTGAGGATGCTATGTTGCCATTAAGTTGTTGTTTGTTCACATACCTCCCTGTGAAAATCTCGAGTTATTGATACCTACTTGCCACTGTCTGTGATCTGACACGTGTCCGGTGTCATTCCGTCAGTCTGGGTCCGCTGGTGGTGAAGGTCAAAGAGCTGCAGGTAGAGACCATTGTGGACACGCTCTGCAACAACATGGTCTCGGACAAGGAGCAGCTGCGCGACATCAGCAGCATCGCGCTGAAAACGGTCATCAACGAGCTGCCGCCGGGCGCCAGCCTGCAGGCCACCAGCGTGTGCCGGCGCATCATCGTCCAGCTCTGCCGAGCCATCAGCATGGTGAGACGAGCTGCGGCCCGCCGGAGACGCGCATGGGGCTACCAGGAGACTGGGGTCGAATGGCAAACGTGATTGCTTCAGGGTGATCACGATACATAATGCTATCGTGATTCGTGGTGTGTCCTTTTTCTGCGGGCGGGCCTTTTTGACTCCAGCCTTGTTAGGGCAGACTGGATTGGTGAAATTATACTGTAAGCAAGAAATAATAGCCGCCATTTTTATTGAATTAATCAGCCTGCCGATACTTGTTCATGATCGACGCTCGTGGCCCCGCGGCTCGCCACCCCCCGTCTGACCCGGGTCGGTTTCCGGCCGCTCCGGACTCCGCTCTGACCTGGCTCGGTGTTCCGCCAGACGACCGACGTCTCCGTGCAGCTGGAGGCGCTCGACATCTTGGCTGACCTGCTCTCCCGTTTCGGCTCGCTGCTGGTCAACTACCACGCCAACATCCTGGAGGCGCTGCTGCCTCAGCTGTGCTCGCCCAGACTCGCCGTCCGCAAGAGGTCGGTAGGAGCGGGTGGTGGGCTCGTCAGAGGCGTGGCAGACACCGGGCGCTGTGAGCCTTGCTATCCCTTCTGGGAGTCTGAAACTACATGATTCTCTTTTAGCCTAGAGGAAAATGTCATTAGTTTAAAAGAAGTGTGTCGAGCTGGGTTTGATTTGCAGTGATTGGGAATAACCGAGTATGATAAAATGTATGCACGCTTCGCTATGGCATGGTAATCTTTGTTTACCTGTTTACCCACTCCATCTTGTTTACCTGTTTGTTTACCCACTCCAGGACTATCATCGCGCTGGGGCACCTGGTACTCAGCTGCAGTATCGACCTCTACGGCAAACTGATTGACCACCTGCTCGAGTGTATCCAGCGCAAACAGGACAACTCGGCCACACGAACCTACATCAACGCGGTGGCGGCCATCAGGTGCGTCCCGGGGTCGGGATTGGTGACGTTAGGTTGAGCTCGGGGCCGCCTTTCGGTGTGTTTGGTGGAGGTTGGGTGGAGTGGTGGCTACCGGCCAGATTCCCGGCCCGGACTTGTGACATATTTCATCGGGTACTTTATTTTGTAGCTATGTGTGTTGCATTGCCAGTGCTTACTGCTTCCCGTTACCGTTATGGTGACGGGAAGCAGACTATCATGGTGAGTTACGTGGAGTTGGTTATGATAATCGTAACGACCATGAATAATGTCCTGTGTCACCATAACTTGATTTCCTGCTCGGACAGAGCTCACTTTTCTCGATTCGACCGTTGGTTGTGCTCACCCTTGCGTCCACCATGCTGCGCCGCCCTGGCTCCCCCAAACTAACACTAACATAACTTCGCTCCAGCCGCGGCGCCGGCCACCGGTTCGGGGAGCACCTGGAGCGTGTGCTGCCGCTCGTGGTGGCCCACTGCCAGGCAGACGACGACGAGCTGCGAGAACACTGCCTGCAGGCGCTCGAGGCGTTCGTTGACAAGTGTCCCAAGGAGGTCACCCCGCACATCGGCACGGTGAGATAATAGATGGGGAGGGGAGGATGTGAGGTGTATCATGTGATGCATTAGGGACGAGAGGATGAGGGAAGGGAACGATGATGACCGACATTTTGTATTTTCTGGAGAAACCGACCGGTTTTTTATTGATGTTAAGACCACTCGTGCTCAGGGACCGTGTTTTACTGGTGTGCCTGTCCTGAGTCTGCTGTCCATTACTGCTACTATTACGGCGCATGTTTTGGTGTGGCCGAGGCCGATCCTTGCATTTCTCACCGTCTGTCTGCGCACTAGTCGCCCAGATCCTGGGCCTGTGTCTGCGGTTCCCCTGACTTCGTCCGCTCAATCTCGCCGTCTAGACCTGGCTGGGTCTTTGTATGCAGTTTCTGACTCTGTCTCCCGCTCTGCCCGCCCAGATCCTGGGTCTGTGCCTGCGGTTCCTGTCCCACGACCCCAACTACAACTACGCCGTGGACGAGGAGGAGATGGACGACACGGACGGAGACGACGAGGACAACGAGGACGACTACAGCGACGACGACGACATGTCCTGGAAGGTGCGCCGCGCCGCCGCCAAGTGCCTGGAGGTCGTCATCGCCACGCGGCGCGAGATGCTGCTCGAGTTCTACCGCACCGTGTCGCCAGAGCTCATCAACAGGTTCAAGGGTACGTGCTGCGTAGTGCCGTAGATTGTGATCATTTAGTGCCTTTGATGAACGGATATTGCGATGAGCATCAAGTGAAGATAGGGATGGCTTGAAATTGGCGTAAGGATGCTGTCTGAGGTGCTTACGATGTTAGTGCAAGACGTCGAATTGTTACGGTCGGCATTTCATTTTTTTTGTCGGACGTCGGTGCCCATGGACGTTGGCGAAATGGTAATTACCCTGCTTCATGAGGCACCGCTGCTATTTTAAGTTTCGATGGCCATTTTCCAGAGCGTGAGGAGAACGTGAAGGCGGACATATTCCACGCGTACATCTCGCTGCTGCGTCAGACCAAGGCCAGCACTTCGGTGGTGGACACGGACTTTATGGACGACGGCGAGTCACCGCTGACTACGCTGCAGCAGCAGGTATGATATCGTAACCAACGACTGTCAAATGTTAGTTGCACCCCCAGTTTGAACTGTTAATGTCAGTAGCGTTGCTACGCTGCCAACTAATCAGGTCATTCTTGTGGTGTCGTCCAAGCAGATGCAATACCCCTCTGACATGCTCCCTTCTTCCCTTTGACCAGGTACCGTCGCTGGTGAAGGGCATCCATCGTCAGCTGAAGGAGCGCAGCACCAAGACACGCCAGGGCTGCTTCTCGCTGCTCCGAGAGCTGATCTTGGTGCTCAAGGGAGCGCTCACCGACCATATCGGCATGCTGATGCCGGGCATCCAGTACTCGCTCGGGTCAGTGACCTCCACGGGCTGTCTATGTGTGTGTGTGAGGGGCCAAGGGGTGGAAGGGACAGGATATCGGGCATCCAGCACTCGCTCGGGTTAGTAGCCGATAATCTGTGTGTTTTGGAAAGGGTGCAACGGGGAGCAAAGCCCTAACAGTAGGGTGTAATTGCGTTCAGATGTGCGTTGTTACTGCCAAGGTTGGCGTTTCCGTTACTTTTATTTTTTCTGTTAAACAGAAACAGCTGAAAATTGAATCATGAATTAGATGACATGGAACGTCACCTGGTAATGATAGAAGAAGGAACACAATATTGACGAGTCCATGTGACGTCTTATCTCCAGTGAGCGTAACGCCAGCAGCAACATGAAGATCGACACCCTGGTGTTTGTGCACTGCCTGCTGGCCAACCACCCTCCGGAGGTGTTCCACCCGCACGTGGACCGACTGCTGCCGTGCCTGGTGACCGCCGTCAACGACCCGTTCTACAAGATCACCGCCGAGGCGCTGCACGTGCTGCAGGAGCTGGTGCGCGTCATCCGGCCGCTCGGTAGGTGGCGCCGGTAACGGGCGGAGTGGCAGTGAACAGCGCTGCTTGTTGATCGATGATGGGAGTTCTAAGCTAAGACTACTTGTTTGTGCAGACTTCGTTGGTGGGGTGAACAGTAAGACATGTCTGTTGCGGGTAACAGTCTGGGGGAGGCGCTAGTTAGTTCTGCTCAGGCTTGATGACTGAGTTGGTGACTGGCAGAGGCCTGCTGCGGGCTTGACGGTGGTGGCTTAGGCAGGCCTACTTGTGCATCGAGGGGGGGGGACCGAAGGAGAGCAAGTTGATCGGCCATTGCCATCGGACTTGGCTGACAAACGAATTATGCCAAAGCTGGGTCGTTTAATATGTTTCTTCTGCTGTTGTGTTTCAGACACGGCGAGCAAGTTCGACTTCACACCATACATGGGCGAGATCTACACAGTCACACTGACCAAACTGCGTGCGGCCGACATCGATCAGGAGGTGAAGGAGCGCGCCATCGGCTGCATGGGCCAGCTGGTGAGCCAGATGGGCGACCACCTGCAGGCGCAGCTGCCCGTCTGCCTGCCCATCCTGCTGGACCGGCTGCGCAACGAGATCACCCGTCTGACCACGGTGAAGGCGCTCACCATGATCGCCGCCTCGCCTCTCAAGGTGGACGTGCGCGTCATCCTCGGCGAGGCGCTGCCCATACTCGGCTCCTTCCTCAGGTGAGCGGATGACCGCGGCGGCGGTGGAGGCAGGGACGGTACTGAAATAAGGAGGAGAAATGGAAAATGACTTATGGAAACGGCTGTGTAAGGCTGTCTTGGCTGCTGCTTCTTTACATTCATGGGGATTGGATGCAAACGTTTTATGTACGATAATGACGTGGTGCAGTTTGCCCAATTGGTGGTCCGTCTGCATGGAATTTGAAACTCTATGTTCGTATGTCTGTGAGCACGATGTGCGGCGTTACAATTTGTTTCTTCAAATGTTTCAACAGCCTGCCCATCCCTTGTTTGTTCACCGTAACTGGACTAACCTTTCCTGCCATCCACATTCAGGAAGAACCAGCGGGCGCTGAAGCTGGCCACGCTGACGCTGCTGGACCGGCTGGTGGTCAACTACCCGGGCTTCCTGACGGCCGAGCTGCTGCAGCCGGCGCTGACCGAGCTGCCGGCGCTGCTGACCGAGGCTGACCTGCACATCGCCCAGCTGAGCCTGGCCGTGCTCAGCTCCGTATGCCACCTGGCGCAGCCGGCCGCCGCGCTCGTACAGTCCGGATTCATGGTCAAGGTTGGTGGGCCAGCCGTGTGTGTAATGACTGGCGGTTATGTGATGGCCTCAGACGGGCAGCTAGTCGGGGTCATTGACCACTGACGCTGTCATTTATCCTTTAGCAGTCGAAATAACGTATCCCCTAGGCTTTGCTAGCAGGGTGCCGCGCCATTTGTTGGTGCTTGCTGAGATATATTGGTATCCGGTATCCTAATCTGAGACGTTCAACACCTTTAATGACTAAATTTGGTCGGATGTCATACTAGCTGTCATCGTCACACTGTCCACAATGTTGGTCATTTCGATGAGCATCAGGGTCAATAAAAGACCTACCTCTTACGGACCGACCGACCTCCTTCTGACCTCCCTCCCCCTCCCGCTCGTCTCCAGGTGCTGCTGCCGCCGGTGTTCAAGCTGACCAAGTCGCCGCTGCTGCAAGGCGCCGCGCTGCGCACCATGTCAAAGTTCTTCACAGTGCTGGTGACCCGGGAGATTCTGCCGGCTGACCGGCTGCTCGCCATGCTGCTGGAGCCCGTCTCTGGCGACGCCGCTGGGCAGCACATTAACAAACAGGTCGGTAATTCCGCAAATGGTTCAGCACATACACAAACAGCCGGGGCCAGCAAACTCAGCACGTCCAATCCATAAGTGATTAAAGTGAATTAGTAAATTCGATGGGTGCCTGATGTTCGTCCTCATCATAAAGCAATAGTAATTATTTGCCTTCATAACAGTTAAGTCTATTCTGCGCAGACATATTCTGTTAAACAGTTTTCAGGTCTGCTTCATCATTTTCTCTTTACGATCTGGCGGCACAGGGTAGTCTGACATTGGCCCTAATATAATGACACTGTCTCTTCTCAGGCGTACTCGTCGATCGCGCAGTGCGTGGCGGCCGTGTGCCTCACGGACGCGCGAGTCACAGAGGAGATGGTGCGCCGACTCCTGCGCGACATCAAGAGCTCCTCGGTGCCGGACGCGCGCCGTACGTTCGCCCTGCTGGCAGTGGCGGAGATCGGGCGACATGTGTGAGTGAAGGGTAGTGGCTGGAGAGGAACCGTGGAGAGGAGCGGGGTGGGAGGATAGCGACACGGAACAGCTGCGCGGGGGCTGAATTTAGTGTCAGAGTGTAACTTAATTCACCATGAAAAGAACGTGATGCTTTATGACAAAGCCACGACTGTCGAAATGCTGACATGTTAAGCTGCCATTCCTCTGTCTGTTTCGGCACCTTTTCTGCTGATAGGATGGAACGCTACTAATTTTTGCTCGGTGCTAATTCTTACATGTTTTTTTTTGTGATCACTTCGCTTGCGATCTGACTCAACTCAACCCTCAGTGGTGCCCAAAATGATTATAGAACCACGGTGGTCTGTACCAGTGACCTGAGTGGTGTGGAGGGTCTGCGGCAGACCATCCTGTACTGACCTGCTGTATCCCTCTGACAGCGACCAGGGTCTGCGGCAGACCATCCTGTACTGACCTGCTGTATCCCTCTCACAGCGAACTGAGCGGTTTCGAGGGTCTGACCCGCTGTGTTTCTGTAACAGTGACCTGAGCGGTGTCGAGGGTCTGCGGCAGACCATCCTGGCCTCGTTCGGCTCACAGTCGGAGGAAGTCAAACAGGCCACGTCATATGCGCTCGGCTCGGTGGCCTGCGGAAATCTTGCCCAGTTCCTGCCGTTCGTACTCAACGAGATTGAGACGCAGCACAAACGGCAGTACCTGCTGCTGCACTCACTCAAGGAGGTGAGCTTTTGAACGAGCCTACACAACCCGTCATAGGCTATCAAAGTCTATCGCAAATGAATTTATAGCACATCAATGCAACTGAGATATTGCTGTTGACAAACTTTGTCTCATACACGTAGTTTGGTCATCTTACAAACGTTGTGGCACCGGCACATCGTTTTACACCTTGCTAACCCTCCAAGCTCCACGTCTAACCCACTGCTCCTCGCCTGCGGCCGCCAGATAATCAGCTGTTCGTCGGAGCGCGACTCGCTCCAACACTACCAGGAGGGCATCTGGGACAACCTGTTCCGGCACTGCCAGTCGCCAGAGGAGGGCACGCGCAACGTGGTGGCCGAGTGTCTGGGCAAGCTGACGCTGCTGCACCCGGAGACGCTGCTGCCACGACTGCAGAGTGCCCTGCACGCCACCGACAGTCCGCTGATGCGCACCACCATCGTGACGGCCATCAAGTTCACCATCACGGAGCAGCCTCAGCCGGTGGACGCGCTGCTGCGGCACTGCATCGGCGACTTCCTGGCCACCATCGGCGACCCGCAGCTGGAAGTGCGCCGCGTCGCGCTGGTCGCCCTCAACTCGGCGGCGCACAATAAACCCGTGCTGGTGCGGGATCTGCTTGATACACTCCTGCCACAGCTCTACAACGAGACCAAAGTTCGCGTGAGTGTGCACCACAGTCCTGCTCGGGAGGCGGGAGGGGGGGGGGGGGGGGGGGGGTGGAAGTTTGGTGTCTGTTTCGCGGGAAGCCCAACGGGAAGTGGAAAAAGGCACTCGAGCCGTTGATCTCGAATTACGATTCTTATTGCAGTGTTTGTTGCTAATTCGGATCGAGATCAGTTATGTCGCGTGCGTCTCACGTACCCCTACGCTTGGATTTAAGTTTCCGTCTTTTTGATAACGAATGATTTAATGGTTGGCTCTCGGCTTATTGGTGGTTGAGCATCTTGACAAAGGCGATAAGCTGGCTGCGTCTCACATCATCCTTTCGTCCGCAGAAAGAGCTTATCCGCGAGGTGGAGATGGGTCCGTTCAAGCACACGGTGGACGACGGCCTGGACCTGCGGAAGGCGGGCTACGAGTGCATGTACACACTGCTCGACTCGTGTCTGGACCGGCTCGATATCTACACCTTCCTCAACCACGTGGAGGAGGGCCTCAAAGACGACTACGATATCAAGATGCTGACGTACCTCATGCTGGTGCGGTTGGCAACCCTCGTTCCAAATGCAGTTCTACAGAGTGAGTCGGCAGGGACGGGTTCTAAGGGGAAAGTGATGAAATTCATTTTGGTTTAGTTAGGATGGCGACTAAGATGAGTAGGTAGCTCGCAGATGTGCGGATGTGTGTAACTTTTTTCTCGTTAAGAAAACAAAGTAGAAGTAAACTTCTTGCGTTTTCTGTTTTATTTCAGTTGACATTTTCGTTGAAATACTTGGTTCCCTTCAAAGTTCGAGAAGTTTGGTCCCTCCCGTTATTATTACTTTTTAACCCCACGCCGCGCCGCTAGTGATGACCTGACCTGACCTGATCGTGTCCCGGGGCAGGGCTGGACCGGCTGGTGGACCCGCTGCGTACCACCTGCTCGGCCAAGGTGAAGCAGAACTCGGTGAAACAGGAGTTTGAGAAGCAGGACGAGCTGAAGCGGTCGGCGTTGCGCGTCGTGGTCGCCCTCCTGGCCATCCCCGACGCCGGTAAGGCTGGATGTGACTCGCCCTCGGACCCTCGGACGGACGATGGGCTACGGCAGTAGCGGCGGAACACCTTCAATTAAGGGAGGGGGCACAGTGCTGACTTTTGGTCCCATTCTTTCCATGCAACGCCCATAGGGCTAATGTTATAATGGCAAAACCAAGGGGGGCACGGTGCCCCGGTGCCCCCCCCCCCGTTCCGCCGCCTATGGGCTACGGATTGGGGGCGGGCCGTCATTGGTGCTCGATTTTTGCAATGCTTTCATAGGGACAGGGCATTCAACTGAATCTGACAGGCTGAAATCAATTTTTTATATGGTTTTAATTTTGCAACAAAAAAGTGTGATTCCGCTGATGAGGCTCTGTTGGAAGGTACCAAATAAGGAAAATCCTCGTCCCTGACAACCACTTAAAGTCGAGATGTCATTTATTACTTTTTCCGCGTTCTTTTGCGCTGTATGAGGTGCTTTTTCCACACTTTGCTCCACCGTCTCTTTAACACGCCCCGCTCTGTGCCGTCTCTTCCGCAGACAAGAACCTGCAGCTGTCCGAGTTTGTGTCGCACATCAAGTCCAGTCCGGACCTGCAGGCGCTGTTCGACTCCATCCAGCACGACTCCACGTCCGACTCGGCGGCCATGATGGACCTCAGTTGAGCGCACCGAGTCACCGACTCGGAGTCATCGGGGAAGCGGTGGGCGGCGGCGGGCGGCCGCCTTTTGTATCTAGGGTCGGCCCGGCGGCGGTGTCGAAACGATTCATTGTGCGCTTAGAGATGTTAATAAATAATACATTGAAGTGGCTGTGTTGAAAGTCTGTCTCTGGGTGGTTGGATGAAGGACAAACGAGACTCGATCTTATCTGTATTTCGACTATTGTGACGAATAATTCGAACGCGCAGGCGATGTTAGTTGTTACGCAAATAATTGCGTCTATCTAGGCTGTAGCCTGTAGTACTTTCGTGGTACTTTCGTTTTGCAGCATATTGCAATGACGGCTGGCTGGTCGCGAGGGGATCGAGTAACCGTAACATGCTCCCAGTGTCTAGTCTAGCTATATCCTAGCGGCCAGCGGGGACACTTGGTCCTGAATGCTACCCTGGTGGTCTCAGCCCTCAGGTCTGCCGCAGAGTGAGCCCGTCCTGAGCGACAAGATGGCGACAAGCCCCTCGGCTGTGCTAACAGTGTGCGGATTCAGGAATCTTGCCCAACACCGCATGGAGTCGCGAGTTGATTATTAGACTTGGAGCCAAGCACCAAGGTGAAAAGTTTGTGCGTCCTGGGCCCTGTTTCACCGCCCGACGCTGCGCGCGCTGCAGCGCGCTGGGAGCTGAGGCGTACCCCTGACGTCACTCGAATGACGTTGCGTGCGATCCGTTAGCTTCTGATTAATCGCGTTTGGAACAGAGGTTCTAAAGAACCAAGTACAGAGAGAACAGAGGTTTGAGTGCGAATGCTGCTAGCGTGCTGATGGTGCTGGCGCTTGGGTGCTGGCGTTTTGCGATTACGTCATAGCGCAGCGTCAGAGGGAAGTTTGTTGATATTGCCATGGAAACCCAACGCGCCGACGCGCGCAGCGCGCTGCAGCGCTCCGCCGTGAAACAGGGCCCTGAGGCCAGAGGACTGGCATCGGATGGATAAGATTTTAGACCTTGATTTATGCTGCTTTGCTCGGTATTTGTTAGATCATTTCTCATTATTACCAAGCGATTTCGGGTTTAAGTGACGGAAAACTTTAAAACTCCAAAGGTTTTTCGCTTCCATATACCCTTAAATATGGTATCACCAGCTAGAGACAATCAAAGGTGCGCGATGTTTGTCTACAAATCAGCACCGCTTTTATATTTAGAATGTAAACAGATCGGAATTGATGATATCAAAAGAGTTTATTCGCTAATTTTGAGAAAAACAATTGCTTAAAATCGGATTTTGTAAGTATTCACCATGTTTCTTTTTATTTATCTCATTCCTTTGTCCGAATTTTCTTGGGATTCCTTCATTTCTCTTCAACGCTGCCCAGATATCAATATAAAATGAGGTTGAGGTTGAAAAATGATTTTTCAGGGTACTAACCTACCTATTGGTTGAATAGAAATCAGGCCTTTAATTAGTAGACCGCAAATTTGAATTGTGGAAATAGAGTTGATGGTGAAAGTGTGCGGCACAACCTAACTTTTGCAATGTGGCTAAGTAGCTTTCCAATGCTACTAAATTCTCTAAAACATTTGGAATGGTTTCTAAACATTCCATCAACATTTATGGGTATTAGTAGAGCAGACGTCACACGAAGGTTTTCTAACCAAGGAGAGGCGCTATACCCGGAGGTGCTTCTTTCTAACAAAACCTTAACAAACCTAACCTAATGTGATCTAGCCTAACCTACAACCTACAAACCTACAACCTAAAAACTTACAACCTACAACCTACAAACTTACAAACCTACCCTACAACCTACAAACCTACAGCACCTCTCCTCAGTTGGAAAACCTTCGTGTGACATCTGCTCTACAATTGCCGATTTATGATTATCTTTAAAAATAACATACAAATTTCATAATAATATCTAGGAGACATTGTGCGTGCCACCGGGGTGAGGAATGTGGTGTTTTGGGGTCAATTTTGCCAGCTTTAAATGGTAAGCTGTTGCATTTTACTGGCAGGGAATGTTAGATAGTTGGATTATAGCATGTTGTGATACTAATTGGATTCATATAATTAAAACGAAAACGCTTGGGGACCTCCGTGTTTCCGACCACCATTTGTGTATGCTTACACTACAACGACAACAAAAACCAAGGTTGCGCTTAAATTGGTCAATTTGATGAAAATGATGTTATAATACCAAACAAAAAAGGGAAATGTTGTAAATCAGGGTTACCTACGTTGGGTAGGATAGCAAAATAACACAAGTAATTTGGTCAGAACATAACCAAACCTTACCTGACCTGACCTACTGATTTTTGCCTACCCAGGGATAAGGAAACAGTTACTTTTTACTCGCATGAATATATTGCAATTTGCAAGCAATGGTAAGTCAAATATTTTTAGGTTAAGTGGTTGCGCATCAGGCTTCAGGCCAAATGCCTATAGAAATGCAAATAGTCCTCTGTGTTCTTATGGTAGTATGGGGATATTAGGACGATTTAGGAGGTACAAGATAGTACTGGCCAGATTGGGGACTCTGCTGTGGTTTGATGGATGGATATCCACAGACAAAGATTGCAGAAACAAAGATGTACATATGACTTGCAAAAAAGATTGTAATCAATGAGGAAATATTTGATGACAATTAGTGTATATGCTGTGACCTCGCCCATCTCTGTTTCCTGCAGTCTGCGAGGTGCTGGCGGTCCGCCCTGTGTGGTCGTGGCCGTCAGCAGTGAGCGACCCTGCCCAGCGGCACCGAGCGCTGAGCGGCTCAGACCGCGGCTCTGAGCGGTCACCGGCGGCTGTGACTGCGGCGCCGTCACCATGATGCCGGTGGTGCGGACGCCGATGGAGGGCGGCGGCGGCGGCGGCCCACACGGCCCGACCGGTGGTTCCATCTCCCTCGGCCACCTGATCGACTTTATCGTGCAGCGCACCTACCATGAACTCACCGTGCTCTCAGAGCTGCTGCCGCGCAAAAACGACATGGAGCGGAAAATCGAAATTGTCCAGGTGAGTTTTTTTTTGTGATATAAGTGATATAACTATCTTCAAAAATGCAGATGCCACAAGCATCACCTTGAAGAAGTTAAATGTATCATTGCTGTGTCTGCTTCAGTTGTTGCATAAGCATTTATGCTGACTGCAGTTCTGCCTTGACCACCCGATCAGTGTACCAACTATGCTGTCCATGCCGGCAGTTTGCCTCCCGGACGCGCCAGTTGTGTATCCGGCTGCTGGCGCTGGTTAAATGGGCTGGCAGCGTCTCCAAGGTGGACAAGAGTGCCGGCATCATGGCCTTCCTCGACAAGCAGAGCATGCTGTTCATCGACACGGCTGACAAACTGTCGCAGATGGCGCGCCAGGAACTGGTGAGAGCGCCTGCAGGGACTTTCGAGCGCGATGTGGATCGTCAGAGTCCTTTCTAAAGTTAGTAGTTACAGTTACAGTTGCCGATCTGCAGGAAGAAAGTAGAAACCTTCTTGGCTTCAGCACAGTTTGATTTTATTCTGCTCTATGAAATGAAGTTTTACACCAAGGTCGTTGGTCAATGATTATTGCCGTAGCTCACCATCGACTCAGCTCTTCTTTCATGTCTACTCATCCAACTCAGGTGTATGCAGGTGGTCATTCCTCTTTGTCGCCATATTTCCCACTAACTTCTGTGACCATCGACCCACGTCCGGTGCCGTCAGGTGGCTGCCCGTCTGCCAACGTTCCATATCCCGGCGGCAGTCGAGGTACTGACCACCGGCTCCTACAGCCGGCTGCCGCTCTGTATCCGCGAGCGGATCGTACCAGCCAAGGCCATCACTCCTGTCGAGAAGGCCACCACACTGCAGGTGAGGTCTGATGGACCTGATGGGTAATAAACTTGGACGGGATGGGTCAGGAGGGTGCGTCCGGACCGGACATGTGCCCTTTTCTAGAGAAACTCGTGCAAGTTGATCTCGTGAAAGACAGAGTGGCATTCACAAGTGTGATGGCTGATAGAAATGAATCTGTTTGCTAAAGGCAGTTGCGACCTGAATCAAGTTACTATTACTCTCTGGTTTTTGATGTCCAGTAGTTATTATAACAATTTTAGACATCTTGTCAGCCGACAGCCGCATACTTTTATTGTAGTGTCGACTTACGGTAGTGTCAGTGTCAGCCCATCCCCTATGTCTATCTGTAATTCACTCGCGTGTTTTGTCTGACGCGCACCCTCCTCCGTCGGTAGAGGCTGGACCAGATCATCGAGCACCGGCTGGTGACCGCCGACCTGCCGCCACAGATGCTACAGCTCAAGATCGGCGGCGGCCGCGTCCGCATCACGGTTGAACACGAGTTTCAGGTGAGGCCTCCCACATATCATGGTCTCTCACTCGTGCCATTGTTGGCTTCTACCGGGAAACAGTCGAGTTGGACTGTTTGTATCTGAAACCAGGGAACCAGGTAGATCCTGCTCGGGTACGACCCCACACTGACCGACCCAAGACCGACCTTTCTTCTCACCAGAACAGTAGAGTCACTAAGTAATCAAACCATCAATAACTCTGCTGTCAATGAACGAGATAAATGGGTGTTTGCGATGGGTCGGCGTTAACCTCGAATGTTTTACACTGATACTCTGCTGTACATATTTACATACGCGAACCCTGCGAATAATCGAGGCCCGTCGATGTCCGTCTCCGTTCTGACGCTCTCCGTCTGACCGAATGATGTCGGGCAGGTGTCGCTGACTCTGATGGGAGACGGTCCGACCGTGCCATGGACCCTGCTTGAGATCGAGATTCTCGTGGAGGACAAGGAGACGGGCGAGGGGAAGAGTCTGGTGCACCCACTGCAGGTGAGAGAGAATTGGATGGAGTAGGGGAGACCGGACTGCTGAAGATGCGATGGACTTTGGGGACGTTCCGTCTATAAGGCTTTTGAAGGGAAGTTGACAGCGGGGAATTTAGTGTGGCGCACCAGATTGTCTCATTTTCATAGACATGACAAATCGTTGCCAAAGATGACAAGTCATTTATATACGCCATGGGCGTATTTTGTAAATATCGCTATCACTGACGTAACTGTTTGTTTTGTTTTCCTTGACTACCTAGCAGTGGTATGGATGACCCGGCCGTTTTCCGGGCGTGTCCCCGTCTGTCGTACTTTATCCTGCCTGATCACCTGACCGTGGTCTGTCTCGTCTATCTGTCCAGGTTCACTACCTGCACCAGCTGGTGAGCTCGTACCTGGCCGACTCTGCTCGGCCGCTGCACGACATCTACACCATCCTGCACTCGTTCTGCCAGAGCCTGCAGCTAGAGGTGCTCCACTCGCAGGTGGTGCAGCTGTGCAGGGACCGACTCGGAGATAATGTGCGCGTGCACGACTACCAGCCGGGCCGGCTGCTCTCGGTGGCCTACTGGCGGGAGGTGAGTGCGTGCTGAACGGTGGGTATGTCCTGTCGAGTATGCGACTGGGATCAACGTGTTCTTACAACGCGCAACGATGCGAAGGATTTGCATGAGTCATGAAGTACCGTTTTACGAGACAGAGTTCCAAAAACCACTGTGCTACCGAAGTTACGGGGCCGGTATGTTTTTAGTCAATATCAGTCATCTTGATCTTATCTTTATCATTCGGTAATTTTCATTACTTCATGAATCAGCAGTGCGGCGTGACCGGATGCTAACCTGACTCTGTTTGACCCAAATTTTCGTTTGAATTCCGTCCGTCCACCATTTACCCCGTAGACGACCTCCCCGTACCCCCTGCTCCAGGTGACGGGCCGCGAGGCGCGCTCGGAGCCGGCCTACCGCGTGTCGCTGCAGGCGGACCCGGCGGACGCCGGCCGGCCGCTGCTGGTCACCCACTGGCCGCCGCTGCAGGACAGCCGCAGCGCCGAGCAGGCCGAGCGTGCCGTCCGCTCGGACCGGCTGTCTCTGGAGCGGCTGCTGGTGCACACCATCCACCTGCGCAGCCGCGCCGTGCTGGCCGACATGCGCGAGCAGCTGGCGCGGCTGGTGCAGCTGCCGGCCGAGCAGCTGACGCTGGCCGGATCGCCGGCTGTGCTCTCCGTACCGCTGCTGCAGCCGTGCCTCAAAGGCGAGCACCTGCTGGTGGCGGTGGACGTGCACCGCGGCACCCTGTCGGCTCACGTGCCACTCTACGAGACACCCGTGTGTGAGGAGGTGACGGCTGCGCTAAACGGGGACTGCTCCCAGCTGCGCGCGCTGCTCACTCGGCTCCGGTGAGTTTCCTCGGTGTCATTTTAGCAGCACTTAATGGTTCCTCTGCACTCTTTATTTTCTGTTGTTTCTACCGTCTTGCCTGATGACTAGCGGCGTTCTGGACTCTGGTGGATGCGGTGACTGATCATTGCCGTAAACCGACCCTGCACCTACAGTTTGTCGCTGTATTCCCGCTCTGACGAGTGTCTCGCTGCGGCCAGGTTCTGGGTGACGCTGCGCCGGGCCGAGAAGACGCTGCAGCACCTGCCGGCCTCGGCGCACGAGGCGCTGCCGCTCTCCTACCGGGAGGGACACCCGCTGGGCCGGCTGCCGGCGCACCAGATCTACGTGCGCCTGCACCGGTTCCCGCGCAGGGTGCTGGTGGTGGTGTGTCAGGAGCGGCCTGGCAGTCCCAACAGCATGACCTACAGCTTCTACATGGTGACCGTGAAGCCGTGCAGCATCGAGGACGGCAGCGAGGACGCCAACGAGCGCCACCTGCCCAAAAAGTACCTCAAGGTCAGTCGGAGACTATTGGCATGCTGCTTGTGCTGGATATTGCGGGCGGGGCTACAAGCTCCTACAGCTGATGTCTTTTCTTCTTGATAAGGACCATCTGCTAGTTTGAAACTTGTGCATAAGCTGGTATCTAATGTGGCAAAGGAAAGACTTCGTGATTAGTGACCGCCTCTAGTTGTTCCGTCCAAATTTCTTTTCTATCATCGTCCTGACGTGTCGGTATATCCTCGGTATGCCAGGTACTGACGTTTGTCGAGCTGGACACGTTCCTGTGTCTGCACGGTCCGGGCACGGTACTGGAGGCGGGCGTCGCCGAGACGCCGCGCCAGCGCGCCCCCTCGGCGCCCGGCTCGCCGTCGCGCGCCGCCGGATCTCCCGCCTTCTTCATCACCGAGCTGGCCCAGGTGGTAGCACTGTGTGACGAGCAGATCCCGTGCGCAGCGCTCTGCAGCGAGCTCAGTAGACAGCGCGTGCCGCACGGAGGCGCCGCCGTCGACCCCAGGTCAGTCCCAGGGGTCAGACTTTGCAGCCCGGTCGGGCATCAGTCGCCGGGGTCAGAGCAAACCAGTCGGGCGTCTCAGTCGCAGATGTCATTGGAGCCCCTTCGGGCGTCATTTACCGTATTCCTAACGGGTTCAAAGGTTAACATGAAAAGTTGAACACAGTTGGCCGGGCGTAGCCGCCATCTTTAGAGGTTATAACTTCACAGACTAGTCTCCATTCGGACCTAAGAAGAAGCAAGAGTTGCTGTCTGGAGAAGTAACAGTAGTGCAATGCGTTAATAACTTAATACCGTTCTGAAATCAGCGCATAATTAGACCTGCGTTTGTTCTCCATCTATATAATATGTTTGCTCCCGTTGGCTGCCGTGTTGTTCTCTGCCGCTGACCGCACTCCGCTCCCCTCCCCCCCCCCCCCGACAGTGGCCAGTCGCGCTACATCCGTCTGATCGACCTGCCGACGGTGGCGGACGTGGAGCCGGTGGCCATGGAGCAGCTGCGCCGCGCCCTGCTCTCGGCCACCATCACCCAGCAGGAGGATAAGCAGGGCTCGCGCTGGGCCGTCGAGTACGTGTTCCACGGCGCACCGGCTCGCTCCCAGCAGCGGCGCGAGCAGGCCAGCCGGCGACTGGTGCACTTTTGGTACCCGCAGCCGGCCGTGGAGGCCGTCTCGGAGGTGGTGGACCGGCTGCTGGCTGACTGGCGCCAGATGGCCGAGCTGTACGCCCTGCTGCTGGCCTACCAGCAGTTCGTGGCTGACGACCGGCAGCGCGGCCTCAGTCAGCTCACGGAGATCTCGTCGTTCACGTATCGGACGCTGACGCTGGCCTACGGGCCCAGCAGGGGGTCCACGGTGAAGGTCGAGTACAGCAGTGACGAGAAGAGGTTCCGGCTTAGCTTCGGCATCAACGCTAGGTGAGTGGCGCGGGAATGTTGGGTAGCTGTTGGCAATTTACCTAGAATAGGTCCGAACAGTCATTTGAAAATGCAGTTAAAATGAAACCAAGCTCCGTAATCAAACGTACCAAACCCAGTCGGGCTCATCGTGTAGTGTTTTCTAGTGCCTTCTTAGCATTGTATGAAACATAGGTACCTGTGTAATGCGTATCGTACAGCTGACAGTCCCGGTTCGTTGGTCATTCTCAGGTCGAGCAGCGCCACCAACCCGCACGCCATGCTGCGCGGTCAGCTGGAGGACCTGCTGAACGCGGAGCGGTCGCTGGCGCAGCTGATGGTGGCTCTGGACAGCACCTACTCGCCGCTGGTCTCGCTCGACAAGCTGTCTGCCACGCCGCGACTGGGCGTACGCAGCGACCGCCCGCTGGAGCCCGTGCCCAACTTCATCCTTCTGCCGCAGACGGCCTGGCACGTGCGGCTCGTCTACCGCAAGACCTACTGTCTGTCGATCCACCTGCACAGCGACGAGCTGGTATCGGTCCGCGACGGCGCCTTCTGTGTGTCGGACCGCAGCCGGCCGCTGGACGAGCTGACGCCGCTGCGCAACCTGTCCGCCTTCCTGGCCAAGTACGCGGCCGACCCGTCCTTCTCGGGGGTGGGCGGAGAGGACGACACCCCGCCGTCTCCCACCAGTCTGGAGCTGGACCCGCCGTCAGCAGTGCCGGCGCCGGCCGCCCGGCCCAGCGGCTCGCCAGCGGCGCACGCGCGGTTCGCGCACCCGATGACGCCCGGCTCGCTATCGCAGCCGCACACGCCGGCCAGCCCGCTGCAGCCGTCTCCGGCGCCGGCCGCGCCCGTCGTCTCCAGCTCGCCGGCGCCGTCCTCGACGCCGCTGCACGCGCCGTCGCCGGGCTTCCTGCCGGCGCCCAGTCCGAGCCATGTGGGCCACAGTCCGGCGGCGGCCGGCGCCATGAGTCCGTTCACCGCCCAGCCGCTCATGTCACCGGCCGTGGCCGGATCGCCGGCAGTCTCCAAGGCGCCGGCCACCCGACTGCGGCCGGCCGCCGCGCCCGTCATGCTGTCGCACGAGTCGTTTGACCAGCTCTGCACGCGCGCGCCGGTGCCGCCGGCTGCGCTGCGCGCGGCGCCGGACGTGATGCAGGTATCACCACTGGAGCGACACCTCGGCTGTGTCTACCTGCGCGCCCACCTGAGGAAGGTGAGTGGGGGAGAAATTACTGATCATCAAACGTTCTAGTTATATGCACATTGCACATATAAGCGCTCGTAAAGAGTAGGCCATGTTGCTCCATCATCCTCTGGCCAATTCCTTTTCGCCTGTATTCTCGAGCCATCTGGAGCCTGCCACATCTCGTTGTTAACCTCCCGCATTGCCGCTCTCCCTCAGACACTCGAATCGCCGTCCACGCCGAGCATCGTGCGCCTGCAGCCGACTGAGCAGGGCGTCATCATGTTCAAGACGACGTGTCTGCAGTGCCGCGTCCGGCTGGAGCCCGAGCACGTGCAGACCCTGCACCTCAGCGTACAGCCTAACCCGGACAGCATGGAACAGTGGCAACCCGAGGAGATGCAGGTACGTACGCGGGGTGGCCTCCCCTCAGCTGAGAGGTGCTTGATGTGCGTATTGATGTGTGATGTGTGCTTGACGTGTGTGTGTGTGTATTTATTTGGCGTTTCCCGTATTGTCTAATAACGCCGCCTCACTTCGGTTGTATTGTGATCGCGTCTGCTGGTTGCTCCCTGTCTGCTTCGCGATAGCCTGTGCATTTATGTGGTCGTGCTGTTGGTTGGTCCGTCTTTGATCACTGTGTCAGTGACCGCGCTGTTCGTCCGCGTTTGGCCAAGGCTGCGCACCCGACCATCTCTTTTCCAATGTCTGACCTCGTGTTGACCTTTACCTCCAGGTCTTGGAGCGCTACTTTGAGACCAAGGTGGCCGTGCCGCCGTACCGACACAACACGCTGAAGACGTTCATCACCATGCTGAACAGGCAGGCCAAGGTGCTGCGCGACTTCATCCGCATCCTGCAGCTGGAGGAGATCACGTCCGACCCCAACAACCCCAAGGTCAGTCGCGGCCAGAGTGGCCACCCGTGTCAGCCGTGGGCGGCATATTTAGTATTTACATGAGGTCGAGTCATGTTGTTTCCTGGTTTCTGATCTGCCTGAAATGTTCATCAGCTTGTTTTCTAGTTAGATAAGTTCACCTGACTAGGCAAAAAAAAAAAAACGATGACTAATGACTATCTGTTGTCGCTTTGTACCTTCTCTTATAAATGTTCTTACTGGTTACCATAGCTGCAGCCTGTTGTGTAGCCATAAGCCAGCTGCTAGCCGGTTCTCAACAGCAGCGCAAGAACGCTGCACTGCAGTGTAAGAGAGTCCCGTTCTTGGTTGTCGCCATCAGCTGACCCTGTGTTTAACCGTGCCCTGTCCCTAAGCTCTGCCTGACACCGCCTCCCCCCGTTCTGTCCACAGGCGTCGGCGATGAACTGGTCGGTCGAGTGGTGCACCACCTCCCACCCGGCCGCGCTGCCGGCCCTCATCCCCGTCGGCCTCGTCTCACTCATCATCGTCGGCAACAAGGTGCTCTTCTTCCTGCAGCTGACGCGCCGACTGGCGGCCCCGACCGGTTCCGAGCCGGCCCGCATCGTCCTGCCGGTCGTCTACGATATGGCCGACAACATGACACAGTGTGCCGACAAGAAGGACTACCAGCCCAACCAGGTGATCATTGACGGGTGGCCGCGGTATATTTAGCGTGCGTTCGACATCCGGAAAATGAGGGATAATTATCCGGGATCACCGGTAATAATTTGGTATTGCAAGGACTATCGATGCAATAAGTCATGATTGCTTTTGCTTCAGTAATGGCTCTTTTACTCATTGGCATGTCCGTTGTGCACGGTGTCAGCCTAAAACACCGAATGATCCCGTTGATCCCGGAAAATTATCCCTGATTTTCCGGATGCCGAATTCGCACTTAGTGTATGATAGCCCGAACGGGTCAAGTTAGTCAGTCCGGGACGGTCCGAAAACTGGCTAACGTGCATTCGGTACGGGGAATGAAGAGTAAGTAATTGTTTTGCCATGGTGTTCGTCATTTTACGAACATTTTTCGTAACTGGTGCGATGCCTTTTGACCCCATCTTACTAGGAACTATTGCGTTCCATGGCCGTTGCTTTACGTGTCCGGTATGCGATGGCACGGGTCTCTGACGCAGCGTGTCCGTTTGGCGGCTAGGTGGCGCAGCAGGTGAACCAGCTGATGCGGCGCAGCAGCGAGCTGGCTGCCCAGGCCGGTGAGTGCTCCCTGTTCCGCGCCGTGCACGACGTGGTGCACAGCTTCGCGCTGCCCACCGAGCAGCCGCAGGCGGTGGCACCACCTCTCGGCAGCGACGGTGGCGCCCCTGGCGGCCAGATGATGATGCAGCAGCGCCAGTACCAGCAGCAGCGGCCCATGGGCGGCATGATGCCCAGCATGATGGGCGCTGGTCAGCCGGGGCCCAGGGACCGCATGCAGTGACCGGCCGGCCGCGCGGTGTCCCAGCGCTCAACGGCGGCGCGTCGTTTTCTGACACGCCCCTCATGTCACGCGCGGCGCAGCCCGGGATACCGGCCCGAAATGGCTGCGTGATGGGCCGTCCACCGCCGCGTTTTAGAATGATTTCCGTTATCACCTAACTGCATACCGTGTGGAGTGGCCGCAGGCAGTGTGCACTGTGCATCAGGCGGGAGGGAACCGCCCGTTTGTGTTTGGTCCCATATGCAGTTCCGGGAGCCTCGCGAATTTCATGTGTCCATTGTGCTCTCTGGGATGAGGCAAATAGCTCTATGTTACCGTGGAAAATATAACACATCGCTCCATACTGTATTCGTAATTGGTTGATGCCTGTGTAGTAGCCGACACGATATGAGCTTAATGAAGTTCCAATAAAAATCAGGCATACAATGAGCGGCAAGCGAGGCCGCGGTACACGAGAGCCCACAGAGCAGATATGCAATATTTGAACACTTCTCAGTCTCCCCGGTCACCCCACACTGTGTGGCTAAAATTCATTTTACGTTAGGGGAGGATGTAGAAAAAAAGCCGGAAAGGATGTCCTTATTTTCATTAAACTTGACTTCGACCCCTTATAAGCACTGTTTTTATACATGTCACGAGAATATGATGTTGAAATATTAAATACGGATACAACTTTGAAGGCATTCTGATATTGGGGATGTTAAATGAGGTTTTAAGTCAGGTCATATATTTGAACATTTTGGTTATTCGAATGGTTGTCATGGCGCGTTGTGAGAGTTTGCGAGATTTGTGTTTCTCTTGCTCCTAGACGTTTGGGTTCGAGGTTGTTATGAGTCATGGCTGCCGTGTGGATGTTTTTATTCCCAGATCGCTGTCTGCGATGTTTTCCACCTTGATAGCTAGTTATCGCAACCCACCCACCCTTCACTCGGGCGTCCGAGTCAAATCGTCGCGATCGCTTGCTCAGTCTTCAATCTTCAGTTCCCCACCCCGTAATGAGATCTTTACGAACCAGCACTAGCCCCCTCGACGTCTCTTTCTCAATTTATGCACAGAATTTTGATACACTGGCGGATATAAGCGGCGACTCAGGCCGCACCCCCCAAACCAGCCTCGGTCTCACCGCGAAGCAGTTCTGCAGTCCACGCTATCGTGCGCCAGAATTAACGACAGCCGAGGAAGACATGATAAATGTATGCCTAGTTACGCTCCCCCCTCCCATGTTTCCCATCTGTTCCCAGACACATAGCACCACGTACACACAAGCCGGACGATCAGATGACGTTTATTGCGACATTTAATCCTCGTTGTCATCGCCCTCGTCCTCATCGTCGTCGAAGCTGAAGTACTTCAGCTCGTACGAGTCCTTGGAGCTGGCCACCACGCGCAGGTAGTCACGCAGGCTGTTCTTCTTCAGGTACTTCTTGGTCAGGTACTTCAGGTACCTGAAATGCAATCAAGACATTAAAAAAAAAAAACTTCAAGAGGGAAGCTTCTGCTTACTCCACAGGAGAATGTTCCAGTCTCATGAAGATTCCCATGAAATACATGCACCCACTTATTCCATTATCAACCTTCCGATGTAGCAGCTGTTACACCTGATCACTCTACACCGATGAATCTACCCCCCCCCCCCAAAAAAATGCAGCATCCATCATTCAACCAAGACTTTCAATGTACAAATTAACTCCTTGCCAAAGTAACAACATCCTGTAAGTAGAGAGCTGGCAATCAAGTCATATTGTGGATTATATATTATTCTAACCCATAGCCCATAATTGTACCTCTTGCCCATCTTGATGTCATTGTTGGCACTGACAGTGATCTTGCTCTTGGCACGCTCAATGTGCAGATTCTTGCCAAAGTTCTTGGTCTTTCCATTCACCTTGATACGCTCCTGGAGGAACTTTTCCTGAGAAGAATGCCAATTGAGTTTAGGGAAGATAGCCCTATACTCATCTTAGGGAAGGTGGCCCTAAGATATTGGACAGTACCTTCCCTGCGAGAGAAGAGTGCAGCACTTATTCAATCGCATGAACACAGCTCAAAATATGCAGGTAGAACAGCCCAAAACCAGCAACTGAAACACAATTTCCACCAAAATATTTCGGTATATGTCAAGTTTAGGTCCTAACTACAATTGTGGCGCTTTTGATACGAATATGAAACAGCAAAAATTTTAGGTTTTAGGTTAGGTTAGGTTGTAGGTGTTTTAGGTTGTAGGTAAGGTTAGGTTAGGGTAGGTTTGTAGGTTGTAGGTTGGTAGGTTATAGGTAAGTAGGTAAGGTTAGGTCAGGTTTGATTATGTTTTCTTCTTTTATTTGCGAGACATATGAGTATCATTTTTGGATTCAGGATGTCAAATAATGTAATAATATGAAAAATTTATCAATGAAATCTTCTTAGGACTTAAACTTGACATTTACCAATATTTCTGCATTCTATGAAAATTATAAACAGACATAATTACTTTAAACCACTCAAACTTGCAATCCTGCGCATTCAGTAAGCGCACCATTGGACTATTCAACCAGGTGCAAATACTTACAAAGTCAGACACCTGCATGAGCCCATCCTCCACAGGATGAGTGCAGTCAACAATGAACTTGACGGTTTCAGCCTTCTTCTTTCCCTTGCCCTTGGCAGGGCGACCCTTAGCCGGAGCCTGGAACTGTAAACCATATGTAGCCATTAGGGTCGTACTGGGCCATTTATCAAACAGATTTCCTGCTTTCTGTGTCTTTAATTTATCAAGTAAGCATGGGCAACGGGCCTGACCGACACTTCCGGCGGTGTAGGTTGAGATCCTGAGCCAAGTTTAGCAGTTATGTTGGTATACTCCACACCTCAATCACATATACAACGCTATTAAAATAAGTAAAAACACTTTCTGCCTAGGACACACGAAAACTGAGCAGAAATCACAAATAGCCACATAATTCATTCACAACTCACCTTTCCCATGTTCCTGTTCGGACGTCGGGAGACGAAAAGGAAGTAGGGCTGGATGTCACTAATAGTGTTGGATGCTATATTCTGTACAACATGTGAACAACATTTTCAAAGGTTTTGCAACTCGTCAAGTTTTCGAACTCTCTCTCCATTTCTTATTAAATGGATGGTAAATTGCAATAATTGAAGAAAATTTTGAATGAAAAATATATAATTTGTTTGATAGTGAGTATGAGAAGACATAAAACACGCAGCTATGACATAATTGGAGGCTAGCCGAAGCTAAATTAAAAACGTATGAAACACTAACGGCTTGTCGTAGAGTGCAAGTGTGTGCTGCTGTGTGCCTTTGTATATTTTTTGTCGAATTAGGGTGAATGTTTTTGCATTAATATTCGCATGTAAATTTTGATATTCTTTGAGCTGCTTTGCTCGTAAAATAGGGACCTCATTTTGTTTTTATATTGGGCCTTGCTTTTGACAGTTAACCAGACAGATAAATGCCAATATGTTTGGAATCAGAATGGGAATGGGGCGGAACTCGTTTTTTGTTTGTTTCAAGTTCCGCTTTTTACTGGTGCCATAGTTAGAGCCATAATGCTTAGCACGGTGACTATAAATACTTAGGACTGGAAACAGCTTAACATCGGCCACATTTTTGTCCATCCTCATTCCTCCACAGTCCATAGTCCTTGTTGACATCTGTGGTCATCTGAAGTTGGGTTTGCCATGTCCACTGTCCATCATTCACCAGCTCAATATATAAATTAAATATGTTTTGTTTTGATAATCACTTTGACATATATTTCAGCTTGATATATAGGTGTGGCTTGATCATGATAGCTTGTCAATGCTGCATAGCTAACAATTGGCCAAGATCTGATGAAGCTCGCTAAAAGTCTGATGTAATGATTAAACAGACAATAGGTTGTAGCTTTCATTGTCACTGAGCCAATATATTGAAGTCAATTCAATTCAGTATTATGTTGAACTATTTTCTGGATTTGTTACTTATGTCAATATCATAAAGTTTTGTGCATTAAAATTTGTTATTGGTTCTATATTGAAGCTTTTCAAAAGCTGATGTTAGTGAATTTCTTGACTTAATTAAAATAAGTACCTAGCTGCCTGCCTACATGCACACTGCACAGTGATAGTGAAGGTGAAATGGATACATAAAAGGAAAATTAATTGGCTGACTGATATTGTGTGTCTTGTTTGTTATTCACAATTCATAAAATAATTACTGATCTATGCATATTGCATAAGGCTTATCAGTAAGGTATTTTGTAGTTTTTTTTCATTTACATTGCCAATTCTGACAGATTCTCATTAAATTACCATTGTACAATTAGACCTGTTTTTAACTGGTGCCTTATTTCTTTCATAATACAGCTGGTCAAATCAAGAAACTAAGTGCCTACTGGACTGGAAAAACAAAGTAAGTTGTATTACTTGACCTAGTAATTACACTTAGCACACTAATCAAAACTATATTTATGTGTAGGAGGGGTTCAGTTGCATAAGACAAGCTTGATAATGCTCACTTATCATCCATAAAAGTGAATGTAACATTCCAAAAGTGATTTATAAGATAGTGCCTTGATTACCTGAGCAGGTACCTTCAATATTATTTGCAGCTAACAAAATGATGCTGGCTTACAGCTCCCAGTGTAATGTTTTCATATAAACTTTTTCTTATAAAAGTTGTTCACTGGTCTTTGATATATGCTCATGCATTTCTGTACATGTTTGTCTGCCATTTCTTTAGTTATACTGCATTGCATGCTATGCTTTTTTCATTATAAGACTGTGATTGTTCCAACTTTTGTTGTAAAACCACCCTTTGTGTTCTATTTATCTAATCTTTATGCCAGACTGCTGGTCGGTTTTGGTCATACAGCTTTGTTTTGGTCTGTGCACTTGGTCCAGGATCGGGTTCTCTGGGAGCGGCCGGGGACGGCTCGCGGCGCGGCGGCGCCCGGCAGCCGGCTGCTGACGCCGCCCGCTCCTCTCTGCCGGCAGATGCCTCTGGCAGCGGCTGCCGGGCGGCTGCTGTGCGCGCGCCGCTGCGGCTCGCTGCTGCGGCGGCGCGCGCCGCTGGCCGTCTGTCTGCGGGCCGTCTCCGGCGGCGACGACTCGCGCCGCCCGCCGCCGCCCGACGGGCTGCCCAGGGAGCCGCCGGCGCTCACAGTGCCGCTCAAAAAGGCGGCCCCCACCGCAGAGCCGACGCGGAGCCAGCTGCGCTCGCAGCCCTCCAGTCGGGACCGGGCGCGCCGCGACCGGAACCTCATCACGGCCGTCCGCGCCATGGAGGAGTACCTGATGAAGTCCGGCGACCTCGAGCCGCTGGGCAGCACGCAGCGGCGCTCGCCGTTCGAGAACGAGCCGCCGATCCGCGTCTACTTTCGCGCCGAGGTCGAGCAGCAGGCCATCAAAAAGTGGGGCAGCCTCGAGCGGCTGGAGGCCGAGAAACGGAAACGCGAGCACATACAGCTGGCGCACCAGCAGGCGCTGTTCTCGGTGAAGAAGGTGCTGAAGGACTACCGGCGCGGTCAGCGCGAGAAGCCCTACTACACCCAGGTGGAAGAGGAGAGCCTGCGCGGATCGTCGCACGTCGTGCTCACCGCTGTCGGCATCAACGCCATCAACGCGCTCGGCAAGGGCGTGGCGTTCGCGGTGACGGGCTCGAGCAGCCTGTTCGCCGAGACGCTGCACTCGCTCGCCGACACGGCCAACCAGGTGATCCTTGCCGTGGGCATCCACAAATCGGCGCAGCGCGCCAACCTCGACCACCCGTACGGCTACAGCAACGTGCGCCACGTGGCCTCGCTCATCTCGGGCGTGGGCATCTTCTGCCTTGGCAGCGGCGTCGCCTTCTTCCACGGCTTTCACGCGCTATACGACCCGGCGCCGCTGGGCGACTTTCTGGTGGGCTACTGCGTGCTGGCGGCCGCACTCGTCTCCGAGAGCGTGACTCTGGCACTGGCGGCGCGCAACATCCGCCGCAACTCGCGCCGCCAGGGGTTCACGTTCTGGCAGTACGTGCGCCAGGGCCGCGACCCGTCCGTGAACGTGGTGCTGCTGGAGGATATGGCCGCCGTGCTGGGCGTGTTCGTGGCCGGCTCCAGCATGGCGCTCAGCGCCGCCACCGGCAGCATGGTGTACGACGCGTGCGGCTCGATGGTGATCGGCGGACTGCTCGGCACCGTGGCCACCTTCATCATCGTGACCAACGCGCACGCGCTGGTCGGCCAGTCGATCCGCCAGGAGGAGCTCGAGCGCATCAACCTGCGGCTCGAGGAGGACATCATGATCCGCGGCATCCATGACGTCAAGGGCATCGACATGGGCAACGGCCTGGTGCGCTACAAGGCCGAGGTGGACTTTGACGGCCGGGAGCTGACCAAAAAGTACCTGAAGAGTCAGAACCTGGAGTCGCTGGCGGCCGAGGCGGCGCGCCTGGACGGCAGCGAGGCGGTGGAACAGTACCTTCTGCGACACGGCGAGGCCATCGTCGACATGATGGGAGCAGAGATCGACCGCATCGAGTCCGACCTGCGCAAGGCGTTCCCACAGATTCGGCACATAGACTTGGAGATTTTATAGGCCCCAAGGGGCTTAGGCTGTGATGATGTCGTTACAATAACGGCGGCCGGTTAGCGGGTTAGGTCTGATCGTTGGACGCAGGGATCTTTGGCGGGTATCGTGAGACACTTCGCTCTAATCTCAGAGAATCGTGATGGCTACATTGAGGGGAGAGCCAAGAGCCCGATAGCGATCGATCTTTGAAGGGATTGTAGTCACTAGCCAACTTTGATCTTAGTCAATGTGCAGTTGTTTCTAATTTACTTTTAGAGTTGTCGTTACGTAGGTACCTCGTTTTATTCCTTATAAGCCATGAACCGAATTATTTGAATCCAATATCAGCTGATACTGGTAGCTACATGCTTGCTTGTGCGCTAATGCGTCTGCTGCCACCCCTCTCGAGCATTCCCACCGGCTAGCCAATGCGGTCGGATCGCGCCTGTGCAGTCGAGCACGGGCTTTCAATCATGCACGGACGCTTTCGATCTCTTGTCGATCGACTTAATCGAAGCGCACCGACCGTCAGCGGACGGCTCGTTCTCTCCAGCCCTGGGTAGCTGAACTGTACCGCGCTGACGGTGCGTTGGTACCGGACTGTAACTGTGTGCCGTGCCGCGGCGGTCGGTCGGTCGCTCGGACCGCGGTGTGATGCCGGCCGCTGTGGGGTGACGCTGTGCCGGCGCCGACAGTGTACATTCGGCGGCCGGCGGGTCTCACTGCGGTCCAGGTGGCGGTGGTGACTGTGGTCGGGACGCTGGGCGGCTACTACATCTGGCGACCGGCCTTCGAGAAGCGAGGGGCGTCCAGCGGCGCCGACCAACCGTCCAAGCCGCCCCCGACAGCGCCGGCGAGCGGCTGAGGTGAGGTGAGCGACCAACATGGCTGTTTGGGTCGGACACTCGGTGATATTGCAGGTCTAGGTGTTGGGAGATCTGTGTGCTCAGGATTTGAGGCGTCAGCTTTCCCGTCTGTTGGTGTCCCACTACTTTCCTCACTCAGTTATTGGAGCCATGTGCGGTGTGCTCGCCGAAGAAACTCCGTCGAATTAACGCGTTTATCATGCTTCATTTTATTTTATTGTTCCTATCTGTGTGTTTGAATATTGCATCATCAGTTCTAAACGCATTAGTCCGTAATGGTGACAACCGCCAATGTCAGTCCGCTTTAGGAATAGTCGCCTATGCACCTGCTGTCCGTTTCTGTAACGCTTGCCAGTGCATATCCCTTCGAAACTTGCAACAGTCACCTGCCAGCAGCAACACCCGCCAGTGCGTAAGTCCGTTTGCATATGGTAACAGTCACCTCTGTGTCTCAGGTCCGGCCCAGTCCTCCACCTGAGCAGCGATGGCGCTGCCGCCGGCCAAGGTGCTGCGCTGGGTGGGTATCGCCGGTGTCGCCGCCGTGGGGTTCGCGGTGCTCCGGCCCTACCTGGCCCACCAACGCGACCGTCGTGCCGAGACGGACATCGCAGACCTGCTGGCGTCCCGGCGCCGGCCGCCCCCCGGCGACCTGTAGACTAGGTCGGCGGGCGGCTCACGGTGGAACCGCCTGCCTGTAGACGCGATAGACCAGGGCCTTTGTGATATAGCGGGGATGCAGTGAGGCCGAATATGTTATGGTAGCTGGAAGAATGAGACGGTGCGGGGCGGAAGCCATGAATGAGAAGGTGCCGGGCAGATGTGTCCTGGCGGGAGCTACGTCGTTAGAGCGTCAGCCGGGAGGGAGTGAGATGTCGCCGGGCAGCGCGTTGGCTGTAGGATGAGGCGTGCGCCGGAGTGGTGAGGCCCGCCCTGTACCCGGACTTTGTGACTGGCTCCGAGTAATGTTCGCACTCTGCCCGCGTTCATCGTTTGAAGTGATCATGTGAGACGGCCGTTTTACCCAAATACATGACTTATAGCTATTATTTGCAGCTGTTCTTCGCGATTCGACGCATAA
Source organism: Amphibalanus amphitrite (assembly GCF_019059575.1). Taxonomy (NCBI): domain Eukaryota; kingdom Metazoa; phylum Arthropoda; class Thecostraca; order Balanomorpha; family Balanidae; genus Amphibalanus; species Amphibalanus amphitrite. Next base: position 736,141 of record NW_024881629.1, read on the forward strand.
GCCTTCGTTGTAATTAGTTGGAACGTGTTGTTAAGTGTCCAATGACTAACGTGGTGCCCTCCACTCACTAAACCTGACGGTAAAGTTAACTCAAGTTAAGGTTGCGATAAGACTCAATTGCGGATCCGTTCCCCGCTGGCCGATGCCACGTGTGTGTAATGTGCCACCGGTGTCGAGCATACGGTACAGTACGGGTGAACAATCTTGGCACGCGTTCGACCTTAAACGGAAGGGATTCTAATTCATTTACATTTGATTTCGACCACATGCTATTAAGAAAATAGGTAGCTATAAGCCTATCATTTATCATGTTCGATACTTCTCATCGAAAAACTCGATCGTTCCGTGTGGCATCTCCTCGCGCACCACTCTCCACTCCACCCAATCATGTAAATAAAGGCCAAATTAATTGCAAAAAAGGTGTATCTGAATTAACAGCACGATCCGCCCCGGTCGACAACTCCGCTCAATCCGCGGTCCCTCACAGCGCACCTATCACTAGCCCGCCCCGAACGGGGCTGTCGGCCCAGGAACCAGTACCGCGCTCACCCGACAGCGCCGAACGTCGCTGAATGCACCGCACGCGACCGTAAAACGAACCGAACAATGTCATGGTTACAGAATCAATACTTTTTCGGAATGTGTCACCAGGCAGCCTTAGAGCACGGGGCGGATAGAAACGAACGTAGGAATGTAATTCGCCATTAGTTTGTAACCCTATTTCTTGTGAGTTCCCGCCACAGTACAAGTAGAAATCAACGTAACTGAACACTACAAAAGACAACGATCCCTGCGCGCGAACTATCACGCAATATAGGTATTCTACTAAACCCAGATTGTTCCAGATATGTACCTAAATTATTCACGTAAAGACGAATCAGCGAGATGGAAGCTTTTTGGCACTTTACGAGCACCAATTTCCAATGAGCATTGCTTTGTCGCGACAATCGTCAACATAAGTACTGATCCAGATCGTTACGTACATGTTTCATAGGACGTTCTTGATTACACTTGTAAGTACGTCCTGGCCATTAGGCGGCAGCTGCGTCAAACAGCCTTACAGCAGCAACATCAGCTGCTAACACCGATAACGAACACAAACGTTTCCTCTTCGGTCCCCGCCTGGACTATCATTGCACGGCAGTACCGGCTTAACTTCGGGCAGTCGCTCCATTAGTATGTGGAACGGATCCCGTGGATAGCGCGCAGCATCTCCAGCAGCTCTTCCTCCGCTACCGTATCCAGCTTCAACGAGCGCAGCTTCCTTATGTTAGCTTCTGTGCGTGTCGAGTGACCCTTCCGACAGGTCGTCTCCTGGCACGTGCCGCCGGCAAAACGCTGACAGATGTGGATGTAGGGGCACATCCGAGACTGACAGCCCTGCACGTGGTTGTGGGCGATACAGATCCGCAGCCGGTCGTACAGCTGGTACCTCAGGACGTTTCCTGCCGCCTTGTACAGCTCCTTGAGCAGCGCATTATGGTTGTGCTGGGTGACCTCGCGGCCGGTCAGCCGCAGTGCGCGCCGGTTCGGCTCGGTGTCCAGCCGGTGGCCGAGCGGGCAGCGCTGCCGGCGGCACGCGCCCGCCAGGAAGTGCGGACACACGTGGACGGCGGGGCAGGCGGCGTCCGTACAGCGCCGGCCGACGCCCAGACTGCGGCACACGGCCGGCGGCGACACGGGGGGCTCGGAGCCGCCGCTCGGAGGGGCCTGCAGGTCGGTGTCAGGTTTGGCCATATTCGTGCCAGGTTTGGTCACTTCAGTGTCAGGTTTGACCGCTCCCGTGTCAGCTTTGGCCACTTCAGTAACAGGTTTGGCGACATCAACGTCATGTTTGGCCACTTCAGTGTCAGGTTTGGCCACTTCAGTGACAGGTTTGGCCGCCACATCAGAGTCAGGTTTGGCCACATCAGAGTCAGGTTTGGCCACATCCGTGTCTGGTTTTGCCACATCAGAGTCAGGTTTATCCACATCCATGTCAGATTTGGCTACTTCAGCGTCAGGTTCAGTCACATCCGTGGCAAGCTTTGTACCGTTATCAGGCTTTCTTTCTTCAATTGTTTCAGTGCTTGCACCGGCAGAACCGTGCTCACTCCCCATCGGTTTATCATCTTCTGGAGGTGCCTCATCAGAACAAGATTCCTCCTCCTCAGACTGGGCATCGTCAGTGGTCGTCTGTCCCCGCGGTTCGGGCATCGGCACCTCCTCAGGAGCGTCATACACACCCGGTTTTACTCCCAGTTTGGCTCTAAGCATTTCCACAATATCGCGGTCGGTGGCCCAGGCGTGTCGTGGACGGCCTCCCGGCGCCGTCGCCAGCCCCATGAGCTGTCGCACGCGCACGTTGTGCTCATCCCGCAGACTGTGACTGCGTTCACAGTCGGCCCTGGTGCACGATCCCGACAGAAAGCGGCTGCACAGGTGGAAGCGGCCGCAGCAGGCATTGTCGTCATCTCCGCACACGTCACAGGTGCAGCCGGCCGTCGAGCTGTACGGGAAGCACACTAGCACCCTCTCCTCGGCCTCGTTGGAGAAGGTGATGCGCGCGCGCAGCGTCATCTGATCCAGCAGCTCCTGGAAGTGCTCCGGCGAGCCGCCCAGCAGACCGTAAGTCTCCATCATGCGCACGTTGTGCGGCGAGCCGAACGAGTGGCCCATAGGGCACTTGTTGTCCGGCCGGCGGCACAGGTTCGCCAGGTAGAAGCCGCAGATGTGGAAGCCGTCACAGTCGTCGCGCTGACAGCGGCCGCTGGAGACGTGCTCCGCGCACAGCGTCGCACCGTCGTCAGGCAGCTCGATCGACTCGTCCGAGTCAGAGTCCTCGGACTCTGTGATGACAGCCTGCTTGGGCTTTACCGCGGACTTTTCCCGCTGAAAGGCGCTGGTCACCGGGACTGCCTGGCCGCGGATCTGCTTGGATGGATTCTGCCCGCGGGCGCCGGAGGCCGGCGGTCTGTCAGGGGCAGCCGCCGCAGCCTGTCTCCCGTTCCCAGCCACCTGAGCCCGCTCCGCAACCGACGTGGCGCGCTGTCCTTTGGGCGCAGAGCTTTCCCACATCTCCTTGGCCGTGACAGGCTTCGCTAGGGTCGCCTTGACGTCCGCGGCAGTCATCGACTCCAGCATGAGGCCGCGCACCACGTTGCGGTTGTGCCCGCTTTTCAGGTCATGGGACCGGTGGCATATAGTGCGGCTCTCGCACTTGTCGTAGACGTAGCCGTCGCAGATGTGGATCCGAGTGCAGACCTCAGGCCGGCTACAGTTGCCGCGCTGGTAAGGCCGACACATCTGTAGCAGGAAGCGGCGCTCCGCGTCTGTGACCGGGTTCTGCGCCAGGTAGCCGTCGCGCAGCGCCCGGAACACGTCCTGCTCGGACAGACCGTGCAGCCGGTTCTCGCGCAGCACCCGCGTGTTGTGCGGGTCGCTCCACAAGTGGTGAGATCGCAGACACTTGTGTATGGCATATGTGCACTTGGAGGCGATGAAGAAGCGACAGAGATGGAGCTTATCGCAGTCCTTTGTCTTGCATGTGTTCGGAAAGAAATAGTCCCGACAAACGTCCAGATTTACGGCGAGACGTGCCATGTCCTCCTTTGTCAGGCTCTTGTTCGGTTCTTTAGGCTTGGGATTGCTGGGCGCCGATTTGTTCAAGATCTCTGACTTGGTGGCACCATTTGAGTTAGTGTGTTGGCCATTTACAGGTGGTCTGACCTTGGCATTCGTAGAGACCGAGTTATCCTCGGTTTTTGACGGCGCAGAATTGCTCGGATTCTGCTGGTCAGAGCCAGTAGACTTCATAGCTGCATCTCTACCTTCAGCTGCCTTCTGTGTCTTGTCAGTCTGCTTACCCTGAGCTGCTACCTGGTCCACACCTCGCTCGACATGCTTTACTTGCACGCTCGCGTTCCCTGTCACCTGGGCCGAGCCTCCGGACCGAGTGGCGCCATCCGCTGCGTCCGAGCCGCGCGCTGACCCGGTACCAGTGGCGGAGCGGGGTCCAGTCCCACCGGTGGCCTCAGTCGCCAGTCGCGCGGTCTCGACCGGCAGTGAGCCGCCGGTGGGCGTGGCCGCCTCCCTCCCCTGCACCTCACCGCTGCCAGAGGAGGACACTGCGGGCGCAGCTCTCGGCGATCCCACGGCGCCCGCACTCTGACCCGGGGGACGGGCGCTGCCGGACGCCCCACTGGTCTGCGCCGCACCAGTAGCAGACGCCCCAGGCCCAGACGGCGGGGAGACGGCAGTTGTCTGATCCGAGGCTGAGGCCTGCCCGCCACCGGCGGCAGGTTGAGAGCCGCCGCTAGCGGTCCCTGAAGAGGCATTGCGATTGCGCTTAGGCGCCGAGCTCTCCCACATTGCCTTAGCCGGGACCGGGTTATTCAGGATCTCCATCATGGTCCTAGCAGTCATGGAGTGCAGTCCAATATTGCGCACCACATTCGCGTTGTGCTGGCTGTTCAGGTTGTGGGACATGCCACACACAGAGCTGCTCACGCACTTGGCATGCATATAGCCATCACAAATGTGCAAACGAGTGCACTTCCACTCTCCAAACTTGCACTGGCCGCGCTGGTACGGGCGACACAGCTGCAGCAGAAAGCGTCGCTCCAGTGTGGTGACCGGGTTGCGGGCGAGGTAGCCAGCTCGCAAGGCCTTCACCAGCTCGGCCTGTGGAAGTTTGGTCAGCCGATGGTGCTCAAGCACGCCCTTGTTATGCTTGTCCGACACATGATGACTCCTTAAGCACCACATGATGGCATACGGACATATATCGGCGACATAGAAGCGGCACAAATGCAGTTTGCCACATTGCTTGTCCAGACATTTGGACGGGAAGCCATAATAGTGGCATACATCCAACGTCTTTGCGATGCCAATCATCTCCTCTTTAGATAGTTCCTTGCCAGACGATCCAGTAGGACTCGAAGCCTTTACACCAGCGGACTCTGCGCCGGGACGGGCCGATGGAGCCGGAGCCGGGGCCTTTACCTGGTCAGACGAGTCGGAGTCTCGCTCGGAAGGCTGCTGAGCGCTGCTGACAGAGCTACTTCTATCCATGTTGACCTGATCCCTGCCAGCACCAGTCCGCTGACCATGTGAGACGCTGCCAGTCGCTCCGTTCCCGCCCACAGCGCCCGCACCGCGGCCGGGCGGCGTGGGCTCGCAGTCCGTGTAGACACTCTCCCTCTCCGAGTCGGTGTCGGTCGGGCCACGCTCCGACCCGGCGCTGTCCGAGGAGTCGCTGTCGACTCGGTTCTGCGCCAGCCGGGCGAGCACCTCCGGCTCGCTGAGCTCGGAGCAGCGCAGCCGCAGCAGCACCATGACGTTGTCCGGGTCGGTGAGTCGGTGGCTCCAGCGGCAGGATTCGCCGGCGCCGCACTCGCCAGCCGCCAGCCGCGGACACAGGTGCAGCCGGAAACAGTCGGATCGCCGACAGCGCGCGTCGGCGGCGTACTCTGGGCAGACGACCAGCTGGCTGCGGTACTCCTCGGCAGTGACTGGAGCCGTCTGGCGCATCAGGGCGCGCACCAGCCAGAGCAGCTCGCGCTCGGGCAGCGCCTGCAGCTGGTGTGTTGCCAGCGCCGCCTCGTTGCAAGCTGAGAGCACCATATGACCCCAGCGGCAGGCAGCGTCGCCGTGCGGGCAGAACCCGTCCACGTACAGCCGACAGATGTGAAGGGCGTCACAGGAGTGGCGGCGGCACACGTCCGGTGGCCGGTGCCGCGTGCAGAGCGCGGGCGCGGCGCGCGCCGGCCGACCGCCGCCACTGAGGTCCGATGTAGAGATGCTGAGCGATGAGAGAGCCGTCGACAGAGAACGGCGGCTGGCCGGCGTCATGGAGTGGGACCGCCGGGCCGGGCCGGCGCCGCCCTCGTCCTCGGACTCGGAGCACGCCTGAAACACAGGGCCGACAGGGTAATGGGGAGGGCGGCCGGCGCCCAAAACACAACACAGCATAGAACATAGGCTGTAGCCTGTGAAAATGAGTTTTACGAGGGAACGTGGGCTGCAAATATGAGAGACGTGCGCGGCATAATGTACCTACGCATTGTAGTATTTTTCTCGATATAATTTGAATGCTAGCTGTACGTTTTTATAATTTCCATTGTCTTTTTAGGTCTCATGCCAAGCATCATGCCAACCAGAGCCAGACTCTTCAAAGAAAGTTCGGATGCATTGGTTTTAGTCTCGGAGGGATCAGCTTGCAGAGACTCCACAGTTAAGGGACTTTGCGATACGCCAAACTGCCTTTGATCTCTCTAAAAAAATCCCATTTCCTGCAATGTCCCAAAATTTGTTGATTTGGGTCGGAAGCGACAATATGCAAATGCAAATCATTTTGCACCCTTATCTCCAATAGTTAAGAGCAATTCCCCCCCACCCCACTGTTACTGACAAAAAGCATGTGCATGCGTGGTTGTTTTACGTCTATATTTTACCGCTATTCACCTTTTCCCACTCTTTTTGGGCCTTATCCGACCGGTCATGTCCACTCTCATCCCCTTTTTGGAGAGGAATTTCCCTTCTGACACCGAAACAAAATACAATTTTGGGACACTACTTTACCGTACGAGGCCACCCAACAGTCGAGAGGCTCCTACCGGCCCCTGAGCACCAGGTGGTGTGAGGACTTCACACCGGGGTGAGAGAGCCCAGGAGGTTTAAATATTCAGCTGAGCCCACAATGGTCTCGCATTTACGACCCACACAGAATCTCCAGCTCCGATCCGTCCCGTCCTCAGCCATATGCTGATTTCTTTTTATATCGCTATTTACGTGCGCAGTATAACGAGACTGGTCAAAAGTGACCTTAACATTTTTTCCGACTAACACGCTAAGACCATGACTTTCAAGTCAAGGAATGCTGACTCTCGGAGTCAATACGATTTCGTCGACTCCGTCTCTGACCCCATCTCCATCTCCATCCAGAATTGTCGACTCCGACCGACTCCAACTCCGCCACAGACTTCACAGCCCTGGTGACAACACAGTAGTGCTTGTCTGAACTATCACATGTGGCATAATATACGCCTGCTATAATACGAGTGCATAAGACAACAGACATCTAAGACAAGTCTGTAACAAACACGTTACAAGCATCTCAGAAAAAGAAAAAGAAATGGTCATGATGAACGAGGCACTCTCACGATGTCCAAATACGAAACAAGGGCGAAATAGAAAGCACAGAAGATCACACCACGATAAGTCGACTAGGTGTGTCATCAATCACCTATCGAGAGGGTGGTTGTATGGGTTGGTACAATCACCCATACAGATTAAGGGATTGATGGTTACCTCAAACTGACGGTCTACCTCAGCAGCTCCCTGGGACAACACTGGACACTGACACTTGGCGCGAGCGCGGGCGAGACACGGAGCGACCCACACAGTACGAGCCCGCCGGCGGTACCGGACGTTCGCGCGGCCGTGCGAGCACAACCCGCACGGAACCGCATCCGATCATGCTTACCTGGCAAACGTGCCGCTCGAACCAGAGCGGAAACACCCGTGACATTGCATACAACGATGGCAATTAGGGAGGGTACAAATCATCAACCGATGTCAAACTCAACCGCAGCATGTCCAATTTGAGGAAATTTTAGCCGAATCATGTTATGCTGCGCGTTCTACGTCTATATACGTCCGCACATCTGCCATACAGCACGTTTGCATAGTTTTTCACTAGGATCTAGGCACAATAGTAGGAAGTACAGGTGAGACTTGCCAATTGCTACCTACGCCCTAAAAAGCGGTTAATATAATACCGAGTCGCTTCAACAAAAAAAGCAATTTATCAAAATCATATCAAATGAAAACTGGCATATCTTCACCCGTTCTTTTTATTTATTTTATACTGAATTGAAATATAAATGCATCATTAGTGCACAATTAGTGCATTATTAGTGTGGGGCTTTGTATCTGATTGCTCACCGAGGGCTAACATGCAAATTACAGTTTATCGAGACAATCCCTGAACAGATACTGAAACCGTTGGCTGAGAAACCCCACGGGGACAGCCAACCGCTGGACTTTCCACGATAAGGGTGGAACCAAACACACATCGCGCATCGCCCAATGGAGAGGCTGAGAAATGTGCCCACTGTCCGGTGGACGTTTTTCCGTGACCAAGGATCAGTAGCTCCGACCTTGGCAGTTCCAATCATCGTCAGACTTGAATCCCATTAAACGCATGCTTTAGTCTATTCTCGAGAAATGAGTTTGCTACAAGCCACACAAGAAAATAAACGATTTCATGCGAGGTCACATCAAAACATAAGACCCTTATCTCGCGCTGCTCTGCGCAAAGCTACTGGCTTCTTCTGTGAAAGCTAGCAGCGGCCGGCGATCCCCACTACGGACAGCGTCGAACTCTTAGAGGCCAGAGTGGGTCTGAGATATCTGTGTGGGAGCTCATGGAGGCTGGTTTTGAGACCTCAAGATCCTGTGTGCAGTGTGCACCCCTTTGATGTGGTCCTCAGAATGGGCGTGGGTCACTCAAGGGCTGATTTTGGGCCCACCGAGGCCTGCATGAGAGCCCTCAGAGGCTGGCGTGGGTCATCAAGAACTTTTGTGAGGAGTTAAGGCCTTAGGAGGTCGATATCAGACCAGACCCTTAGACACCAGCCAAACGTGAGGACCTAAGAAGCTTTGATCGAGCCTCAGGTCCTGCACTGCAAAACGTCAGGCCGCCAGAAGTTATTTTTGTCTTTTGGTCGCCCCTCACATGCTGGTTTTTGGGCCCAGGAGCCCAGCTGGGCCTTAAGAGGGTAGAATGAGGCCCTTAGAGATTGATAAAGACCATAAGAAGCCTGCATAGGGCCCTCAAAGCTCTGCACAAGCCTTCAGAGACCTGGGGAGGGGGATTCTTAGTTACCTCACAGTTAACATGGGTTCCTCAGAGGTCAGCTAAGGTCTCTGGAGACCAATAAAGACTGGTATGGGAGCCCTAAGAAACCAGTGCCAAATCCCTACTAGAGATTGCAATCCCGGAACGTTTTACCAATCCCGGAATCCCGAAAGTTTTTATTTCGGGATCCCGGGATCCCGGGATCCCGGTCTTGTCACTAAATGTCGTAAGAGTGATTTCCTACTGACATATTTTGCGTCTTTTAGCTTACCACAAACAAAGAGGCAACCAAAAGCCATCCTTAGACCATGTCATTTGCATTAAAAACGATTGAATTTGCGAATAAAACGTTTCGATTTGATTAGCATTAGCATTTATTCCCAATTGGCCTTCATAAAACTGTGCGTCGACCAGTACGTTTACTAGACGGGTTCCAGCACATCCACGCCTCACTCACTCTTCCTCTACGCTACTCGTAGTTAGCGCGACAGTTTTAAGCCATTGCCATGCTGGTAGGTCTGTCTACTTAAAAACTCGCAACCAGTGTACGCCAACTTTGGCAGCTCCCTATTTCACAATGTTTTCAAAACGTCGCTTGGTCACTCTACCTCCTTCCGGTTCCGCTTTCATCATTAATGTCTCTCAGAATTTGCTCGAAAGTCGCTTTGAGAGCAGAGTCACTGACTGGGAGAGCTCCACTCTACCGTCTTCAACGTCTGAATCAGTGAGCTCTGCCGTCACTTGCGTGACATCTGTGACATGTTTCTGCGACACGAGCTCAAAGACTGTCTTGATGACCTCCTTTGTTCCGGCCACGGACGGGCAAGTCAGAATCGCTGAACGATCTGTGATCCTGATAAAGATGTTGCAGCGCTGATGCTGCAATTTTTTTTGGCGTTCGGGACCCTTTTTCGTACGTATTTAAGCGACTTTACCGCTGTGGGTGATACCCGAGAGCTACCAACACGGTCGATTGTCGACGGCCAATACGGGGTGCCAGCTAAATAGTTTATCTGCTTTATGTCACGCAGCACCATAAACAGTGTAAACAAGACTCGTGCAGCGGCTGCATTCTTTTTGAAAAACTGATTCTTTTCGGGATCCCGGGATTGGCGGAATTTCGGGATCGGGATCGGGATTAAAATCCCGCCGGGATCCCGGGATCCCGATCCCGGGATTGCAATCTCTAATCCCTACCAGCTAGCTCAGAGTGGCCACTCAGGAGGTTTCATTGAACCACCAGGAGCTAAAGTGGGTCCTAAGAGACTAGCATAGGCCCTAAAAGACTGAAATGTTCCTTCAGAGCTTCAGAGCTGGACCCTGTAACATCCCCTAGTGAGTAAAAACAAATCACACAAGTGGACAATAAACATCCTTCTAAGAGTTTATTAGAAGCTTGCTATCATGATTCATCTGCTGAGAGTGTGACAAAGCAACTCAGCTGACCAGTAATCTGGAGGTTAATGGTGCTACTGTTTTTGCCAATATGACCATTGCAACACCTTAGCTTATCAACATACAGATAGTCTTTTGTGGTAAGTCACATATCTTAGTTCATATCACACATCAATCACATGTCACATCAAATCACTTCCACAAGTCACACTTTATAACTCACCCTCATGGTGTATTTTCAAACGTTCACTTCATCAGAATATATTGATTACCTGTGGAAATAATAAATTAAATCAGTTGAATACTTCATCAAAGAAGCATGGACATTCATGAGAAAATAAATTAAACTTGATTGATTGACAGAGCTGGAGCCCACTCTGAGCATGGCTTCTGATGGCATAGGCTCTGGCCCCCACAGTCCACCAGCACAATCCCAGGTAAAATAATTTAGCCTGGCCACTATGTTACAAAGTAATGAAATAATAAAGGCCAAAGGGTGGGTAGTCCATGATGGAGAAAGTCAGAGGAATCTAATCAGTCTTAAAAGTCAAAAGCAACTTCTATATTTCTCAGATACAAAAGTCCAGCTTAATTCATCCTCTGCCCCAACATGCCAGAAATAATCAGTTTTCACAAGTATTGTTTTATGACATAAATAACATTTAGGTAAGTACTTAAATGCACTGAATTCAATGTCAATGACCAAGCACCGTTTTATATATCAGGTAATTGATAGCTTTAGGGTGGAAACTTCCACCGACGTCCAACTAGCCTCTAACTGAGCAGACGTCCAAGTTGGGATCTAACTTGGCATCTACATGTTGGACGGAGACTTCCAAGCAAGACACGTCTTAAGTTCACTGTTGCCGAATAGATGCAGCCGCCATCCAGCTAGATGCGTCCCAGACTTAGACCCGTCTAGCGACGCGAAATGGAAGTCTCCACCCTTAATGAATTAACCCGCGAGTTGCTGGGGGGGGGGCGTTAAACGCCCCCACTTTTTTCGCCGGGCCATAGCATGAAAACGGCGCGCCGCAGGCGCGCCAAATTTTGGGTACCTGTAGAGAATTGATCGAAGTTTATTGTGACAAAGTTTCAAAAAAATCAGTCAGAAAATTTTTGAGATATCGAGGTTTTAGTGACGTCATGATTTCTGAGTTTTCGACCAAAAACGGCATATGTTCAAAAAATCATATAAAATCACAGAATAGACATACAGACATGCCGTAAACGCTATTAGACTGCCAATACCATGATCAATCAAATGGCTATCTTCGATTATTGATTATCGCTCCGCATTTTCCATAATCTTGAACTGAATCTTGGCAATTTTTCGTGACTACTTCACGACCATGATACATGCATTTCTTAAATTGAACTTTTTGAGCCAAACACGTACACATATGATAAAATGAATGTCACCATCGTGTTCTACGCCCCAAATTACCTATAAAACATGTGTCACAGGCTGCGAATATCAGTTTTGATTTTCGGGGATATGTGCCTACCCGGTTGACCTGACCTTGACCCTGACCTATGCTTGACTGACCCCTACATGGAGCTGACACTCTTGTAGGCCTTATATGATGGATTGTGCACCGTTTGGACAGAGTTTATGACGAGAGGCGCCCATTGCGAAGTCCTGAAGTCCATGCTTCTGAAAGCCCGATTTCAGGTGTTTGACCTGACCTTGACCCGACCTGTGACCTCAAAATTCAACTTTAAAGTACTCATCTGAAGCGTCTCGTCGCGCTCTTTCGTTTGCCGCCTCGTGCGTTTCGCTGCGCCTATTGGTTCTCGAGTTATCGGCTGGGGGCGTTTAACGCCCCCCCCCAGCAAACGGTGGGTGGCGAAATACCCCAGCAACTGCCGGGTTAACATAGATGCATCAGAGAACTCTGACACCAAGCTTCATCAGTCTTCTATATACCGTGGCTCCATTTTTTTCCTGATATTCCAATTCTAACACAGGTACTTTTCCATGCACCCAAATCATTGCCTTTGAACTTTGAAGCTAGAACTTCCAATAAATAAAAAGGTGGACCAGATTGGAATAGATGAGATGCCCAACAGTGGCAAACAATACTTTGTATTGCAACGAAAAACAAAACTTCGGCCTACCGCACACTTATTTATGCAAAAATTGGAAAACGCAAAAATTTTGCTCGCATACCAGCCAGCATCGTGCTGCATTCCATGCAAAAGTTATTTGTAATTATATGACGTCATGAAATCGAGCTGTTATTTTTCATTTCGCTGCTGATTTCCGTTTGATGACTAAATTTTCCTCGCAAAAAAAAATCAAAAATGGTCAAAAAAAGAGCAAAGCTATAGAATATTGAATTGTTTTTCAAAAAGAGAAAAAATGAGTTTTTTGATATCTTTTTTGATTGGTTCTCAGATTTCCTGATGCAATGCCTTCTGTAGAAATACCAAGATATAATTTTCAATGTTCTCTTCTTTTGCGTCAGAATCGCCGTCAGAAAACTCACCAATCAGCGTCAGACTTGGGTGAAAATTCCCTGCTGCTAGCTACTACACACTGCTGTTCGCGGTTTTTAAAACAGCTGAGTGCTGAATTGACTGCTAAAACCGACAGCCTTGTGGTTCACAAAGCGTTTGTGCGGTACCTATCGCGCAGCGCTAGGTGCTGCGCGTGTTAAAAGTAATTAAAAATTAAGCATCTGCATGGTTGTTTTGAATTAAATCGATAAAAAAGTTACTAAGCAACAGTGCGTCCAGAATAAGTCTTCAGAGGGGCGCTTGCCTTGTTTTCCGTTCCTTTCTGTATCCTTTATCCCGTGCCTGTCGGTCACTTCTCGTCTAAAAATGTCTTCCGTTCATTTCTTTCTTCAACCCCTACCTGGGAGTGATGAACAGATGAATGATAGGTGAGTACTGAATAGGTAGTAATTTTTTTTAATTAGTTTTAGTTGCTACTTTAAGTTCAACCATTCAAATTGGATCAATTAGGACTTGTTTGATATCGTTGTCTTCGGTAACATGGTCACAATGCCTGCAAGTCAAAGTGGAGTGGCTTACAAAGCACTCAGTGCTTGGGATGATACTTATTTTTATTCTGATAATGCTTGGGGGAGCATATTGTCAGGGTTTTCTATTAGCCAAATGTTTGATCACTATCAGTGAAAGTATCTAGCTCCGAGGTTGTAATATGACATAGGCATGTATTCCCCTGCACAGCAATATATATATATATATATATATATATATATATATATATATATATATGCTCAATCAGTTTAATACTTAATAAACAAGAGACAGTGACCCCTACTTAATACCTTGGTACTTGCCTATTTATAACACACAAAGTAGCATGCCAAACAGCACACCTACCTAATGTCTAATCCAACAACTAGCCTGGTGAAATGTCACAGCTGCCTCAGTCAAAGAATTCCACAGATGTTATGCACTGCAGATGTCAATAATGCAGTTAACTGCAGATAATTTGTCTATCTCTTGAAACAGAGGGTTCTGTTATAAGTTTGTTGTTTCCAGGCTTTCAGCAGTACCTATGTAAAGATTTTGGTTAGGGCAAGCCTTATTTATTTTATATTTTTTAATAATTTTGAATTTTATTGATGCTCCTCTTTTTGTAATGCTCTTTTTTACAATGAACTTTATGTTTTGGTTATATCAGTCATGTTGGTAGGTATGTGTTTGGATTAGGTGGAATATTGTCTAAGCTTTTGATGTGCCTTACATCAAAGATTTTATATGCTATCATTTTCTCACTAAGAAATGTATTGCTTATTTTAATTCCTCAATTGCAGCTATACAACTGTAAAATTTAGTGTTGTATGTGCCTCAAACCTTAACTAGCCAGACCTACATGAAAGCCAGACCAGACCTTAAATGACACAAATAGTTTATAGCAAGTGTTAGGGAACTATTATATCTAGCTGAAACCTACAGCCAAGTTAGAAGGCTACTGATACTGCTACAGTGTGTCATGTCACATGTGGTAATAACATGTTAAAAAAGTGCAAACTGCAATGCATAATTGTCAGAGTACTAAGCTAATTTTAATTGTCTTTCCTGAGACTCTTTCTTCAACTTTAAATGGTAGTATATGTGATGTGTTGTTTTTGGTAAATAAAAGTCACTCATTTTTGCCTTGATTAGATATGAACAAAACATCAGCATTAAAAAGTGCAGTGCTGGAGGATTGGGATGTTATGCCTGTATTGGTAAAAATGTTACTTTTGAAGTCAAATGAGGTCAAATTAAGGCAGAAATGAGTATGGGATGCAATTGAAAGAATAACTGTTGAGATAATGTTCATTGGGGTGTCTGAAACCTGGGAGTGACAGGAACAGATAAACAAGGGATTGGGAGTCTGGAGAAGGAACCAAAGACAAGCCATGATGGGTAGTGTTCGTGAGAATCGTTCAGTTCACCCGTTCGATGCGGAAATGTTCGTGCGTGCTCGTGATCGTTCACTCGTTCTCGTACTCGTTCTCTTTCGTCACCCGGAGGACCATAAAGTTATTGTTCATATATGAAAAAGTCTATTCTCGATTACTTAGCAAGCGGTTAAAAAGGGTGAAATACGGCGGTCACAGGTGCAGCGCAATTCGTCGTTCTCGGCACGTCGTTCACGTAAGGCCGCGTCGGCCACGTCGTAACACCGGGCCGTGTCGCGCCGGCGGAGTCACGTTCGAGACTGTTCGTACTCAGGCCGCGTCGGCCACGTCGTATGACACCGGGCCGTGTCGCACCGGCGGAGTCCCGTTGAAGACTGTCGGGCCCCCGTCCCGTCTCAGCCCTCGTGGTAGCACAACACGTGGGCATGAGAATCAGGACAGGGGCCAGATGACACAATTGACACATGTGCGCGCGGCGCGGCGCGGCGGGCCGACCGCCGCGCTCCGAGCACCGGTCGTCTTTCTTCCTACACATATATCTACAGAAACGTATTTGCTCGCTAACAGGTAGAATGGCTAGGACTAGGATGACTGGCTATCTGTAGAATGGCAAGCCATGACTGGCTTCATCTATTCATTGACTTTGCTATCACCTGACCAAAAAGAAAAAAAGAATAAAAACAGCAACAACACCAGCAACAAAACAACAACAACAATTACAAGACACACACACACACACACACACAAATTCATGTTTGTTATGCTTCGAACACGCATGTTGCTCATGATGCTGTTAGGTAGGCAATATTTTGTTTATTTAAGGTTGGGAGCTGACCATTTGACCAGGATGTGGAGTTATGCTGATGGCGGGTGTTCATATGAAAAGGTCAATCTCCTTCTCGCGGCAGGCCAAAGAGCATGTTTTGCCTTCCTCCTGACTCATTTCCCGGATAAGTTATTAACTCTGTCCTTCTTTCCCGCCCCGCTCGCAGGCTGAGGGAGCTGGCGGAGCGGATCAACCGTTACGGACAGAGCTCTCCGGCGCCGCTGTCTCAGCTGCGCGTGGCCGTGCGCCAGGCGGCCGTGGGGCCCGGCCACGTGGCGCTGCTGCTCGAAGATGGCCGCGTGTGCCGGCTGGCCTTCAGTGTCATCACCGAGAGGCTCGACCTCAGCAAACAGGAGAGCGGCTTCAAAACGCTCTTCAAGGTCGGTATCGGCAGCGATGGTGGTGGTGGTAAAATTGTGTCGGAATAAAAGGATATTGAGCATTGATTGTTTGAGTACATTGTTAAATCAATTGGTGCTGATTCCTGGGAATCATTCATGGTTTCTACCAATGAGAAGTGATTTTTGTGGGTCTTATTAAAAATAGATGAGTCATTTTTTTCTACGTGCCTCGGAGCGACAAAGCTGCCGCTCTGGTCGACCAGGGAACCTAATACTGACTGTAACACAATGCTGGGTGTTGCCAGCCATCAGTGCTGACTGACCTGTCCTGCTCTCCAGGTATCGTCCACACCGTCAGGGGCGAGCGGCGGCGCCGCCGGTAGCGGAGGCTCGGCAGGGGCCGGCGGCGGCGGTGGAGGGGGCGGCGGCGGGGGCGGCGGCGGAGGGGGTGGCGGAAAGCAGACCCAGCGGGCCCGCGGACGTATCCTGCGCGCCAGCTCCTCCAGCGGAGCTAGAGGTGAGCCGCACAGGTCCCGCGACTGAACCGACGAAAAACTCCGGCCAGACTTAACTGTGCTTGCCTCAGTGCACGTACGTAAATTAAACAAAGGACATTTCAGCATGCTAAATATTTTTGTTGCATGTTGTGCTTATCAGCCGCTGCGCCATTTTGGGGCACTTTTTGGTAAGTGTGACAATATTTTTAGTAAATTATTTGAACCGACCCTTTTTATCCGTGGATTCTTATTGGGTGGCGTTGCGACTTATATCCGGCCAAACACATATTCTACAAAGCTGACTGCTCCATGGGTGGCCACTGGCCGTCCAGTATTGCGTCTATCCTAGCCTTTTAATTTATGTCCAGCTTCTTCTGGGGATCCATTTTTTTACCATGTTTGTTACCATGTCTCACAATATGCTTTTCTGTCCTTGCTTGTCTCCTAGTGAGCCGTCATTTTTCTGATTGCATCTCTCAGTCAGCCATATCTGTTCTTTTTAGTGAGCAATGACTAAACTTTTTTCGACTGCGTCGCTTCTGACCGTGTGTCCCCTGACTCCCTGCTCCCGCCTGCGTTTGCGCCGTGCCGCCGCTGACCGTGGCACCCGCTGCGTTCTGACCAGCAGGGCGCGGCACGGGCGTCATTAGCGTGGCCGGCGCGCGGCCCGTGGTGCCGGCCTCCTACGTGCCCGAGGACCTGGTGGCACAGGCGCAGACCGTGCTGCAGGGGAAGTCTCGCAACCTCATCATCCGCGAACTGCAGGTCAGGCCCGACCCCGGGCGCAGTGTGGGGGTAGGGCACACCGTGGAATAGCAGATAAAATACCTGCTGGTATTTGTTTGCTTATTGCTGATTGATTCTTGATATGTGATGTTGGAAAGATGTTTTCAGTGGCGTAAATGTGTCTTACGTCGATCATAGCTTCTGTCATGTATATGCTATATAGGCCTGTTTTTGTTTCCTACACGTTTTCATTGTGTCATCGTTTTCTTCAGAGGACCAATTTGGACGTGAACCTGGCCGTGAACAACCTGCTATCCCGTGACGATGACGAGGGCGATGACGGCGAGGAGGGACAGGTGGGTGTCCGATGGCCTGTCCTGGCTGTCCAGCAGCAAGTATGTGTGCAATTGCTCGTCTTGCGTATAATATGTCCTTTGTACTCTATTATGCCCGTGTTTGATGCGATGTCTTAGCTCCGTGTGTGATCCGCTAGTGCCGCTACAGTCAGTTTGTTTCCTTTTTACGCCCAATTTTGCATGAACTGACTGAAATATTTCCTCCCATTGCACAGTGGGGATTTTTCCGATCTAGCGCTGCTTAATTCCAAAAATCTTTTTTGGATTTTTGTTTATTTTTTTTGTGTCAGTGAGGCTAAGAAATGTCTGAATTTTTCATATATGTCATTTTTTTATCTGTATGTCCACAGCAAGACTAGGAAAAATGCGCCCAAAGTTCACACTCATGCGTGATTACTCAATGGGCTCAGTAAGCCCCGAAAGTATAGCTCAATTTCATTGTCCTGTCCTGTTGGTTTTATTCTTGCGAGGTCTTAAAGTTGCATATCTTCTGAAAGGCACCTTTATTAGGAATGGAATGGCAAACAGAAAGTATGCCATAACCTTACTAAGGTCACAAAAATGCCATTTAAAAAAACCCTTACAGACACCATATTGAAGGAATGGTATTATAAATAAATATAGGAAATCAACAATGTTTTCCACACTTTTCCACTCCGAAATATATCCTATCGAATTCGCCACTTTCTCCTGCACAAGACAACGCCTAGTTTGGCTGCCGAAACTTGCCTGAACACTCATGAATATTCACATTAGAGTATCTTAATACCCCACTCTAGGAGCGCTAGGGCAAACAGCACGATATAGGTATGTTCCGGACATAGGCGAATAATTTTACTTCATGATTTATATGATGCATATTTTTTGAGACACATTCATCATGAATAGGATGACAAGCGTAAATTATACATACCGTAACCTTATTAACCCTCGCACTTGTGGGGAGGGGGAGGGGGAAGGGGTCGGATAAAACCCCATGTGGTTTTCCGCAAATTACTCGCGCAAAAAGCGGCCGATCACGACGAAACTTTCGGTGCCCTCGAGATCATCAATTTTACATCTAACCTAAGAATTTCATGACTCTGACCCAACTGACCTTTGACCTGTGGCATATTTCTCGAGACCATGTTTGGCCGGAATCGCGATTCGGCGTATGCCAGCTCATATTATCCGCGGTTTCCAGTCTTTTTGTGGTTTCAAACGTTCAAATATGTGAAATGATGTTGGTGCCATGCATTATGGTGGGTGTCAAGGTCACGTGAAGGTCAAGTCAAGGTCATTGACCTTTGATGACCTTGGTTCACTTTTTCGAGTTTTACTTGTTTCTAGGGTAGTTTTTGGTGCTGATTTCGAATTAAGCAACCATTTGAATATTTATGAAGTAGTTCTGGTGCCTTCGTACCATGTTACGAAGCTGTCAGTAGTAGGTGACACCTATGGATGGCCGGCACGACGCCTACTGGTTGATCTGACCTGACCTGACCCGACCTGGCCTAAATGCATAAAGGCATCGTCTGTGATCAAAACTAACATGAAATTCGTGATCAGCACCCCAAAATACCCCGTAACACCCTAACTTTACGAAGTTTCAAGAGGTCTCGATTTCCCAACTTTAGTTGGGTCATTAAACTGACTTAAAAAGTCAACTAATGACCTTGGACTTTGAAATTGGATATATTCGGCCTCATCTCGTCATAGGCAGCACGCTTGATTTTTCCGCGAAGCTCTAGCTTGATCAGTGGCCAAACGGCTGAGCCGGGGGTCCAATTGAACCCCTATACTATGTTGATTATGCACATTTACAGGTAACATTCTCATCAGAACACACCAGCCAACATCTGTGCACAATCTGGCTACAATACTACCCCTGGTTTGCCCTCTACGAATAAAGACGTGCTAGGTCGGAAAAATCCCCACTGTGCATTGTGCCAACTTCCAAACTCACCACCTTCACCGTCGCCAGGACTCTTATGTGCCGGACGACCTGATGTCGCTGCTGGACGCCGGCATCCACGCCGACCACCCGTCCGTCATCATCGACGCCGACACCATGTTCAGCGAGGACATGTTCGGCAGCTACAGCACGTCGGTGCGCCGTTCGGGCAGCTCGCGCGCCGCGCCGCGCGGAGACCGTGACGAGCGCGACACGGTGTTCCCGTACCGAGAGCGGCGCGCCGGCGGCGCCGTGCCGCCCAACCCGTCCCGGCGCTGGATGATCGAGAACGCCCTGCGGGATACCCTGCTCGAGAAGGACACTGATGGTGAGGGTACTGTCACTGGTGGAGGAGGGAGGGTTAGGTGGAACGGAGGGGCTTCAGGGAGGACAGAAAACCGATGCAAATGAGAATAAAAGAAGATAATTGGACGATACTAGGAGGGAAGTTCGAGACATTTAGATTGGGGCTACTTGATGGGGTGCCAACTGCCAAGTTATGAAGGGGAGGGGAGGGAATGAAAGATGAAGCAAGGAATATTAGGTACCTTCCGTGAGAAGATATGCATCATTAAGCTCGATTGTATGTTTGTATCCGTGATAATGTGCGCTAATCATTCGACATCCGACCCTATGCACAGCTATACTCGGCGCCCTTCAGTCGCTTAAACAGGTCATTTTTCTCTGTCGCACTACCTGCACGATCCGCCTAAATGTAACTGACCCACTGACGCGTTCCGTGCCGTGCCATCTCAGGCAAGAAGAAGGAGGCGAGTCAGCCGAGCCCGCTGTGGCTCTCCGACGAGCTCGAGTACCTGCCGGCTCCGGTGAAGTTTGCGCACATCGCGGCGCTGCACTCGGAGCTGGCGGCGGTGACCGTCACTGGTCAGCTGTACCAGTGGCGTTGGACCGAGATGGAGGCCTACCGACACCCGGAGGTGCGCCACGCGAGATGGAGTGGGGGGGGGGGGGGGCAGGGAGCCAAGTGGGAGGTTATTGAAGGACAGCAGGACACTGATAAAGACACTTATTTTGAATGTGCTTTGTCTGGTACACAGCCTGCGCTTCTTTGATGGTAAATGATACTTGTGTGATATTTGAACATGCTCAATTGTCACTACATACAGCCGTTTGAACACATTCTGCTTTATTGATTTGCGAATCTATAACCATCATCAATTTGGCATCGTGACTTATCATTATCACCCGCCTCACTGACTCTGCCCCCTCTATTAACCCGTACAGAACCCGGACATCCACCACCCGAAGGTGTCGTGTCTGGGCCTGCTGAACGAGGCCATCACACACATCTCGGCGTCGACGGTGCGCGCCTCGGTGGCCACAGAGTCGGGCCGCGTGGCCAGCTGGGTGGACG
Organism: Amphibalanus amphitrite; assembly: GCF_019059575.1. Taxonomy (NCBI): domain Eukaryota; kingdom Metazoa; phylum Arthropoda; class Thecostraca; order Balanomorpha; family Balanidae; genus Amphibalanus; species Amphibalanus amphitrite. Next base: position 756,820 of record NW_024881629.1, read on the forward strand.
ACACCATAGGTGAGTGGGAATGGGGAGTGGTGACATACACGCCTCAGGGACATACACGCCACCGCTGTGGCCTGTTTGGTCGGATGGGACTGAACAGCAGCTGATACATGATCGTTATGATGCAGATCCCGGGCTTCGATTATCACTCATGCTTGTGGTGTCATGTGTTTAGTGTCATGTGATGAATGTCATGTCGGTTTCTCGAGGCTAAACTGCATCATTAGTCCATTTAACCAATGGACCCGCTGTATCCTAACCGACTCGTCTGACCTGCCCTGCAGCTACGGCGGCCACGAAGCTGGAGCACCCGGCGCACGCGTTCTCCGAGCTGGTGGCTGATCGTGTACGGCAGCTACAGACGTGCTCGCTGTACACCTGCGTCCAGCTCGAGTCGGGCACCATGTACTGGTGGTGAGTGGCGAAAGGAAAAAGGCGGGCCTACTTCTGGAGAGAACGGCGGCCAGCGCAGTGGCTACGTTGAGCGTAAAGTGTCCGCTGTATGCGAGAAAGGTAGACGCGGCTAGACACTAGCCAACAAATTAGCTAAGCTATGTCCAAAGAGGCTACAAACCCAATAAACGTTTCTGTACACGGGCTGCCTGGTGTACTGTCTAACGCTGTCCTCTTCTGCCGTGTTTCAGGGGTGTGCTGCCGTTCGGTCAGCGGAAGCGACTCTGGGAGAAGTACCGACTCAAGTGTAAGAGACACCGGCCGTCGGCGGCCACCGGAGAGGTACAGGTGGGCGCCACAGTCTGCATGCGTAACGCGCCCTTCTACCACGCCGGTGCCGTCGGCTACACGACGATCGGCGGCGCGCCGCGCGTCGGACAGCTACTGCAGGCCGCCTGGAACCTCACCGACGTCTGCCGCTTCAAGATCCTGCTGCCGCCGGCCGACCCGCGCAAGCCGGCGCCGCTGCGCGAGGGTCAGCTGAAGACCAAGGAGGCGGCCGACCGGAACGACATGCCGCCGCCGCCCAGCCCGGCCAGCTCGACCTGCTCGGACGCCAGCGGCTCGGCGGCTTCCACCGGCGGGCCGGCTGTCAAGCGCGCGCGCCGCTCGGCGCCCAAGAACAGCGCCGAGCGTCGAGACGAGGAGGAGTGGAGCCTGGCCGACGTCATCTTCATCGAGGAGAGCAAGAACATCCCGTACGGCAAGGTGCTCAAGATCGACGGTCCGTACGCGGTGGTGTACTTCTGCCAGGGCCGGGAGGCGCCGGCCACCGACGACCCGCTGGTAATGCTGAACGAGTCCCGACTCTGCCGCAAGGACGAGCTGATGGTCATCAAACCCGGCTCGCCGCCGCGCGTCCCAGAGTGCTTCCAGAAGCTGCCCAAGAAGATCGCCCTGCCCAGCTCTGTCCAGGTGCTGACGTACGCCGTGGACGGCAAGGGCCTGCACTGCATCGTCTCTAGCGGCGGCAAGCTGAGCTACAACGTCTACAGCCTGGTTAGCTCCAAGCCAGACTCGGAATGCGTGCTGCCCACCGAGTCGGACATCTTCTGCGGCCGGCAGCCGAGCGCCATTGCGCTCAAGACCACCGGCGAAGCCGAGCAGGTGACGCTGCTGCTGGACGGCAACTCGACCGTCTACCCGCTCAACAAGACGTGCCTGGAGACGTCGATCCGCGACCCGCTCACGTTCGACCTGATGCCGCTGCGCTGCCTGGCCCTGGGCAGCCACCACCTGCCGTTCGTGGCGCCCCACCAGAAGACCAGCGTGGCGCTGGCGGTGCTGGTCGTGGAGTCGCAGATCCTGATGCCCAAGATCCTGCGCTGCGATCTGGACGCGGTCACCCAGCTGCTGCACAGCCTGACCCAAGACACAAGTGAGTGGGCAGCAGCCGTCAGTCGATCTGCATTGGTACAGTGGGTGTTTGATTGCGTGTTAGGTTAGGCTTATTACGTTTTTTTTTTTAGCTGTAAAACGTTGAATAATGGCAAATTGGTTATCGTACAATAATGAACAATGACTGTCAATCTCACACCATTTTGGCCACACACAGTCCAATACCTATGACACACACAGACCGTGTCGGTTTCAGCCTCTACCCGGTAACGGGCTAACGGGTGTGTCTTTCTCCTCACCGCAGAATCAGCAGTGACTCAGACGACGATCCAGCAGCTCATCTCTGAGCGCTGCGACGGCAACCGCAACATCATTCACGCCTGCGTGTCCATGTGCTTCCCGACGACCAACAAGGAGAATGGACAGGGTGAGTGCGAGCGGCTGGGCGGTCGGCGAAGGGTGGGCTCTGCTGGAGGGACGGGCCTTGGTGTTTGGATTTATGGGAGGGGTTAAAGTTATGTAAACGGTAAATTCGTAATCAATATCCAGTGGTTTGTGAGAGGCCTGTGGCAGTTGCATGACCTCCAGTTGGGAAAATACTGCAGTATTTTGTCTCGCAACTTTTCCAGTCTCGTTCGGTATTAGACAAACGACTTCTGTTTCCCCAGACGGCGGTTCGGGCGGCAGCTCGAGCGGCGCCGGAGGCGGTGGCGGCGGCGGCGGCGGCTCGAGCGTAGTCAACTACGAGCCCTCGTTCGAGTCCTACTCTGCCAGCCGCAGTCAGACGATCCGCGACTTCATCCGCCGCTCATCCATTGTCCGCAGCATCAGTGAGTTCCTGACCCGGCGGTTACCGGTGGCCAGTGGCCACCCCCCTACTGATAGACCGTTGACCAACCCGGCGCGAGTGACCCGACTGACCGGCCGGTGGCCATTCTGGCCCCTGACCCAACTGACCGGTCTTCTAGTGCATTCATGTTTGTGTATAATACCAAGGGGCGTACATGTTTATGTATAATACCATTGTGTATAATCAAGCAATTTGATGCCTAATGTGTGGTCATGTTTGTGAGGACGTGGCATATTTGCTTCTGTCCTTGTATTCGGTACCCTTTGACCGGTTCTCTATCGGCGCCGGTGTGCCAGGTGCCCCTTCCTTCACACCTCTCTCGGCCGCGGCAGCTTCTGACCGTGCCCTCTGTCGGCGCCGGTGCCCTCTCTCGGTAACTTCTGACCGTTTTAATCTGCCGGTGCCGGTGTGCCAGGTGCCGTGTCGGGCCAGGGCGGTCTGCTGGTGGCCGGCAGTGCCGGAGCCGACCAGCACGACCAGGCCGCTCTGGAGCGAGAGGAGGTGTACAGCGAGGAGTTTCCACAGCTGGGCCGGGCCGTCACGGCCGCCGACCTGCCCTGGCCGCCGGAGCCCATCGAGCCCAACAGCGGGGACGAGGAGCCTGCCGGCGGCGGACCCGGCGGCGCCGTCACCGCTGCGTCCACATCCAAACAGATCGGTAAGGCGGGGATCACGTCCCGACACATCGGTTAGATGGGACCGTACCACTGCGTCCACATCCAAACAGATCGGTAAGGTCGGGCTAATCTCTAAGTAAATCAGTAAGTTCGGGCTCACATTTCAAACACATCCGCAGGGTGTGACCGTCACCGCCGCGCCCACATCCAATTTCCAAACAGGTCGGTAAGTTCTGATCGGGTTCAGGGGCTCCGTACAAACTGATCGGTCTGTCCTGTTCGGAGCTCACTTCAGTCGGGGTCGGAGCTCATAGCTGAACAGAGAGACCGGTCTGCGCGGGTCGGAAATTCCTCCACACCTCAAGTTACAGCTTAGTAGGTCGGGGAAAGCCTCAGTCGTTTGACCGGTCGTTCAAGCTGTTTATGCAAATAAATGCAGTAATTCACCACAAGCATGGGCACACCATTTGTAGTGTTAGCATATCACCGATACGATATCGATAAAAAGCATCATTTTGAATTGTGATTTTATTAAATACCGAGTGCCCTACTACAGTGTTGCGTCTGTCCCGTTGCAATTAAATACTAAGTGCCCAACTAAATAAATACACCTCGTTGTCTGTAGGATGAACGACAGGTTTCTGAGTTTGACTCCTCGGCTCATAGCGGGTTTCGGAGCGACCAGATCTCCCGTCTGTCAGTATACCGGTGTGGCGGGCTGGACCTTGAGCTCACTCTTCTGTCCCGGGAGCCGGTCGGATTTTCATGGTGACCGTGCGGAGCGGGATTTGGTGGCCGCGGGACGTGTCCCAGCTGAGGCTGTATTTGTTCTGTTTGCGCTGACTGGTCACGTAGCGCCCGTTGAGGTTGGCCGGGCCGCAGTCGCGGAACCACCAGCCGCTGCGCCGGGTGCGCGCGCAGCTGCCGTACAGCCAGTCGTCCTGGTCGCGGTCGCGTGTAGAGAACCGCAGGCCCGAGTGGGCACTCAGACTGTCGCCGGCGTCACCCGAGTAACCTTCAACTGTCAGCCGGTAGCCGTCGGCCTCGTCCGAGACGCTGAACTTGCTGTAGATGGAGTGGTAGCGCGCGCCCTCCCAGTCCTCCAGGTCGACCCGCAGCTCGAACGGCCGGTCGGGCTGCGAGGTGAGGGTACTGATGTGATCCAGTCCCAGCCAGAGCTCTCCCATGGGGTCGCCGAAGCCGCTCTTGTAGTGGCGCCAGCGGCGATAGAAGTTTTCTCGGGGCTTGATGTCGTCTCGCCGCTGGATGACGGTCCAGGCGCCGCCGGTCGAGTTCGTGTCGCAGTAGGTGCTAACCGGCGGGCCGCCCGCGTACAGCATATAGACGCCGCTAAAGGTGCCCTCCGGTAGGTCGCTGCAGTCGCGGGGCGGCCAATGGGGCGCGTTCGTGTCTTCGGCCTTACTCTCCGAGCTGTTCAGCCGCTCGGATATATTGGTTAGCTGGCTAGCGAGCTTCTCCATCTCCAGATTCAGATTATCGTTTTTCTCGTTAGCGTCTTTGATATCATCAGACAGCTTTTTGACTTGCTCCTGCAGTTTTTGCACGTCGTCGCTACTTTCCATCTGAGTTGCAAGTTGAGTCACCTGTTCAGACAGCTGGCAGATCGAATCTCCGTTCTTCTTCATCTCCTTGAACAGCTCAGAGATCTGGTCTGACTGCCGGCTGTCTCGTTCGTCGTTAGCTTTCAGCTGCTCGGAGAGGCTGGCCTCCACTTGTGCAATCTGTTCGGCCATGTTGTCGCAGTCACAGCCGTCTCCGGAACCCTCCAGCTCCTCTGCAATGGCCGGTGCGCCGCTCCATAGCAGCAGCAGAAGGACGACAGGCGCCCCAGTCCAAGGGAGATTCATGGTCGCTGGCAAATGTACCGTACCAACTAGAGCCGTGTCAGGACTGTTCTGCTCAACCAGAGTAGCTGCGCGGCTTATATAGTCGATATCCATTCCTGTTGAACAAGGCACTCTGAAATTAAAGTCTTATTGAAACTGCCGTGTTCTTACCACGTATTTGGTAAACTGCCATTGGTGTGGGTTCATTTGTTCACTCGGTTTCTGGTTCCGTCGCCCGTTGTGCCGTCCACAGCCTTCCAGCCTCTGCTGTGTCTTGGAGGAACAATGGTTTGCTGAACAACTCACCTTGTGACAGTGACCTTCATCGGGTGCCTACTACAGCTGGGTCAAGGACCATATTGCCAGCGTTTGTGTATTTTCACCCTATAGTTTTGGCGGACTCATGACCCAGAGCTGAGCGAATCAAACGCTGGCTCATAAGTATGCTTCAGGGGTCCATTTCTAAGATGCTCTTGCCTTTTATGCCCGTGCTCGCTCCTGGCATATCGTCTAATAGTCCTTGCAAGGCTTCCGAATCGGAGCTGGTGTGGGAGTTGCCCGAAGTAGTGACAACGAGCCGGGAATCGGAGTCGTCGGGAAAGTCGTCCAAGCTGCCGGCTCCGGCTCCGAAATGTATGTGATAATACTGGGCATGATTCGCCACGGTATGATTCATCATGTGGTTAAGGATTGCATTTCCCATCTCGGAAATAGATTTAGCATATACATGAATTTAGCATGTTTATAAATTTAGCATGTTTATAAATTTTAGCTTATTTATAAATTTAGCCTGATACGTTTGTAGTTACTTGCCCTTTTCCGAAACAACAACCAGTATTCAACCTTACATAGCTGTTTGCTCCCGGTCCTATTGGCCTAAATGTAATTTGGCTTTGTCAAGTCAAACAACTTTCCTCCGCGATGAGGCTACTCCTCCAACTTGCTGTCTCGGCTAAAGCAGAACCTCGCCGAGTAGACTCTCCTACTTTGTAATAATGAGCGATTGCGAGAATTTAACTGATTTGATAAACCCTCGCCCGTATGCGCTATTTTCTTACAATCACTGGTTCAGTGATGGGGCTGTTGTGTTCCCGTCGTTTCCAGTACAAGTGTCGCAAGGATTGCAACGAAAACCAGCGAAAAGTAGCGAAGGCGTCGCAGATAACCTTGCAAAGTTTCTCTCGTCGAACTCACGCAGATGTGCAATATTTAGCATGCATTTTGTCATTAGTTCGATATTTGACTTAGCTATCAGATGAAGTATCAAATATCAAGCGAACTGCCTTTTAAGTGAAGGGAAGTGCATCCACGGTAGAGAACTACATAAAACTTGCATTGATGAATAAGTAAGGATGATGGCGTGTATTTTGTGTGTACTCGCCCAAAATACACAGTACACACCATTTATGGCGTTGCGTCAACTCTGAAAATGCCAAGGTCATGTCTGCAGTGCGCCGACCGCTACGGCTTGTCGAACGGAAAATTCACTGAAACTTGTGAGAATCAGTAGTGAGCTTAGTGAATGAGTCGTCTGAAAGGTGAAGCGTCTGTGCTAATTTAGGGTAGTGAGTCTTTCGCACTACCTTCTTCGTAAATCCTGCACTAACAGCTAGACAGAAAAATGCGTCAAGACGCTGAAGATCATCCTAGGTCCCGGAGATGACCATGACCTTAAAATCGCATCCATCGCATGGTCTATTTTCCAATAGATAGATTTGATACAGTTGATTGGATATTTTCTTTATCCAAACTACCAACACCAAAAGAAACCACTTTCAGCTTTGGTCTGTTTTTAAAATGGATGCACATTATTTATCACCACAGTGGCCCAATCCTTAGATATTTATTAGATGATTTGCTCATAGATATCAGGATGCTCAAAATTGCCATTTGATGACCTCTGGCAATCTGGATTTTGACAACCAAAGACTGCTCGTGTGCAGCTATTCAAATGCTTTTATGACATTTTGAATGTCTCTTGCCCCTTGTCATTACATAGCCAAGGGGCTAAGTTGCCGGGCGCGTATATACCTTCTACCCGGACGCTTCGATCTTTCACGATTGGACAGTCGCCATGGAAAGGAAAAAAAAGCTATCGTGGTTTTAGTGTAAAGACGTGTAGCTAGTTATTATAGTCGTAAGTTCACATGTCGAATGGTGCTGATGTGCTCGGGCGTTTCCGCTATTGACTACGCACGCCGGAGGCGGTTTTTCGCTGTCGATTTTTTTTTCATTTAACGCGGAGTCTCCGAATTATTTTTTGGTCGACATCACACACCATTTACTTTTCATGTATTCTTCGACTCGTTTCCTTTTGAGAAAATGGCATGCTGCTTGTATGTATATATCGTGTAGTGGAGTAGTCAAGAAGTTCGCGATTGCCCCATGTAGCCCACGTATTCACTATCGTGGAAAACTCCCCCCTGACCACTGCCCAGGAATTGCTAATTGTTTTTGCAGGTTTTTGTGGTTTTGGTGCTATATGTAACATGCGGCAGTATTATTACATGACTCATGTGTCAACTGGTTACGTGATAATTCTGACTGTTGACCGTGATTTTCACCTTTAATTTTCGTCACTGATAGATCCACTGTAGATGTTTATCATTTATTAGCGGAGCTACAGTTGCGACTACTTGCCCAAGCGTACACACGCCCAACATATAGCTACTTTGGAATTAATCCATGAAAGGCGCTCATAAATATTTTCCCAAGCTAAAATCTGGAGCTAGCCTGTCAGAACAGAATAAGGCAAAAGATACAGAACATGGTATATTCAAGAGCCAGGCAAATCGAACTGCAGTAAAATATCTGCAAGTCCGTCTACACACACTGAGTGAAAGAGATTAGTATCAACGATAAATACAAGGCAGCTACAGTGAAGTCAGCGCGACATCCGCTCAATGCCTGTCCACCTCTGTATCGAGGTGAGGCGGCTGGTTCCGGCAATCAAGTTCGACATCCGTGTATCAGTTGGAGCGTCGCTGGGTGTTATGCTATTTTCCGTGCTCACGGGTCCAGCGGTAGATCCGACATCTTGCCTACTATCCCCAGGTCCAATCCTGCGTGCGGCCGGAAGTTTTTTTGGAGCCCCGTCCTCGGCTGGCTCCAAACGACGCCGAGCGAACCTGCCGAGTTCCTGTGTCGTCGCTGTCCTCCATCTGCACGTTTTGTCCCACCTGGGAGATCAGAGTTTCGAGCCGCCGTTCCAGTCTCTCGACCCGCCCCGCCTCAGCCTCGAGCTTGTTGACGCGCATTGCAATCCGGTCATCTGAGTGTCGGTTGTTCTTCGTTGCCCTGAAGAGTTGAGATATTTGGCGTGACTGTTTTGTGTTTTCCCTTTCGCTGGTCTTCACTTGCTCGGTGAGGCTGACCTCCACCTGTGCCATCTGTTCGGCCATGTTGTCGCAGTCACAGCCGTCCCCGGAGCCGTCCAGCTCCTCTGCAATGGCGGGTTCGCCGCTCCATAGCAGCAGCACAAGGACGACAGACGCCCCAGTCCAGGGGAGAGTCATGGTCGCTGGCAAAGGTTCCGTACCAACTAGAGCCGTGGTAGGACTGTCCTGGTTTTCAAGAGTCACTGCTCGGCTTATAAAGCTGGCGTCCGGGCTTAGGGGGTGCGTTACGTCAGACGAAACTGAGCGAAACCCTACTGTTCGGCGTTATATTGGTAAACTAACAGCTGCCGAGACCCATTCAGTTTGCAGTTCATTGGGTCAGTGACACAGTACGTACTGCTAGAGCGCCAAACAGTTTCCACTCTGCTCAAAGGCGGCGATAGGCGAGCGCAGCTCTAACAGCCGTGGCACCTCTACACTTTAAATTGCTTACTGTGCAGTTCCAGCTTCCGACATTATCGTGATCAGATCTGTTTATAGGTATGCTATGTATCTAGACACTTATCTCATGGTTTTAAGTCTGACTTATTCTTCCTACAGCCCATTGAGGCTCAATGTAATGTGCAACTTCTTACTTTTATTGGGTATGTAATTTGATAATAACAAGGTACAAGTTCATCGCTTCTGCTTGGTGATTATTGTTTTATTTTCTTTTGCGAACTGCTTACGACGCTTTTCAATTCTAGACGATTTTTTCTTAAAAAAAGCAGAATTAATGCTGGCTTTCACATTAGTGAGGCTTCGCTGAAGTTAAACCAGAAACAGTCACAGCGCTCCGTGATAAAGTCGTCATTGCGTTAGCATAATTGCTTGTACTAATAAATGGACCGGGCACAGCTCAGTTTCTTACTCTCCCTCCCTTTCACTGCCGCAGGTCCCAGTATGCCGACGATCCTCACCGACCCAGGCGAGCGGAAGGCGAACGCGCACAAGGCGCTCTGGCGCATCTGCGAGTGCCCGGCGCTGGCGCCCTACCTGCGCGAGCTGCTCTGTGGCCGGGATGTGCAGGGCTACACGCCGTTCATGCAGGCGGTGTGCGGCCGCGCCTACCGCGCCGCCATCCAGCTGCTCGACACCGCACAGAGGATCGCCAAGGTAGGTGGGGGACGCACGACAGACGCGACAGAGAGAGAGCGGATTTCTTTAGGATGTGTGATTTCATGTGGGGATGTCGGTATCTGATAGCCTGTATGCAATCCTGATTTGTTCCAGTTGGGGTATGGTAAGGAGAACCTTTGAAAAGCTGAGGCCGGCAATGTTTAATCTCACATACAAAACATTTGTTCGCCCTCACATTGAATTCTGTCCCCAAGTGTGGTCTCCATATCAGAAATATAATATCAAGAAGATTGAAACAGTTCAAAGAGCAGCTACCAGAAGAGTTGTGGAAATGCAAGGGTTAGATTATCCAGAGCGGCTGAGACAGCTTAAGCTTACCACCCTAGAAGAGAGAAGAGAACGGGGAGACTTACTTGAGACCCACAAAATCCTCCATCAGCTCCACGAGTGTGACCTCACCCAATTATTTAACGTTAGAAACCGAACAGAGCGATATTACCTCAAACTGTACAAGCCCCACCACCGGACGTTGAAGAGAGGAATATTTTTCTCACAAAGAGTTATAAATAAATGGAATTTGTTAAGCTCTCACATCAAGATGGCAAAAACATCTAACCAATTTAAGTCAAGATACGACAAACATCGGGCAGGCAGACAAGACTGACCCAAGAGAAATCAAACTGATGTAGAAAACGTGTGATTCAAAAAAGAAATGGGCTACAACATAGACCTCGACGTCTTCTTCCAGAGCCCAAACAACCTTGATTCTTGATTCTTGATTCTTGTTCCGCATGAGTCATTGCTGCGTTCGTTTTACAAGCTTTTCATATGATCGCCAATGTCGGCAATATCTCAGTCGAGGCGTTTCTCTAACATGTTTTCTCTCAATACATACGTATATTTATTAACGGTGAGGGCTGTTATATAGAATGAATCCCAATCCATTTCACTACACGTCTAGGACACCGAATGGCTAGCCATTTCTGTGTACTGGTTGTGTCTCACTCTACCAATCTCTCCCCCCCCCCCCTTCAGGAGCTGCATCCCGGCGACGCCGAGGGCTGTCAGCAGACGCTGCAGTCGATGATCTACCCGGCGGGCAGCTCGGCCGACGACAACCCCATGTACGTGCTCTGCTGTAACGACACGTGCAGCTTCACCTGGACAGGAGCCGAGCACGTCAACCAGGTTAGTAACGAGATGATGGTGGGGAGAGGGGTTGGAGAGGATGGGAGAGAGGGTGTTGGGAGGTGTGGGGAAAAGTAGTTTGAGCGAGGAGAGATGGACGTTGGTGTGGAGATGAGAGACATGGGCTGGAATGGGGAGAGATGTTGCGTCTAGGGGTCCAGAGCGGGCTGGTGTGAGGGGGTGGTGAAAGGACGGAGGTTTGTAGTCGGACTAGGTTAGAGGGAACGTTGCCTTGGCCTTTGTGGGGCGGTCGCACTGCAATGTCTGTGTTGACTGGTGTAAGGCGCCGCAGGGTATCGGCGGACTGACCTACTCCACTAGCACAATGCTTGAATACGCCCGTTGTGTTGACTGTTCATCGATTGTCGCTCTGTTTCTGTGGATCGTGCTTACACTATTGTGTGAGAAGCTGGCAGCGGCTGCTACGCTGTTACGTTGTTTCGCTCGGCCTCGGGTCTTTATTTAAGTAGACATAGTGAAATGTCATGTAACGGAAGTTAGCAGGGATTCAGCAGGGGTTCAGCAGGGATTCAGCAGGGATCGACGGCCCCTACGATTTCGCTGAATTTTGGTGGAGAGGTGCAGAATGGTGTCCTCTATCGAAAATCCTAGTGCCAAAATGCGGGGAATCCATCAGGGGGGCCACAAATCCCAAAAAACAGTATGCCCTCAGGGCACAATCGACGAACTTTGGAAACCCTACTTCTAGCCGTCAAAACAGCTAAAAATGCACGTCATTCGAAAGAGGACAAAATTTTACGTGCAACGGTACCAAATTTAGGGGGCTAGCGCCCCCCTGAACCGAACAAAACAGCTTCAAATATATGGGCCCGGGAGTATGCCCTCGGGGCATAAATAAACGTTTTCAACAATTTCAGGCCTATAACATCGACAAAATCCAGCAATATGCACATCATTGGAAAGAGCGTAATTTCCCAAACAAAAAACCCAAGTAACATTTTTCGATGGGGCCCACCTGGGGCCCACGGGACCCAATTGAAATTTGGGGCCCAATGGGGCGGCCCCTACGATTTTCTTCAAAATTTGCACAGACACTCTCCTGGGCCCCCTCTTCAATCTGGCTGAAGAAACCTACCGGGGAATCCAAAGGAAGGGGCCCAAAGAGGGCCCCAAAGAGGCCCTTTCTAAGTATTGCCCCTAATTTCGCGACCGACCCCGGCAATATGCACATCATTGGAAAGAGCGTAATTTCCCAAACAAAAAACCCAAGTAACATTTTTCGATGGGGCCCACCTGGGGCCCACGGGACCCAATTGAAATTTGGGGCCCAATGGGGCGGCCCCTACGATTTTCTTCAAAATTTGTACAGACACTCTCCTGGGCCCCCTCTTCAATCTGGCTGAAGAAACCTACCGGGGAATCCAAAGGAAGGGGCCCAAAGAGGGCCCCAAAGAGGCCCTTTCTAAGTATTGCCCCTAATTTCGCGACCGACCCCGGCAATATGCACATCATTGGAAAGAGCGTAATTTCCCAAACAAAAAACCCAAGTAACATTTTTTTTATGGGGCCCACCTGGGGCCCACGGGACCCAATTGAAATTTGGGGCCCAATGGGGCGGCCCCTACGATTTTCTTCAAAATTTGCACAGACACTCTCCTGGGCCCCCTCTTCAATCTGGCTGAAGAAACCTACCGGGGAATCCAAAGGAAGGGCCCCAAAGAGGGCCCCAAAGAGGCCCTTTCTAAGTATTGCCCCTAATTTCGCGACCGACCCCGGCAATATGCACATCATTGGAAAGAACGTAATTTCCCAAACAAAAAACCCAAGTAACATTTTTCGATGGGGCCCACCTGGGGCCCACGGGACCCAATTGAAATTTGGGGCCCAATGGGGCGGCCCCTACGATTTTCTTCAAAATTTGCACAGACACTCTCCTGGGCCCCCTCTTCAATCTGGCTGAAGAAACCTACCGGGGAATCCAAAGGAAGGGGCCCAAAGAGGGCCCCAAAGAGGCCCTTTCTAAGTATTGCCCCTAATTTCGCGACCAACCCCGGCAATATGCACATCATTGGAAAGAGCGTAATTTCCCAAACAAAAAACCCAAGTAACATTTTTTGATGGGGCCCACCTGGGGCCCACGGGACCCAATTGAAATTTGGGGCCCAATGGGGCGGCCCCTACGATTTTCTTCAAAATATGCACAGACACTCTCCTGGGCCCCCTCTTCAATCTGGCTGAAGAAACCTACCGGGGAATCCAAAGGAAGGGGCCCAAAGAGGGCCCCAAAGAGGCCCTTTCTAAGTATTGCCCCTAATTTCGCGACCGACCCCGGCAATATGCACATCATTGGAAAGAGCGTAATTTCCCAAACAAAAAACCCAAGTAACATTTTTCGATGGGGCCCACCTGGGGCCCACGGGACCCAATTGAAATTTGGGGCCCAATGGGGCGGCCCCTACGATTTTCTTCAAAATTTGCACAGACACTCTCCTGGGCCCCCTCTTCAATCTGGCTGAAGAAACCTACCGGGGAATCCAAAGGAAGGGGCCCAAAGAGGGCCCCAAAGAGGCCCTTTCCCTCTTTGGGGGAGGAAGAGGGGCCCAGGAGAGTGTCTGTGCAAATTTTGAAGAAAATCGTAGGGGCCGCCCCATTGGGCCCCAAATTTCAATTGGGTCCCGTGGGCCCCAGGTGGGCCCCATCGAAAAATGTTACTTGGGTTTTTTGTTTGGGAAATTACGCTCTTTCCAATGATGTGCATATTGCCGGGGTTGGTCGCGAAATTAGGGGCAATCCTTAGAAAGGGCCTCTTTGGGGCCCTCTTTGGGCCCCTTCCTTTGGATTCCCCGGTAGGTTTCTTCAGCCAGATTGAAGAGGGGGCCCAGGAGAGTGTCTGTGCAAATTTTGAAGAAAATCGTAGGGGCCGCCCCATTGGGCCCCAAATTTCAATTGGGTCCCGTGGGCCCCAGGTGGGCCCCATCGAAAAATGATACTTGGGTTTTTTGTTTGGGAAATTACGCTCTTTCCAATGATGTGTATATTGCCGGGGTCGGTCGCGAAATTAGGGTCAATACTTAGAAAGGGCCTCTTTGGGGCCCTCTTTGGGCCCCTTCCTTTGGATTCCCCGGTAGGTTTCTTCAGCCAGATTGAAGAGGGGGCCCAGGAGAGTGTCTGTGCAAATTTTGAAGAAAATCGTAGGGGCCGCCCCATTGGGCCCCAAATTTCAATTGGGTCCCGTGGGCCCCAGGTGGGCCCCATCGAAAAATGTTACTTGGGTTTTTTGTTTGGGAAATTACGCTCTTTCCAATGATGTGCATATTGCCGGGGTTGGTCGCGAAATTAGGGTCAATACTTAGAAAGGGCCTCTTTGGGGCCCTCTTTGGGCCCCTTCCTTTGGATTCCCCGGTAGGTTTCTTCAGCCAGATTGAAGAGGGGGCCCAGGAGAGTGTCTGTGCAAATTTTGAAGAAAATCGTAGGGGCCGCCCCATTGGGCCCCAAATTTCAATTGGGTCCCGTGGGCCCCAGGTGGGCCCCATCGAAAAATGTTACTTGGGTTTTTTGTTTGGGAAATTACGTTCTTTCCAATGATGTGCATATTGCCGGGGTCGATCGCGAAATTAGGGTCAATACTTAGAAAGGGCCTCTTTGGGGCCCTCTTTGGGCCCCTTCCTTTGGATTCCCCGGTAGGTTTCTTCAGCCAGATTGAAGAGGGGGCCCAGGAGAGTGTCTGTGCAAATTTTGAAGAAAATCGTAGGGGCCGCCCCATTGGGCCCCAAATTTCAATTGGGTCCCGTGGGCCCCAGGTGGGCCCCATCGAAAAATGTTACTTGGGTTTTTTGTTTGGGAAATTACGCTCTTTCCAATGATGTGCATATTGCCGGGGTCGGTCGCGAAATTAGGGGCAATACTTAGAAAGGGCCTCTTTGGGGCCCTCTTTGGGCCCCTTCCTTTGGATTCCCCGGTAGGTTTCTTCAGCCAGATTGAAGAGGGGGCCCAGGAGAGTGTCTGTGCAAATTTTGAAGAAAATCGTAGGGGCCGCCCCATTGGGCCCCAAATTTCAATTGGGTCCCGTGAGCCCCAGGAGGGCCCCATCGAAAAATGTTACTTGGGTTTTTTGTTTGGGAAATTACGCTCTTTCCAATGATGTGCATATTGCCGGGGTTGGTCGCGAAATTAGGGGCGATACTTAGAAAGGGCCTCTTTGGGGCCCTCTTTGGGCCCCTTCCTTTGGATTCCCCGGTAGGTTTCTTCAGCCAGATTGAAGAGGGGGCCCAGGAGAGTGTCTGTGCAAATTTTGAAGAAAATCGTAGGGGCCGCCCCATTGGGCCCCAAATTTCAATTGGGTCCCGTGGGCCCCAGGTGGGCCCCATCGAAAAATGTTACTTGGGTTTTTTGTTTGGGAAATTACGCTCTTTCCAATGATGTGCATATTGCCGGGGTCTATCGCGAAATTAGGGTCAATACTTAGAAAGGGCCTCTTTGGGGCCCTCTTTGGGCCCCTTCCTTTGGATTCCCCGGTAGGTTTCTTCAGCCAGATTGAAGAGGGGGCCCAGGAGAGTGTCTGTGCAAATTTTGAAGAAAATCGTAGGGGCCGCCCCATTGGGCCCCAAATTTCAATTGGGTCCCGTGGGCCCCAGGTGGGCCCCATCGAAAAATGTTACTTGGGTTTTTTGTTTGGGAAATTACGTTCTTTCCAATGATGTGCATATTGCCGGGGTCGATCGCGAAATTAGGGTCAATACTTAGAAAGGGCCTCTTTGGGGCCCTCTTTGGGCCCCTTCCTTTGGATTCCCCGGTAGGTTTCTTCAGCCAGATTGAAGAGGGGGCCCAGGAGAGTGTCTGTGCATATTTTGAAGAAAATCGTAGGGGCCGCCCCATTGGGCCCCAAATTTCAATTGGGTCCCGTGGGCCCCAGGTGGGCCCCATCAAAAAATGTTACTTGGGTTTTTTGTTTGGGAAATTACGCTCTTTCCAATGATGTGCATATTGCCGGGGTTGGTCGCGAAATTAGGGGCAATACTTAGAAAGGGCCTCTTTGGGGCCCTCTTTGGGCCCCTTCCTTTGGATTCCCCGGTAGGTTTCTTCAGCCAGATTGAAGAGGGGGCCCAGGAGAGTGTCTGTGCAAATTTTGAAGAAAATCGTAGGGGCCGCCCCATTGGGCCCCAAATTTCAATTGGGTCCCGTGGGCCCCAGGTGGGCCCCATCGAAAAATGTTACTTGGGTTTTTTGTTTGGGAAATTACGTTCTTTCCAATGATGTGCATATTGCCGGGGTCGGTCGCGAAATTAGGGGCAATACTTAGAAAGGGCCTCTTTGGGGCCCTCTTTGGGCCCCTTCCTTTGGATTCCCCGGTAGGTTTCTTCAGCCAGATTGAAGAGGGGGCCCAGGAGAGTGTCTGTGCAAATTTTGAAGAAAATCGTAGGGGCCGCCCCATTGGGCCCCAAATTTCAATTGGGTCCCGTGGGCCCCAGGTGGGCCCCATCAAAAAATGTTACTTGGGTTTTTTGTTTGGGAAATTACGCTCTTTCCAATGATGTGCATATTGCCGGGGTCGGTCGCGAAATTAGGGGCAATACTTAGAAAGGGCCTCTTTGGGGCCCTCTTTGGGCCCCTTCCTTTGGATTCCCCGGTAGGTTTCTTCAGCCAGATTGAAGAGGGGGCCCAGGAGAGTGTCTGTACAAATTTTGAAGAAAATCGTAGGGGCCGCCCCATTGGGCCCCAAATTTCAATTGGGTCCCGTGGGCCCCAGGTGGGCCCCATCGAAAAATGTTACTTGGGTTTTTTGTTTGGGAAATTACGCTCTTTCCAATGATGTGCATATTGCCGGGGTCGGTCGCGAAATTAGGGGCAATACTTAGAAAGGGCCTCTTTGGGGCCCTCTTTGGGCCCCTTCCTTTGGATTCCCCGGTAGGTTTCTTCAGCCAGATTGAAGAGGGGGCCCAGGAGAGTGTCTGTGCAAATTTTGAAGAAAATCGTAGGGGCCGCCCCATTGGGCCCCAAATTTCAATTGGGTCCCGTGGGCCCCAGGAGGGCCCCATCGAAAAATGTTACTTGGGTTTTTTGTTTGGGAAATTACGCTCTTTCCAATGATGTGCATATTGCCGGGGTTGGTCGCGAAATTAGGGGCGATACTTAGAAAGGGCCTCTTTGGGGCCCTCTTTGGGCCCCTTCCTTTGGATTCCCCGGTAGGTTTCTTCAGCCAGATTGAAGAGGGGGCCCAGGAGAGTGTCTGTGCAAATTTTGAAGAAAATCGTAGGGGCCGCCCCATTGGGCCCCAAATTTCAATTGGGTCCCATGGGCCCCAGGTGGGCCCCATCGAAAAATGTTACTTGGGTTTTTTGTTTGGGAAATTACGCTCTTTCCAATGATGTGCATATTGCCGGGGTTGGTCGCGAAATTAGGGGCAATACTTAGAAAGGGCCTCTTTGGGGCCCTCTTTGGGCCCCTTCCTTTAGATTCCCCGGTAGGTTTCTTCAGCCAGATTGAAGAGGGGGCCCAGGAGAGTGTCTGTGCAAATTTTGAAGAAAATCGTAGGGGCCGCCCCATTGGGCCCCAAATTTCAATTGGGTCCCGTGGGCCCCAGGTGGGCCCCATCGAAAAATGTTACTTGGGTTTTTTGTTTGGGAAATTACGTTCTTTCCAATGATGTGCATATTGCCGGGGTCGGTCGCGAAATTAGGGGCAATACTTAGAAAGGGCCTCTTTGGGGCCCTCTTTGGGCCCCTTCCTTTGGATTCCCCGGTAGGTTTCTTCAGCCAGATTGAAGAGGGGGCCCAGGAGAGTGTCTGTGCAAATTTTGAAGAAAATCGTAGGGGCCGCCCCATTGGGCCCCAAATTTCAATTGGGTCCCGTGGGCCCCAGGTGGGCCCCATCAAAAAATGTTACTTGGGTTTTTTGTTTGGGAAATTACGCTCTTTCCAATGATGTGCATATTGCCGGGGTCGGTCGCGAAATTAGGGGCAATACTTAGAAAGGGCCTCTTTGGGGCCCTCTTTGGGCCCCTTCCTTTGGATTCCCCGGTAGGTTTCTTCAGCCAGATTGAAGAGGGGGCCCAGGAGAGTGTCTGTACAAATTTTGAAGAAAATCGTAGGGGCCGCCCCATTGGGCCCCAAATTTCAATTGGGTCCCGTGGGCCCCAGGTGGGCCCCATCGAAAAATGTTACTTGGGTTTTTTGTTTGGGAAATTACGCTCTTTCCAATGATGTGCATATTGCCGGGGTCGGTCGCGAAATTAGGGGCAATACTTAGAAAGGGCCTCTTTGGGGCCCTCTTTGGGCCCCTTCCTTTGGATTCCCCGGTAGATTTCTTCAGCCAGATTGAAGAGGGGGCCCAGGAGAGTGTCTGTGCAAATTTTGAAGAAAATCGTAGGGGCCGCCCCATTGGGCCCCAAATTTCAATTGGGTCCCGTGGGCCCCAGGAGGGCCCCATCGAAAAATGTTACTTGGGTTTTTTTGTTTGGGAAATTACGCTCTTTCCAATGATGTGCATATTGCCGGGGTTGGTCGCGAAATTAGGGGCGATACTTAGAAAGGGCCTCTTTGGGGCCCTCTTTGGGCCCCTTCCTTTGGATTCCCCGGTAGGTTTCTTCAGCCAGATTGAAGAGGGGGCCCAGGAGAGTGTCTGTGCAAATTTTGAAGAAAATCGTAGGGGCCGCCCCATTGGGCCCCAAATTTCAATTGGGTCCCGTGGGCCCCAGGTGGGCCCCATCGAAAAATGTTACTTGGGTTTTTTGTTTGGGAAATTACGCTCTTTCCAATGATGTGCATATTGCCGGGATCGGTCGCGAAATTAGGGGCAATACTTAGAAAGGGCCTCTTTGGGGCCCTCTTTGGGCCCCTTCCTTTGGATTCCCCGGTAGGTTTCTTCAGCCAGATTGAAGAGGGGGCCCAGGAGAGTGTCTGTGCAAATTTTGAAGAAAATCGTAGGGGCCGCCCCATTGGGCCCCAAATTTCAATTGGGTCCCGTGGGCCCCAGGTGGGCCCCATCGAAAAATGTTACTTGGGTTTTTTGTTTGGGAAATTACGCTCTTTCCAATGATGTGCATATTGCCGGGGTTGGTCGCGAAAATAGGGGCAATACTTAGAAAGGGCCTCTTTGGGGCCCTCTTTGGGCCCCTTCCTTTGGATTCCCCGGTAGGTTTCTTCAGCCAGATTGAAGAGGGGGCCCAGGAGAGTGTCTGTGCAAATTTTGAAGAAAATCGTAGGGGCCGCCCCATTGGGCCCCAAATTTCAATTGGATCCCGTGGGCCCCAGGTGGGCCCCATCGAAAAATGTTACTTGGGTTTTTTGTTTGGGAAATTACGCTCTTTCCAATGATGTGCATATTGCCGGGGTCGGTCGCGAAATTAGGGGCAATACTTAGAAAGGGCCTCTTTGGGGCCCTCTTTGGGCCCCTTTCTTTGGATTCCCCGGTAGGTTTCTTCAGCCAGATTGAAGAGGGGGCCCAGAAGAGTGTCTGTGCAAATTTTGAAGAAAATCGTAGGGGCCGCCCCATTGGGCCCCAAATTTCAATTGGGTCCCGTGGGCCCCAGGTGGGCCCCATCGAAAAATGTTACTTGGGTTTTTTGTTTGGGAAATTACGCTCTTTCCAATGATGTGCATATTGCCGGGGTTGGTCGCGAAATTAGGGGCAATACTTAGAAAGGGCCTCTTTGGGGCCCTCTTTGGGCCCCTTCCTTTGGATTCCCCGGTAGGTTTCTTCAGCCAGATTGAAGAGGGGGCCCAGGAGAGTGTCTGTGCAAATTTTGAAGAAAATCGTAGGGGCCACCCCATTGGGCCCCAAATTTCAATTGGGTCCCGTGGGCCCCAGGTGGGCCCCATCGAAAAATGTTACTTGGGTTTTTTGTTTGGGAAATAACGCTCTTTCCAATAATGTGCATATTGCCGGGGTTGGTCGCGAAATTAGGGGCAATACTTAGAAAGGGCCTCTTTGGGGCCCTCTTTGGGCCCCTTCCTTTGGATTCCCCGGTAGGTTTCTTCAGCCAGATTGAAGAGGGGGCCCAGGAGAGTGTCTGTGCAAATTTTGAAGAAAATCGTAGGGGCCGCCCCATTGGGCCCCAAATTTCAATTGGGTCCCGTGGGCCCCAGGTGGGCCCCATCGAAAAATGTTACTTGGGTTTTTTGTTTGGGAAATTACGCTCTTTCCAATGATGTGCATATTGCCGGGGTCGGTCGCGAAATTAGGGGCAATACTTAGAAAGGGCCTCTTTGGGGCCCTCTTTGGGCCCCTTCCTTTGGATTCCCCGGTAGGTTTCTTCAGCCAGATTGAAGAGGGGGGCCAGGAGAGTGTCTGTGCAAATTTTGAAGAAAATCGTAGGGGCCGCCCCATTGGGCCCCAAATTTCAATTGGGTCCCGTGGGCCCCAGGTGGGCCCCATCAAAAAATGTTACTTGGGTTTTTTGTTTGGGAAATTACGCTCTTTCCAATGATGTGCATATTGCCGGGGTTGGTCGCGAAATTAGGGGCAATACTTAGAAAGGGCCTCTTTGGGGCCCTCTTTGGGCCCCTTCCTTTGGATTCCCCGGTAGGTTTCTTCAGCCAGATTGAAGAGGGGGCCCAGGAGAGTGTCTGTGCAAATTTTGAAGAAAATCGTAGGGGCCGCCCCATTGGGCCCCAAATTTCAATTGGGTCCCGTGGGCCCCAGGTGGGCCCCATCGAAAAATGTTACTTGGGTTTTTTGTTTGGGAAATTACGCTCTTTCCAATGATGTGCATATTGCTGGATTTTGTCGATGTTATAGGCCTGAAATTGTTGAAAACGTTTATTTATGCCCCGAGGGCATACTCCCGGGCCCATATATTTGAAGCTGTTTTGTTCGGTTCAGGGGGGCGCTAGCCCCCTAAATTTGGTACCGTTGCACGTAAAATTTTGTCCTCTTTCGAATGACGTGCATTTTTAGCTGTTTTGACGGCTAGAAGTAGGGTTTCCAAAGTTCGTCGATTGTGCCCTGAGGGCATACTGTTTTTTGGGATTTGTGGCCCCCCTGATGGATTCCCCGCATTTTGGCACTAGGATTTTCGATAGAGGACACCATTCTGCACCTCTCCACCAAAATTCAGCGAAATCGTAGGGGCCGTCGATCCCTGCTGAATCCCTGCTGAACCCCTGCTGAATCCCTGCTAACTTCCGTTACATTGAAATGTCGTGGCTAGAATCCATGGGTACTGACCTGTCACCCTGGTGACCTGTTTTGCAGGACATTTTCGAGTGCCGGACGTGCGGCCTGGTGGGCTCCCTGTGCTGCTGCACCGAGTGTGCCCGCATCTGCCACAAGGGACACGACTACCGGGTTAGTGCCGGCAACTGACGACGGGTCAGGTGCACGAGTGGTTCGACGGCGGGGAGAATTACCGATAATAATGGGAGGGAGTGACTTTGACCGCTCTCGTAACCATGCTAGTTAGCAGCCTAGCAGTCTGAGCCTTTGTTCATAATTCACATAACATAATGAATAATGATATTGCATTTTCGATCAACGTCGCGTAACTTATCATCTGGAGCTCAAACCGTCATTCTCATCGTATGGTTGAACCACGCGGCGGCAAAGTCAGACGTGACTGACATGTCTCCTTCGCTCAGATATCGGTGACCGTTGCTGCTCCACGTACCATAACGCCCGTCCCCTTCCTCTGCCGTCCTCAGGTAAAGAACACCTCTCCGTCGGCCTACTGCGACTGCTGGGAGAAGTGCAAGTGTAAGACGCTCATCAGTGGCTCGCAGGCGCCGCGCTACGAGCTGCTCTGCCGACTGGTGGCCGAGACCGACCTGGCCAGCCACACTAACGCACGGTAAGAGACGAGAGGCTGCGTGGGGCTCCGAGTGAGCGTGAATGGGAAATGCTGGGTGCTTAGTGACTCTCGTTGAAGTGCTATGTAGTGTGTTTGATCGCAGCTGCATTTACGGTAATTCTCCTTGGTATGTTAATGCTTGTATAGTGAACCATGAACAAAGTTATGATGCAAATCGATACACAGAAGCATACATACTTTAACGGACGCTCATTGATTAAATCATGTAAATCGCGTCGTCCTATGTTTTCTGTCTTACCACTCCGTCGTCGCTGTGTCTGCGTTGTCGCTGACTGGCACAGCCCTAACACTGTTCCCTGTTACCTTTCTGTCAGCGGAGAGAACATCCTGCTGTTCCTGGTGCAGACGGTGGGCCGACAGACCACCGAACAGAAGGTGTACCGGCCCCGGCCCCGGACCGCCTCCTCGGTCAGGAAGACGGTCGAACTCGGTAAGTTTGGGTACCGGCAGTTACGAGAAGACCGGACTCAGATATATGGGGCGCCAAGGGGGGTCGCCGCGCCATTGGACTAGGATAGAGCTTGGAGGAGAAAACAGGAAACAAAGGGCAGCCTGCCGTAAGTGGTAGTCGTTGGCAGGAGGAGACTTACTCAATTTATATGATCTATTTCACTCTAATACCCAATGCAAGCTGTTGGAATTGTACTGATTTCTTTTAAAAGGTCATTGTTTGCCCTTAAATTGCATCATAACAAGCAGTGAGTGGGAGTCCCACTCCCATCCCCATTTCCCTCGTGAGTCATGCGTGTCGAGGTTTTGACCACATCTATGTATGACGTGTGTGCGCCCGCTGTGCAGACATTGAGATGCCCGACCACGACCTGGAGCCGCCGCGGTTCGCCCGCCGCGCTCTGGAGACGCTGCTCAAAGACTGGCCGGCTGTCAGCGCCATGATTAACACAGGTGAGACGGGGTTTCAACTGATGCCCGCAGTGGGTCTGTGTGATTCCAGCAGAGTACAGGCTGGTTCAGTTTTATTCAATTCAGGTCATGGTTTAGTCCCCACGGAGATCGGCATTTTGAAGCTGATGCTGACTGTGACCAAGAACGTATCAAGAATATGACCAGCTGCCTATTTTCTTCGCTGCCGAATAAAAAACTAATCAACCTTATTCCGGATACGTTCGCTATGACCTCTTGTAACTGAAGCCCGCCGTGCTCCCCACCGACCGTCCATCTGACTGTCTTTTATGTGCGTCTCCAGGCAGCACAGCGAGCGGCGCCGAGCAGCCGCAGTCTGCCGCTACTAGCACCGGCAGCCGGCTCGGACAGACGGGTACCACGCTGCTCGACAAGTTCGTACACTGCCTGCTCGTCAAGTGCTCCGTGGAGGTGAGTAGGCAGTGGCACGGCCGAGAGGGTTTTGTTTTCTTTAGCTGACAACTGCCGAAAAATCTGATCCCGCCAGGCGTTGAAGCTCATCAGCTGTTTTGTGATCAGTGCCGATTGTAAACTTACGTCTGCAACCTCCAGGCTGCTGGCTTAGTCTGGTATATCGGCCTTACGTACGTTGCAGCACATCCTCTGGCACGCTGACTTAGAATCTGAATAAAAAAGCAAAGGTCGAGAAAGTGACTGTCTTCGATCCACTGTGACCCGTGCCTCGAACGTCACCCTCAGATGCTGAACGTGCTGCTGACGACGCTGATCCGCGAGATGCGCGCCCAGCCGGAGGCGGCCACGGCCGTGGCACGCCGCTTCGTCCGCTCCGTGGCCCGCATCTTTGTGATCCTAAGCGTCGAGACGCCGCCCACCGGCGTCAAAAAGAAGAGGTACGGGAAAATATCCTTCGGCACACTGAGAGACTGTGGGATTAATCCTCAACGTATCTTAATTTTTTATAAATATGAAATTGTTTAATTTATAAATGCTGTAAAACCAGAAACATACCTTGTTTTTGTTTCAAGCTAAACGCCATAACGTCCACTGGGGCTTCATCCAACAACAAGCCTCGCTTAGTTGGATGAGACCCGGAGGACGGCATATATTGACCTTGCATGAATTTTGACCAGCACTTGCCTCTACCCTTGTATATATATATATCTAGTATGCATGTGTTGGGCGTGCATGTGAGTGAGAGTGTTACCTGTTTTGGCATTGCTTTGTGCATGCGAATCTACTCACTTGCTTATCACTTTTCTAAATTGCATGCTTGCTTTCTGATATGTATGTGGTCCTATGGGGTAGCATCGGTATAGCGGTCAGTCATTGCTGGATTTGGCGTGACTACTTATCTGTTTGCATGGTATCATGATATCATTCTGTTTTTTTTTGTGTGTTTATTTCACTTTCTTAGCAGGGAGTGCCGCGACTAGTTCTTTTTATGTTCTCTGGGTTAACGTAAGGTTCTGTGCGTCGCTGGGACTGCGGTGGGGGCACTCCTGGCCATCTGTTAATGGATGGCGGACTATTTAGGAAAAAAAAAAATCTTGGGCTGCATTTTATATAGTGGCAAAAGAGTCAGAAAGCAATAAAAAATAGCTGCCACATTTGTTGTACTGCGTCCAAATCCTAATCTCTCGTAATCTTTGTAATTGTACGACACTGGCATAGACTGTACCTGACCCGCTCTCCGTGTGTGTTTCCAGCTCCGGCACGAGCACCATCCAGCGTTGTCGGCTGGTGTTCCGCAGCTTGCTCTCGCCGGCCGTCGAGGAGCTCTGTCAGACGGCCAACAGTCTGATCGCGCCCGTGCGCATGGGCGTGGCGCGGCCGACGGCGCCGTTCCAGCTGGCGCAGACCGGCCAGGAGGCGCTGCAGGGCTCCGAGGAGCTGTTCGCCGTCGAGCCGATCGTGGCCACGGTGGCCGGCGGCGCGGCGGGCGCTTCTCGCGCGCGCAGCCCGGCGCCGGCGCTGCAGCCGCGCGCCTCTGCGGCCGCCTCGTCGGCTGGTCCGTCGGCGGGCGGCAGCGGGTCCGGTGGCGGCTCGGTGCTTTACCAGCTCTCCCGAGACGACCAGGAGGATAACGACGGTGAGTTAGTTCGGTCGGGCTAGGGGTGCTCAGGCAGGGAAAATGACTCGCTGTATCCACATTTTGATTTATGTGCGAGCCAGTTTATGTAACAACATGGCTATAGCTGCGACGGCTGTCAGTCATGTTTTGTAGGTGGTCTCGTTTTGGATTCCTGTCTACACCTGTCTGCGTCCACTGACGATGACGTGTGGTCTGGTACCGGCAGGTGGCGGCTCGGAGCTGGAGGAACAGGCCGACCGCGCCGACCGCGAGGAGGGCGCCGGCGAGTCGGACATGGAGCTCGACCTGCTGGCGGAGACCGACTCTGACTCGGAGGACAACCAGTCGGCGCAGGACAATGTCTCGGGCGGCCAGCAGAGCGTGCAGACGCGCGCCACGGCCGGCTCGGACGCGGCGCTGGCCAGCATCGGTCTGTTCAGCGACGACCGCAGCGGCAGCCCGTCCGAGGCCGAGGATGAGGAGGAGGACTCTGAACAGGGCGAGACCGACGACCAGGAGACGGAGCTCTTCGGCGAGGATCAGCTGGAGCGGCGCGCCGGCACCGGCGCCGGCGGCGCGGCCGGCACCGGTACCGCCAGCGCGCGTGTCAACCTCACGCCACAGAGCATGCAGTGGGCGATCCGGTCGCGCGCTCAGGAGCCGGGCTCGCGCGCCACCGCCGGCGGCAGCAGTCTGGTGTACATCGACCCGAGCGCCAGCCGCCGGTTCACCACCAGCGCCGTGCCGTCGTCGGTGCAGAGCAGCGTGCCCGAGCCGGTCACCATGGCCACCACGGCCTCCTGCCTGGCGCGCGCGTTCGCGCTGGTGGTGCGTCAGGTGGCCGACCTGCTGAGTGTGGCGCGCGACTGCGGCCACGCG
This sequence comes from Amphibalanus amphitrite, assembly GCF_019059575.1. Taxonomy (NCBI): domain Eukaryota; kingdom Metazoa; phylum Arthropoda; class Thecostraca; order Balanomorpha; family Balanidae; genus Amphibalanus; species Amphibalanus amphitrite. The sequence goes on from NW_024881629.1 coordinate 782,164, forward strand.
GACGGCTCGCTGCTGCCGCTGGGCGCCGAGCTGCTCGGCTCCGACTGGCGCCGCCTGCAGGGCTACCTGGAGCACCACCTGCAGCCCACGTGGGCCTGGCTACTGGCCGTCATGGACTCCACAGAGGCGCAGCTGCGCTTCGGACAGTCGCTGTCGCGCGCCGACCCGACCGCGCCGTCCGCGCCGGCCGCCGGATCGACAGGCCCCGCGCGCAAGGAGCGCGGCCGCGGCGCGGTGACATTCGCCGATCACCAGACGGCGCGTCGCGACTTCCTCACCTACTGCCTGTCACTGATGCGTTCACACAACGGCGAGCACGCCGAGGCGCTGCCCGTGATCGACATCGCGGCGCTGCGCCACGTGGCCTACGTGTTTGACGCGCTCATCTACTACATGCGCTCCGGCTCGGAGCTGAAGGCCGGTCCCGAGTCGGTCGTCGATCGGCTGCTCGACCTCGAGCCGGCCGACGACGGCGGCGACGACGATAATTCCGAGTCGGACGTGACCAACAACAACCCTGCGCCGATGGAGACCGACTCTGTGACGGACGAGGACTCCCAGCTGTCGGCGGCGTCGGCGCCGGCCGGCCGCGGGCGGCGTCACCCGTTCTTCCAGCGCTCCGACTCGACGCTGTTCGTGGGCGCGCCGCAGCCGGACCCGTTCGCCGGCTCTCTGTCGGAGGTGCTGCCGCTGGCCGAGCGGCCCCACCTGCTGCAGCCGACCGCGCGCCGAGAGGACCTGTTCGGCATCCCGCCGGCGGCGCCGAGCGGCGGCGAGCCGGGCCGCACCCACCCGCTGCAGGGCGTGCCCACACACCTCGGACTGGCCTCGCGCTCCGGCGAGCCGGCCGGCGCCGGCGCCAGTTTCCGGCCGGGCGGCAGCGGCGGCGCGCGCACGGCATTCTCACCGCGCAGCCGGCCGGAGCCGGAGCTGGGCGAGGGACTGGGTCACGTGGACCGGCTGCTAGAAGCCGGCTCGGGGCTGCTGCCCACGGCCGATGGCGACCAGCCGCAGAACCTGTCGACGCGCGGTGCCGAGGAGGGTGCGCCGCCGCCGAGAGCGCCCATCATCGTGTCGCCAAAGAAGTCTGCCGACGGCGACCAACGGCAGTCGGTGAAGAGCGTGATCGTGCGCGTGGGCTCGATGATGGTTCACATGGACAAGGAGGGAGGTGCGTCATCGGATGGTGCGCGGCCCGGCCCGTCCGGCCAGCCGGCGGCGCCCGAGCCAGGCCCGTCGGGCGCCACTTCCTCCGCCGGCTCCGAGCTGGACGTGTCGCAAGACATGCTGCTGGGCCGGTGGCACCTGCTGCTCGACCTGTTCGCTCGCGTGTTCATTGACGATGTCGGCCTGGAGCAGGGTTCGGTCATATCAGAGCTGGGCGGGTTCCCCGTGAAAGAATCCAAATTCCGCCGTGAGATGGAGAAGCTGCGCACCTCTCAGCAGCGAGACATCGTCTTCAACAAGATGGAGCGAGAGCGTTCGGCTCTCATCATGCAGACGTTCAAGGAGCTGAACACGCAGTACAGCACCAACAGCCGGCGCAGCACCGCCTCGCACCCGCCACTCGCCTTCAGCCGCGTCAAGGTCACCTTCAAAGACGAGCCGGGCGAGGGCACTGGTGTGGCTCGGAGCTTCTACACTGCCATAGCCGAGGCGCTGCTGCAGCCCAAGCCGCTGCCCAACCTGGAGAGCTGCCAGACGGTTCAGCTCGGAAAGCCATACGCCTTCACATCGTACCACCACAAATACAAGAGCAGCAGGGACGCGTCTCAGGCGCGGCTGTCGCGCGGCCGCGAGGGACGGCGCACGCTGTCTTGTGACGCGCGCCCGTTCACTCCGGGTCAGCTGAGCGACACGCGCGCCAACGACCACCTGTCTCCGCACCTGCAGCAGCTGGGCGCGCGCCTGTACCCGCGCGTGCGCGCGCTGCGGCCGCACCAGGCGCAGAAGATCACCGGCATGCTGCTGGACCTGTCGCCGGCGCAGCTGCTGCTGCTGCTGGCCTCGGAGGAGACTCTCCGGCAGCGCGTGGAGGAGGCCGTGGACATCCTGCACAGTCACAGCCGCGAGGCGGCCGCCTCGGAGTCTCTGCTCGGGGACAAATCCCGCCCGAAGACGGCGGCTCGTCAGACGAGTGAGGAGGAGGCGGCAGAGGAGCGCGACCAGTCGCCGCTCTTCTACTGCCCCGGCAAACGAGGCTTCTACGCGCCCTGGCAGGGCCGGCCCACCCCGGAGCGTATCAACGCCTTCCGCAACGTGGGCCGCATCATGGGCCTGTGCCTGCTGCAGAACGAACTGAGCCCGATCTCGATGTGCCGACACGTGTACAAGTACATCCTGGGTCGGCCGGTGCGCTTCCACGACCTGGCGTTCTTCGACCCGGCCATCTACGAGTCGCTCCGCCAGCTGGTGGTGGACGCGGAGACCAAGGGCGACAAGGACGGACTCTTCTCGGCGCTCGACCTGTCTTTCAGGTGGGTGGGGCGGGGAAGGCTTTGGCCGAGGGATGCAGTGCGAGACGCATGACGTGTGGGCGGCATAGTAGAGCTTGTTTGACGGATAGGGGTCAGCGTCATTAGTCATGACACGAGAGGTTTTAACTAGCATTGGTTGATGTCTCATCTGGCCTGATACAGCGAGAAAAACTGTATAGTTATAGTTTTTTATTTATTTATGCGGACCCGGTTGCCTGTCGGCGAATGGGTAATTCCTACTGTGATTCTGACTCCGAATAGTGGCATTGCCAACTAAAAGCACACGCTGATTTGTTCAGTATTGAGGTTTCTCGTCTTATACTTTGCTTGATTCTGACGAGTGGTTCGCGATGCTAACCCTCGCTACCGTTTTTCAGTATCGACCTGTGCCCCGAGGAGGGCGGCTGCACTGTCGACCTCGTGTCCCGCGGCGGTGACCTGGAGGTGACCTCGCAGAACGTCTACGACTACGTGCGACGCTACGCTCTGTATCGAATGGTCAAGTGCCAGCAGAAAGCACTGGAGGTGAGTTCTAGGCTGCTATACCCATGATCGTGTGCATTCTGTCGCCAACACTTTTTTGCCCCGGATGACGTTTTGTTAATGGCGTCTTGTGCAGCTGACGCCGACTCGGGTACTCCCCCCCCCCCATCTCATTCATTTATGGAAATGGATATCTCGAAAATACCTGCATGGGCAGCACTGCGCTAAATGCCCATCCCCTTTACCTGCAGACTGTGTTTATCGTAACTCGCTGGCATTGTTGGGTCGTTTGTGTGTTTGACGTTTGCGTCTGTGAGTGTTGAGCGGTCGGTGTGCTGCTGCTGTAAGCATCCATGTTTTCCGATTGCCCGCCATCTCCCGCCAGGCGCTGCGGGCGGGTGATGTCGTTGTGTTGTCGCTATTGTTTCGCTGTTTAGGTATGTCGCTATGTACTGACCCTCTGCCTCCCCCTCAGGCGCTGCGGGCCGGCGTGCTGGACGTGCTGCCGCAGACGGTGCTGGACCCGCTGACGGCAGAGGACCTCCGACTGCTCGTTAACGGAGTCGAGGACATCGCCGTGCCCACGCTCATCTCCTACACGAGCTTCAATGACGAGAGCGGCGAGACCAGCGAGCGGCTGGTGCGCTTCAAACGCTGGCTATGGCAGATCGTCGAGAAGATGACCAAGGCAGAGAAACAGGATCTGGTCAGTGCGACGGGGGACGTGAAAGGGGCGGGCAAGTTACGGTGCATGGTTAACAAATTTTGTCTGAGTTACAAGGCTGATTATGCATCGCGTGATTGTATCATAACAGCACCACCTGCTGGGTGATGGATCTATACGAGTTGAAACAATGTTATGTTCTTGAATCAGAAGGCTTTGCATTCGTTATCGTCCGTTGTTTTGATGCGGCGCAGATACTGCTGCCCCTGCATCCCCACTCGCTCGCTGACCGTCTGCCCGGCGCCCTCACAGGTGTACTTCTGGACGGGCTCTCCGGCGCTGCCCGCCAGCGAGGACGGCTTCCAGCCGATGCCGTCCGTCACCATCCGACCGGCCGACGATCACCACCTGCCCACGGCCAACACGTGCATCTCGCGCCTCTACGTGCCGCTCTACTCCAGCAAGATGATACTCCGATCCAAGCTGCTGCTCGCCATTAAGACCAAAAACTTTGGATTCGTGTGAGGGGGCCGCCGGTGCGGTGGTAGCTGGATTATTCCGGCGCGAGACGGGATGGGAGGGAGGGAGGGGTGGGAAGGGGGACGGGGAGGGCGCCGCTCTCGGTGCCCGGACAGCTCAGTGTCGTCGTCGTCGTCTCTCGCGCAGCGCGTGGTCCGTGTGGCGTCTGTGCCCGGACGCCCAGTGGACCGGCCGGGAGTGGGGCCGGTCGGCCGACCTGCCCGGGCCGGCCGGTCGGCCCGCTCCCGACTGTGGTCCACTCGATAGGTGTCGGACGGCGCGGTATTGTTCGTGGCTCGGCCGCTTTGGCCGATATATATGGTGAACGGCGTAAATCATCGGTGGAAAATAACATGGACACTTTCCGGTTATTATTGTTTCACAACCTTCATATTAAAAACGGGAGCGGACACACTAGGTGACTGGAGCTACGGCGCTCGGCCGGGGGAGGGCCGCGCGCACGGCACTGCTAGGAGCCGGCCGCCGCACGTCGCCGACTAGCACTGGTCTTATAAGTAAGGCACATCTCAACAGTGGCCGGACGCGCCGGCGGCACACACACACACGCATTGCAGGGCTGAGGTGCTTGGGGCCGGCGCGGGCGGGGCACCGACCGGGGCCCGACACGCACACTGACACACGCAGATCCGCAGTCAAACACACTCTTGACACACGCGCCGGACGCAGGCAACCGGAGGGACTCGGGCCGCGCGCGCCGGTAGTCGATTCACCGACAGCGCTCCATCGCGGCGCCGTTTCATACGTCCCTCTCGACGATCAATCGCCGCCTCCGCTGGGACCGCGGCGGGGCAGCGGACGCTCACCACTGTAACTCTCGGCGGGGCCATTCCGCATGCGCCGCGCCGCTGGCGACACCTGGGCGTCCGACTGGCGCCGACTACTTGCTGACGTGCCGGTTGATGGCGGGCCGGCCGGCACCGTGCGTGGCTCGGTCGCTGCCGGAGCGGCTGACGCGGGCCAGCGTGCCGGCCGGCGCGCTGTTGAGACGCTCCAGGTCGCGCACCAGCTGCGCAGAGCGGTCGGCGGCCGACGGCCGTTTGGCCTCCTCCGAGCTGAGGCTGGTGGAGCTGGCCACCGGGGAGACGGCGTCGTCGCAGCCGCCCTGCCGGCACCGGACCGCGGTCAGCGGGCTCGGGCGGGAAATCGGAGCGGTACAGAGGCATCGGGTGGCACACGGAAGAGAAAGGGTCTCGGTACGGAGAAAATCGGGACGTCGCGCCACGGGTTGGGGCGCGCGTTGCATCGGGGTGGCTATCATGGAGGCTCACGCAGAAAAAGGGCACCGGTCGACACACAAGTCGCGCATAGTTTCGACGTAAATTCTCGGAACCTCGGCCTGATTAACTCGCGCCCCACTGGGGGGGGGGGGGGTGCTATTCATAGCCCCCCTCCCGTTTTTCTGCAATAACTTCCAAACCACTTGACGTATCGACGCCAAACTTTCCGTACCTTCGGCTGCATCAATTTGACACCTTGTGTCAAAATTTGAACTTCGTAGCTACCATAGGTCGGCCGGAAATGACGTCAGAGTGACGTCATGTTCGGCCGATTTCGACGCAAAACATTGAACCACGGCAATCGCTCCCAAGAGCTCAGTTTTTAAGCTAGATCCAATTTCTTTGCATGGAAGGACTCAGTATTGACTGCGCTATCAAACTGTTATCTCGGATTTTCAAAATTTTGAAAATTTCGAAAATTTTATTTAATAATATTCAAAATTTATATTTTTATATTTTTTTCAAAAAGTTTTGACTTTTCGAAAAACCGGAATATATGTGACAGAACGCATGCTTATGACTAACTTTAGCAAGTTTTAGCTAAATATCTTCAAAAATGGCCAAGTTATACACATTATTGCAAAAATTCACAATTATTAATTTTTCAAATCAATTTTTCAGTACGTATTTCACATTGTACACCAATATAAATAGCACCATCGTGTTCCTGAGCTCAAACTGCATCCAATAGACACCTTTGTTGAAAAATTTTAACTTCAAAATTTGACCTTTTTGACCTGAAAGTGACCTGACCTAAGCTAAATTCGACACAAAATGACCTCGAATGACACAGACGACATCAAATTCGAAATCTATGGCCTAAATAGACCATAAAACATGTGTCACGTGACCGACGCATGATATAATATTTCCGTGACCTGTGATGACCTGACCCTGACCTGAAAATCAAAGCACAAGTTTGGTACCCTCAAGGTATCTAGAACATCTGTTCACGAGTGTGGAAACCAAAAATGAGCCAGATCTGACTTGTAAGACGGCGGCCAGAGCCCAAAATGTGAACAAGCCAAAATGCTAATAGCTTTTACTTTGACCTGACCTGTGACGTCATCGGTAACCTCGAGGTCAATGAAATTAGGTTTCGTTCGACAGTTTTTCCGGGGCTATCAGACGCCGTTTAAATTTTGACGATCGGCCCAGTAGTTTCGGAGTTAGGAGGGGGGGGGGCTATGGAGAGCCCCCCCCCCCCAGTAGGGCGTGTTATACGCAGACCCCAGTGGGGCGCGGGTTAAGTCCCGAAGGCCACAAAAAATGGATCAGGGATAAACTCTACCTGCCTCTGAATGCGCCTGAAACAGCCACCGCGGAGCACTTCGCATTAATTATGGATACTTATGCTGTCCAATTCTCGGCGTATCACAGGCATACAATGCCAGAGGCGGATCCAGCTCAGAGTTTTTTTTTGGGGGGGGGGGCAAACCATAACAATTTATCTATTCTTTCCATGCCTCGTCCATAGGCGTAATGTTAAAATTATGCCGTTTGGGAGGGGCAAATGCCCATTTTGCCCTCCCCCCCGGATCCGCCACTGTAACAATGCCCCATTCTAGCTCGAGCAGTGATAGCTACAAGTCAACAGTGCGGCTGCGAAACATCCTTCATCGGTAGACTGTACCGCAAGACACCCATGCGTTCCGGCACAGTATAGCATTCAGACAGACTTGCCGATGACAGACAGAAAGCGACGCATCATTTTACCCGATTAAATGGCAAGCGGATCATTCAGCAAGCTATTAACTTGAATAAATAATCGATGCTGAACAACAGGACAGGGCCATTATAGTCAGCGGCGGTGTGCAGAATGCCCGTACCGGTGCCGGCACGAGCCTACAACAGAAATGAAACGGATGCCGAATATTGTGAGCGTATTCGCACAAACAAAGGGCCGTATTCATTAATGAGCTTTGTTCCTTCTTTCAGCACGTTAAGTCCCTGGACTCCGCTTATCTGACCTGGTTTGAAGGGTCTGTCTCGGCCATCGATTCATTGTCAACTGTCACCGTTTTTGGCCTTCACCCAGATAGTTGGCCCAGACCCTGTCCCGTGACCTCAGCCAGAGACCTTGCGCCGGACAGTGATGGCCCCATTTCCGACAGATTTTCACCGTCACCACCCCCTCGCCCCTCGCCCTCCCCCCACCGACAGTGACAGACAAATGTGCCCACCAGTAAATATTAACAGGCTTAAGCTGTCACAGCAAATGGTTTAGGTGTTCTGTCATATATAAAAAATGATGGCCCTGCTGCGAACACTTCGAGTTCCTTGGCTAACATCAATCGATTCAAATATTATTAAACAAAAATGAATATCCCGGCTGAATGCAATGCAATAAAACGTTCAAATGGAGTTCAAATGGATTACGATGTCGTTATGAGACACCTTGATATGTTTTCTTTGAGCTGTATCCTGTATCATCGGCTCCGCATCAACTTCTAAAATGTTCACTTATTGAGTGAAAATAAATCCAAAGTTGCTTTACTTTTGAGACGCGATACCTAATTCTGAAGCAATAAAAGGTTTAATTTAACACGAAACATCCCGGGTGAACTAACTACGTTCAATGGAAACCGTTGTGTTCCTCCGTCTCCTATAAACGTCTCTCTAAGGATCTCCTAATTTTGAGCTGCCATTTGAAGCCGAGAGCCGCCCCACTCGCCGTTCTCGCTCGATCCCGGCATCTGCGGACGTCAGCCGTACCTTGTCTCTGACGGCGCTGGCGGCGGCGTCGCGTTCCTCCATGCTCTGCAACTCGGAGACCAGCACCTGGACGTGGTCGAGCAGCTCGCGGTTGTGCAGCAGCAGCTGATGGGTGCGCGCCTGCGCCTCCAGCCGGGCGGCCGTCTCGGCCTGCAGCTGGTCGCGAACCAGGTGCACCTGGGCCAGCGCCGCCTGGGTCTGCTGCTGCTGCTGCACCAGCCGCTCCCGCATCAGCTGAACGGCACACGGGACAGGGTACAGGCGTCAGCGACGGACGGACACAGGGCGTCAACGGCGGATGGGACAAGGGCGCGGGCGTCATCGGTCAATGGTCACCGATCAACGACCGTCTGACCAGCAATGTCGTGTTAAATTAAATGTCCCGTGGATGGAGGGCTATCAAAACGCTCTGATGTTCAAATACAAAGGCGTGGTGCCCCCAATTCAGCGTGAGGACGTGAGGAGAGCATGCACATTGACGTGAGGAGAACATTTACCTACCACCATCTTTATCAAAGCAAACTAGCGGGGGAAACCACGGCAGGCTGTCCCTGCAGGGTGATTCCCAGCCGTAAACTCCAGCTCGAAACGGCCAAACAAGCAGTGCATCTGCGATTCCGGGCGGTTGAATCCCATCAAGACGTTGTGAGTCAGCCGGCGGCTGTTGCTAACTTTTTCGCTAGCATTTTTGTCGTTAAAGAGTCGGCCCAATCCGTCACCTAGTTAATCACACACCACGGCCCGTCCCAGAGGCAGCGGGGTGCCACCGAGTCCGCAGGTGTTTATTCCGGTGCGGCGCTGGGAAACCCACGATCTCGGCGTCAGTCTCCGCCGGCCCCGGGGACCCGGCGGAAACTCACCGAGATCAGCGGCTCACCTGCAGCTGGTGATAGAGGGACGAGGAGCCGGCCAGCCGGTGAACGTCGTGCAGCTGCTCCGGCGGCGGCGCCGTCAGCGCGTCCGGCGACAGGGTGGCCGCGCGCCGGCCGTCCATCGGACTGGCCGGCACGCTGAGCGCCTCGAGCAGCATGTGCCGCCGCTCGGCAGCCATCTGCGGCAGGCCGCCCAGCGGCTCCAGAAGCCGCCGCTCGGCCGGCGAGCACGAGACGCGGTCGCGGCGCGTGGTGCGCCGTCCGTCCGGCGAGCGCGGCTGCTCGGTGGCGGCGCGCGGCCGCTCCGAGGGCGACTTGGGCGGCTTGCGCGTCTCGGTGGGCTCCGAGGCAGGGGCCGGCTCGGAGACGACGGGCTGCTCGCCCGACAGCGGCGACGGAGGCGTGTCCACGCTGGGCTGCTCTGACGACGTGTCCGTGGGAGCTGGGGAGGTTATATGAGGTCACACAAAAGGGCTTCCACTCAGTCGGCAGAAATAAGACCGGGGCCGGGACATCATGAGCGTCCCCCTCCACTTACACTAGTAATCTGGTGCAACCGGTCCGCCAGTTCGCTCGAGAGATATATTATACATGGATATCAATTATTTCTGGTTAAAAGTGTCCCCCAACTGTGCGAATAAAGCTTATAATTTGCCGAGAACCGAGCAACGATAAACGTTAGTTTTAGCTATCTTGAAAGCGATAATCCCGGTTCACAGGAGCCGCGATTAGGTAAAGTCGGGTAATGACCTGGGTCCTTATAAACACGTTAAAGCAATCCTGATACACAACGAACAAAAACTCGACATAAATTTGAAAAAGGCAATCGTAATGCCGCCGTCCGCCAAAAAGAGCTGGGCTACTGCGCGTATCAATCACTTACGTAACTCCTCGCTAGATGGCACTGGCTCCACACGCCTGAACTGATGCTGTGCCGCATGGCACAGAGCCGTAAACTGCCGACGGGCGTCGATTCTACTCGTGCGTGACAGACACATCGCAAGCCTTTTCTGGTTGTGCTATTTTAGCGCCAAAAGGTATAAGTTATTTTCCATTCCTATATTGCTGGATGCTGAGTCATCACTGGAAGGCTAGCTTTCAGGTAGGTATAAAGATTTCGTGTTTTTCAGCGCGGGACAGGCTGGCGGCTCCCGTGGCGCTCGGCAGTGACAGCGGCAGTCGCGCCCGCTAACGGCCGCACTTCAAGCCAAGACAAATGCGCGAAAAGCGCGCCGACACGCATGATTTGTTGGCGGGATATTTCGGTCGGCAGCTGGCACTCGGCCAGAGTAACCAATTGCCTTCCCACTTAAAATGAGATGTGAGACGCGCTTTACTACCACCATAGATCTGGGCCGGCTGGCAGCCGGGACCGAACCCGAGACGGGCGCCGCGGCCGGCTGCAGTGTTCGCGGCGTCAGTTTGTCAAAACCAACGTAAACAGCGGCGGCCGTCGGCGGTTGTGCCGGCGGCGAGCGTCTGGAGGATGCCGCCGCGGGGTGCCAGCTCGCTCGGCTCGGCGCCTGGCAGCCGCCGCGCCGCCCACGCCAGCGCCACAGCCGCAACCGAGGCCTCCTCCAGCTCGGGTGCGGAGGAGCGCGGCTGCGGGGAGCGGTACTCGGGTGCCGGGGCCTCCGGCGTGCTCTACCCCCCCCCCCCCCGCAACCGTCAGGTGATGCCCATTGTATGACGTCACGGCGGGCCGAAATACCGTCCGAGAGGCGGCCGGCTGCCAAGGCGCGCCGTCGCCGCCGGGCTGAGAGCGGAGCCGGGTGCGGACGGCACGACACCGGCGGCGGACTCTGATGGATGGACGCAGAAACGCCGAATGAGCTTAATCGCCCGAAACTGCGCTCTAGCTGTCAGTCGGAACAATAAATATATCAAACCGAGTTAAAAGCTAAGGGAGTTCGGATATTAATTACAACGGATACCGACAAAAAAAGTGCATAAACAACAAGTCATCTCATGGTCAGCGAAAGACCGGCGACCGTCCAGCATGATTCCTGTAGCAACTTTCCTTTCACATGACATAACATGTAGTGCAGCAACTAAACCACATAATTTCGACCGTCTGTTATCTGCACAAGCACAGGCAGAACTATCAAATGAAGCGCAGTGACATGAGGCCATAATGACCACGCGACCCGCTGACGAGGCGGCAGTCACCCGCATATGTTCGCGGACGGCTGCCGGCAGCGGTCGGCCAACTCCCACGCCTTGGGAGCGCGCCAGGGCGGCGGGCTGCACGCTCCGTCCCGCGTCCATCGGCCGTCTGACACATGGTATTGATAGGCGGCCAGTCGGAGTACACGGTACGGATACGTTAGGAGGGACAGCGACAGAGGACAGATACAGAGATAGAGATATGACTTTCAGGTCGAGACGGATGGGGGAGTTCAGCACTCAGGCGATGACGGAGGAGGGACGTGATGAGAGCGAATCGGCCTTGTGTTGGCCGTGTTCCCGACACAACTCGACTGAATTAATGGGCGTCATTCATAAAGTCTGCGGTAGGTAAGGCCCGCATATTGTCTGCACCACCCAACGGAGTCTGATGGCTATTTTTGGGTTCTTCATCTAAAGACGTGTGTGTACTGATAAAAGATGTCAGAACATCAGTAAATATGGCAATGTTACGATATCTCACATGTGAACCAATTTATTATTTTATTTTTATCTCGGTCCAGTAGCACACGCCAAGAGCGCCAGCATCCAGCGGCATCTGCTCAGAAGGCCGAGCGCCAGCCGAGCGGTCCGCCGCTGCCGGTTATTCTGCTCAGTGCTCGCTGCTCGGGCCCGCCGCCGGTGTGTCTGTCGCCGCGAAACGAGCGGCCCTCACCAGCACGGACCTGTGCCAACATCAACCGGCCGGGCCCACCGGCGAGCAGTCAAACTCAGCCGGCCGCAGAGCCGATCGCGGCGGCCCGGTCTCAGAGCCGATCGCGGCGGACCGGTCCCAGAGTCCTACATACAGGGCTCTCCCAGAGTCGATCGCCGCGGACCGGTCCCAGGGTCCTGCCGGGCTGCCGCCTGTCCGACGGCCAACACATGGGACTCAGGGCCCATCACCCAGCCTATGTCGGCACCGCAGCCGTGTTCCATTCGACACACAGCAGCAGGTCCGATCCGGAACACAGAGCCGGTTTGATCCGGAACACAGAGTCGGTTTGGTCCGGCATATAACAGCCATTCTGGTCCGGCCCGGCACACGCAGCCGTATTCTGGTAGGCGTACACACTACACAGCCGTGCTTTGAGCGCAGACAACATCGCCTTTTGGCACTTAGCTCAGTAAATCGGTGCCAAAGAACAAGTGCTCATTGGCTCCAGCGGTTCGTGCAAACTCTGTATGTTCGGCCACTGTTATTTCACCTGAGACCAATGTCAGCGCAGAGCGGCAGTATTTTGACCGCAGCATAAGCACCTGCTAGCTGATCTCGGCGTCGGCGCCGTCTGGGACCTGACCCAAGCGGCTTGTGTTGGCCGCTGCCGAGTCTCGGCGGTCACGGTCACACGTGGCTGGGCCTGACACGATGGGTTTACACTGGCGCCGAGTGACGAGCGATAAGCCACCCGGGTCCGGGCCGGCCGGCCGGGCGATGGGTGTAGGGGTAGGTGTGCACTGTGCAGTGTATACGAGAACAGTGTGCACTACACGCCGTCCCAGTCGTCTCGCCCATCGGTCAACAAGACGGTGATGCCACGGTGATTTACCACTCAATGCACAGCTGGGATACCGACCACTCTCGCGAGGGTCAGCGAATGCTGTCATAGCCGTTTAACACGTCTTAAAAGCAGTAAATATAATCGAACTGCTGGCTATTCAATCCACGCCACGGTGAGAAGCGTTTGGACTCCCCGTCTAAGTTTTTTTCTTCTTAAAACCTTTCTTAAAGCGGCAATAGAAACGTCAGGCTATACGCTTGAAATCTTCTACGATTTTATGATCAACGGTTTGACGAAACGCAATTCAACTCTCTAACTTGTCACATGTGCATTAATTTTTTGCGTTGGTCGGCCACACCGTCTGCATGTGGGAAGCAGAGTCCGTTTTCGCTGCATCTTGGGCTAAAAACGACATCGTGCTCAGCGCTCGCGTCGTTAGCTCATCGCACAGTGTCGTTTCATTGGAGTTGCTTGTTGTTAAACCTAGTTTCAAAGAAGTACATCTTGACAGGGTTGAAAAAATATATTGACTTAAGGTAGGTACTGCCTCAGGTCATTGAGCCCAGTCTCGGAAAAGATGTGTTTCAACTATGTAATAACTATGAGTGTTATTAATAAAAACAACCTGACATTTGTTCGGCCAAATGGACGTTAAACGGCCCCTTTCCAAATTCCACTATCAGAAGCCTTTTAGGAGCATTATCGTCTCTCACTGCGCTCAAGCCGCTCAGTGCTCTGTCGGGCTTCTAATTATGGCGTCGGGCCGTTTAAAACTCATAATCCATAACGCTCTCCGGTCACTTAATGTATTATTGACATTTAAATATGACGTCAGTTATTGATGACATGATTTCACGAGTGTTTCAGAGGTAATCTATTCTTAGAAGACTCAGCACCCGAGGAGTGCTTGTTGCCCTTGGCTCTGCAAGGGATGTTGTACAGTTGCGATCGAACAGAGCTCTTGTTGTTTGCTGCTCAGTCTGCCAAGCTAAATGTGTTTACATCGTGAGAAGCTCCAGCGTGCTCGCTGCTCATTCTATAGCTTAACCCTCGCCCGCACATGCCATTTTCCCATCCTAGAACGCACATGGGGGGGGGGGGGGGGTTGCCACCCCCCGCGCCATTTCGTTCCTGTTAGAGGTAGAGCTTAGCGGTAAAGACCAAAAAGATTCTTTGGGAAGAGACAAATCCAATGATACCCAGTTTTACCTTCTCAGGTCAGTCATTGACCTTCCAGGTCAGGTCAAACTAAAAAATGTTGCTGTTTTGGGTCACCGTTGGATATCAAGTGCGCTGCTTATCATATACCGATGACGATGCCGTTTTCTGGTGCCAAGCCAGCTAGAACCTCTTTGTCACACTACCCGACCAGGTTTTTGCTGCTGAGGTCATTTCAGGTCAAGTTAGGTCAAGGTCAATTATATGTGTTTGTATGTCTGTGTGTGTCTGTGTGTATACTGATGTGTGCACCGATTGTTTATGTGTCCATATTACATGAAATCATGATCTGAGAAGCTTTTACCAAAAATGCAGTCAAAAAATTTCACAAAAAGTAAATTCCGCTTGCCTAAAACGCAATTACCTTAGATGACCTAGGTTGACCTTGACCTTGACCTTGACATCTGTACATCGTCGAACAACATGTTCCATGATAGGTGGGAGGTAAGACTGGCAAAAAAGGCCGAAATCAAGGTGTCAAAAGCTCACAAGGCCCATAGCCAACGCAAGATGTTGAGAATTAGTCATTTGGGTCATGACATGACCTGAAAAACAAGGTCATATCTCCGAAACCAAAAACCACAGAAACTTGAAATTTTCAGTGGACATTAGGAAAGGATAGAGGAGCAGTTATACGAAAAATCAGCCTTCTAGCTCTAAAAATGTTGAGTGCAGAGCAGAAAGACTGCCTGGGGGGTGGCAACCCCCCCCCCCCCCATGTGCGGGAGAGGGTTAAAGTGTGTCGTGTGACCGCAAGTAGATGAACGGATGGTCTCAAACAATGCTGCAAGGGATTCGTGTTGGGCTAGCCATTGTTAAAAAAGTACACGTCTTGAAGCCTGTTGAAAATGAATACCTATGCCTATAGCATGATAAACTTGAAAACGATTCTGCCTAAATGAAATGCAATACACGACATATATCATAGCAGAAAGAAAAAATAAAGGAAAACTAGGCAAGAGCAACACCATTCGTTTCATCTCCGTATAACACGTGACCTATGTGAGATGTTTCTAAGTTCTACGCAAGCTGATGCCTCTTTTTAAAAACGTAGGTATCAAGCTAAGCTGAGCATCGACAAAATGATAGACTATGATAGATAAAAATACATGGATCGGCATGACATGTCAGTTTGCGTGAGCCTAGTCTTTCACACGCGGATGACGCAGGACGGCTTTGTCCCAGACGCCAGCAAATAAGCTAATAGTCACGACTCATCAAAACTTGTAGTTTCAACTGTTGTCTTCCTATACCGTGGGCTGAGGAATGACCTGACCCACGCACATGAGTTCGGCTCGAAAATTCAATCAACACGATTGAAATAAATTAACATTTAATACCATCATACCATTAACAGAATGGAAATTTCCGGCGTTAACGCCTTGCCTTAACCCTCGCCCGTATAAGGGGGAGGGGGTCGAACGGACCCCCCCTCGGTTTTTCGCGAATAACTCGCGTAAAAAGCGGACGATCGCAACGAATCTTTTAGTACCCTCGCGTTAATCAATTTTACACCTACCCTAAAATTTTCGTGACCCTGACCCTAATGACCTTTGACCTGTGACCTACTTTTCGAGACCATGTTTGGCCGGAATCGCGATTCGGCGTATGTCGGCTCGCATTAGCGGCGCATTTGCAGTTTTTCGTGGTTTTAAGCGTTCAAACATGGGATATGATGTTGCTCCCATGCATTAGGGTGGGTGTCAAGGTCACCTGAAGGTCAGGTCAGGTCATTGACCTTTGATGACCTCGGTTCACTTTTTCGAGTTTTACATGTTTCTAGGCCAGTTTTTGGAGCTGAATTCGAATTTAGCAACCATATGAACATTTACGAAGTAGTTTTGGTGCCTTCGTAAAATGTTTGTTACGAAGCTGTCAGAGGCGGTTGCCACCTATACTACGAATACCCTTACTGGTTGACCTGACCTGACCTGACCCGGCCTGGCCTAAATGCATGAAGACATCATCTATGTTCAAAACTAACATGATATTCGTGATCAGCACCCCGAAAAACCCCATAGCAGCCACGCTTTACGACTTTCTAATAGGTCCCGATTTTCCCGACTTTTGGGTCATTGACCTGACCTGGAAGGTCAACCGATGACCTAGGACCTTAAAATTGGGTATCATCGGCTTCCTCTCGTCACGGGCAACACGCTCGTTTTTTCCGCGAAGCTCTAGCTCGATCAGGGGCGAAACGGCAAGGGGGGGGTCCAACGGACCCCCCCCCCCTTATACGTTCGCGGCTGGAAAAACACCAATACGGGCGAGGGTTAAGCCTCACTCGCGCTGTTCCTTCGCTTTATTAACATGATTCAGGATAACAATTCGAAATTTGTTAGCTTCATCTAAAGCCGTAATGCATTGGGGATTTTTTTGCCAGCATTAACGTTATCAAGAAACAATTTAAATACTCAGGTCCCAGTTTCCATAAAACATTAATTGTAAATTTCATTTATGAACTTAAAGATACTTATTCGTTTACAATACATATAAGGCCCGCCTCGGACCCAGCCCAGTTTGGTCCCAAATCATACGTAAGCCGAACCCCTTGAGGATCACTCTCGGAGCAGGCTCGGCCGATCCCAGGACCGCTCGGCGGTTGGGACTCACCTGGCGGCGGCTTTTTGGCCGCGTCGGCGCTGCTCGGCTCGCTGTCCGAGTCAGACGGGTGGTTCAGCGGCGGGGCGGCCGACACCGGCACCGGCACGGGCGAGGGTGCCGAGGAGGCGGCCGGCGCCGGGGCCGCGGCCGGCACCCCTCCGGCCGGGGACGCGGTGGAGGTCGGGCTGGCCGGGCTCGCCCCCGGCTGGTCTGCTAGACTGGCCTCTAGACTGTGACACACTTCGAAGGCTTGGCCGACTGTTCGAACCACTTCTAACGCTTGGCTCTGCCGGAGAAGGGAAAATGGGTTAAGAACTTGGTAATGCGCGGTCAGAGTGAGTAATTTTGATTTGAGATGCAATTCAAATCGACGCATTTTCAAATCTCTTAAGTTTTGCCTGGATAGCGGATAGGTAGTCAACTACTTATACTAGATAAAATCATAGGCAACCCTTTTACGAGCACCACAGTCGCGCATCACATCACAATGCCGTTGTCTTTCGATTAACTCCTGCTATCATCCCACCGCGGGACCACCGGTGGCACTGTCCCCCGACAGACATCCCTGGGGCTCGTCGCAGCGTGACCGGCGGCGCTCACATGTCACCGCTATCTGGGCCAGGGCGGCACCAATAGGGCGTCCGCGTCGCGTCACTTGGCCGCCCGTGACGCCGCTGATGGCCACCACGAGGTCGCGTGACAAATGTGGCGCGCACGACCGCAGACAAATGTGGCGCACGCGGCGTTTGTCTGCTGAAGCCAAGCCAGACGAACAGGAAGGAGGAACAGGAAATGGAGCAGGAGTAGGGCACTGGCTGAATTATTGCCTGCTGGCAATGTGACGATGATCAAACGATGATTAACTTAACGACCGCCGGGGCACGTGGTGAGTGTGTCGAGAGGTAGGTGGGAGAGGGGAGGCAAAAACACGCCGCGGCTCCGGAATGCGCGGCGCACGCAGAGCTGCCAACTCGGGACACGCTGCCTGCCGCAGATCTGGGGCGGGCCGATTTGGCTCACCAGACGAATCGCTAGGCGCTTCATAGGTATGCGATCGCTGCTAAACGTTGCTAAAAGTCTTTCAAGGCACTGCATGTAGGTGAAAAACAGGATGACTTTCAAGTATAAATTCTTTCAAGGAAGTAGGTAGCATATCATCAACGTTTGGAGCCTCTAGACGACACAATTTTTTCTTGATTATGCCCGGTATTAGTTGGCTAAAGACGTTTGACGTTCTGTGCGTTTTAGGTATTTACCTAGAACTTTGTTTATCACTTTGTTAATTTATCAAACGTCTTACGTCTAATCGCTATTTTATTCATCCAGCCTTTTTGGATGAATGCTGAATAAAGGAATCCAGATATGCGTTTTGAAAAATAAGAGAACCTATGCGTTCAGCCTTAACCCGCGCCCCACTGGGGTCTGCGTATAACACGCCCTACGGGGGGGGGGGGGGGGAAGGGCTATTCATAGCCCCCCCTCCTAACTCCGAAACTACTGGGCCGATCGTCAAAATTCAAACAGCGTCTGATAGCCCCGGAAAAACTGTCGAACGAAACCTAATTTCATTGACCTCGAGGTCACCGATGACGTCACAGGTCAGGTCAAAGTAAAAATTATTAGCATTTTGGCTTGTTCACGTTTTGGGCCCTGGCCGCCGTCTTACAAGTCAGATCAGGCTCATTTTTGGATCACACACTCGGGAACAGATGCTCTAGTTACCCTGAGGGTACCAAACTTGTACTTTGATTTTCAGGTCAAGGTCAGGTCATCACAGGTCACGAAAATATTATATCATGCGTCGGTCACGTGACACATGTTTTATGGTCCATTTAGGTCAGAGATTTCGAATTTGATGTCGTCTGTGTCATTCGAGGTCATTTTGAGTCGAATTTAGCTTATGTTAGGTCACTTTCAGGTCAAAAAAGGTCAAATTTTGAAGTTAAAATTTTTCAACAAAAAAGGTGTCTATTGGATGCAGTTTGAGCTCAGGAACACGATGGTGCTATTTATATTGGCGTACGATGTCAAATACGTGGTGAAAAATTGATTTGAAAAATTAATAATTGTGAATTTTTTGCAATAATGCGTAAAACTTGGCCATTTTTGAAGATATTTAGCTAAAACTTGCTAGAGGTAGTCATAATAATGCGTTTTATCACATATATTCCGTTTTTTCGAAAAGTCGAAAACTTTTTGAAAAAACGTAAAAATATAAATTTTGGATATTATTATATTAAATTTTCAAAATGTTCAAAATTTTGAAAATCCGAGATAGCAGTTTAATAGCGCAGTCTATTCTGAGTCCTCAAATGCAAAGAAATTGGATCTAGCTTAAAAACTGAGCTCTTGGGAGCGATTGCTGTGGTTCAATGTTTTGCGTCGAAATCGGCCGAACATGACGTCACTCTGACGTCATTTCCGGCCGACCTATAGTAGGTACGAAGTTCAAATTTTGCCACAAGGTGTTAAATTGATGCAGCCTAAGGTACTGAAAGTTTAGCGTCGATACGTCAAGCGGTTTGGAAGTTATTGCAGAAAAACGGGAGGGGGGCTATAAATAGCCCCCCCCCCCCCCAGTGGGGCGCGGGTTAAGCTGATTTAAAAGATGCCTTAACTTTATATGGAATTTCAGACTCCACAGCTTGATAGCAAAAGATGATTTAAATGATTGAACAAGACAAGTATCATAACAACGCTAAAATATGCCAAGGAAATAGTAGAGGTATAACGGCATAAAATGATTAAATCGCTAATAGACAGAAACATCTCTTTAACGTCTCTTCAAACAGCTCAACGTTAAAAAATTGTTCTACCCGCTGCGGTTCAATATATAATTTGTCTACTGTCGCAGTTTTAGCGCAAAGCCTAAACCTGCGTATTAGACCGTATTATCGCGGCACGATGAAACGGTCACTTGCCGAAGCGCCGAAGCAACTACGGAAGAATATGTTTTTGTGCTGGCTGAACCAGGAAGCGACTGTCTGGACCGGCGGAGACGACACTACACCAATAATACGCAAATCCAAAGATGAAACTATCGTGCCTTATTTGCCTAAATGAAAAGCACTGCCGTCTGCCACCAGCTTATCTGACTCCGTTTATATTTGGGGCTGCTAGGTCGGGGCAGTTAACACCACCAAAAATCTGGTGGGAAATATAGCACTCTTCAAACTCAAAGATAAAACGATCCATGGTTCATGTCCGCTATAGCTTCAACCAAATAAACTCAACTCGGCGCTGAGAGAAGTGTTCCAGAAGTTGAACGGCAGGCCGCAGGACAAACCACTGGATTGAGATCCAGATGAAGAAGAAGATCATATAGGTACACAACTGTGGGTCCAAATAGCCTGAGGACTCGATTGTGATGACCAGAAATTAACTGTAATTTCCAATTTAGTCGAAAAATTGACGCCTTAATAAGTAATATAAGCGACAGGCATTTGAGAACCATTATTCTAAGATAGACGCGCAGGCGCTGGCTGGGAAGCGGACAAATCGTCGATACCAAAAGATCGTACTCACTGGGAGTAGACCACTTGTCGTCGGCCGTCAGACTTTCCGTCCTGCTGACGGTATATACAGCCCAGCCTCACCTCTAGACAGACATCCTCCAGGCTCGCCGCGCCCACCACCGCGTCGTTCGCGATCACATCGAGGAAGTGCTGCTCGTCGGCGGCGGTGGCGGCGGCGGTGCGCCGCGCCGGCGACGGCGGCGTCTCGGCCCGCCACCCGTCCGGCTCCGGTCGCGGTTTGATGATGGAGCGGTCGGCACGGCCGTCGGTCCGCTCGGACGGCTCGCGCACTTGCCGGTACTTGTCACGACCGACAATCTCCGGGTCCCGGAAGGAGAGCTTCTTGCGCGGCCGCTGCCGCTCGCCGGCGGGCTTAGCGACCTCCGGCTCGGGGACCATGTTGAGCGTCATGCCGTCTCCGATGACGGTCCGGCTGGCTGTCTCCAGCATAGGGGGCACGCCGGAGGCGGCGGCGGCGGCGGCGGCGCTCGGCGGCGGCACCACGTCACTGCTCGCGCGCGGCGACACACCGTGCGGACATGGCCGAGACGCACCCGCTGCGGCCGGCCGTCGGCCGACGCCTACCGGCGCGCCGCACCGCCAACAGGTGGCGGCGGCGGCGGCTGGAGCTCCGCCAGCCAGCCGCGTCACGGTCAGAGGCCCGCCGACGCTGCCGCTCGCCCCGGACGCCATCGCCCAACTCTCTGTCGTCAATGCGAGACTGGATGGCGTTGGAGTTAATGTGGCATTTCATTATTCCTGAATTTGTAAGTACGATTCGACGAAATTCTCTCCCGTCTTTTTAGCTTTCATGGTGTTATTGCTTCGATCTAAGCCGGAACTTCTGACACGAACTGCATTTTCAGGTCAGGTCAGGTCAGGTCACTGGCTCCAGACGCCATAAGTGAGTCTCTGTACCGTCAACTTTGCAACGCCCTCAGTGGAAAGTAGGGAGATGAACTTACAGGATTCAGCAACATTCCCAGCCCTCATAAACAGTACGTCTCTGATTTTTTATTACTGTCGCCTGAGGTCTTATTCTCTTATACGGCTTTGCTCACCATTAGGGTATTTCACCAAAAACCGAGCCACTACCTCTGGCTCCTTGACCGTATGTACGTACTTCAAAGACCACCAGTTGATCTAAGACCTTAAACTCGAGTATCGGTCGCTGCGTCTCGTATCGGCGCACACACTGACTTTTCTGCCAGGCTCTAGCTAAATTCCTAGCCCGCGCCGGGCCGGTGCTCTGAGATTCCGCGCCGGGCCGGGGGGGGGGGGTGTATGAACACCCCCCTTCTAACTCGGCTCCTGGGCCACGTACCGAAACGCGATAAGCGGCAATCGAAAGAACGTCCAAAATAAGGACGAAAACACTTAAGTAATTTTTTGGGTCAGGTCAAAGGTCAGGTCACCAGAGGTCACCAAAGGTAAAATGTTGACTATTTCAACATTTTGGAAACTGCCGACGGCTATCTCGGGAACCGATAGAGCTATAGCGCCTCGGAAAAGCGCATTCGATAGCCCTTTTACAGACCTTTCTGAGTAATGTTCTCCGATTTGACCTCAGGTCAACGGTTTAGCCTCCAGAGGGCAAAAACTCCAAAAATAGCCGTTTTTACGAAAAACGTTTTTTTCGGCAACAACTTTTGACTCAAAAGAGCCATGACATTACTTTTGCCAGCATCGTGTTCCTCTCGACGAGACGCGTCGAATGAACTATAATTTGACCTTGAAAGGTCAACTTGAAAATTTGACCTTAGGTCAAGGTCATGACCTGACCGGTCAAGGTCATGACCTGACCGGTCAAGGTCATGACCTGACCGGAAAAGGTCATGTTGCATATCAGTCGATTCGCAACGTCGAGCCGAACACATCTAAGGCGTTTACAGCGCTCTAGCACGCCTCTATCAGAAGTTATTAGCGAAAAACTGCTAGATTCTGTTCGTGACCTGAGATGACCTCGGGGACATAACGAGGGGTCACAGTTGCCATTTTCCGGTTCAGTGTGTCAATCTTGCCTACTTCTCGATGTTTGAGAGTGTCTAGAATAGCGTTCGTGCAAAACAGACGCTTTTCAATTTTCTCCCATTGACTTATAATGGAGAGGTCGCAAAATTGACCTGACCTTAGGTCACCGATATCGAAATTCCGAGATATACATTTTATAGATATTTTTGCTCTTATCAATCGCTGAAAGTTTCAAGGCAATCGATCAATCGGTGTAGCTATGACGAACATTCTAATTTTTTTCTGAGGTGAGGTCACTTGGCGTGACCTGGTGACCTGACCTAAGACGACCTGGGTCTGAAATTTTCACAACATGTGCGGAAAAGATGCACGGACAGGTTTTCCAAAAACCGCAGGGGGGGGGGGGGGTGTTCAAACACCCCCCCTCCCGGTCCGGCGCGGGCTAGGGACGAAGGGAGGTGTCAACCTCCCACGGCCGTGGTTTAGGAAGAAAACCGATACCGATAGGTCCCTCCCCCTCGAGGGTACCGCGATAGGTGCCGATAGGGAAATGTGAAGATATGTAAGCGAACTTTGAAATAAATATGATATGAGTGGAGCTTTTCCAGTGAAGTTGGTGGGGCAAAGAGTCATAAAAACCGCAATGTCCGACTCCGTTTGTCAACTTGAATAAAGTGCTAAACTAAAAAAATCCTATCATTACAGAGACAATATTTTGCATTAGACATTCCAAAGCTCGTCAATGCGAAAAAAACAAAGTCCTAGAAATGAGCTAAAGTTGGTGGAGCAAAATGCCTATTGGTGGGACAAAATTGCAAGCTGGTGGGTCAGCCGCCCCACCAGCTGTATAGGATGCTCCGCCCCTGTTATATGCATTTTTTTCGTAGTTCTATTCGTTCACGAGTTAGGTATTTTACCGATTCTTTTTTTTGGCAAAACTTGTGCAAATATGGAAAATTTGACCTTCAAAGACCATTGGTGAAACGACTCATAGCACATTGTCTATGATTACTGTTTTTTTTCTAAATAATTCTCTACAATTTCCATTTACACTTGTTTACTGCTTGTTGTTACGCGGAGCCGAGCTACAGGGGTCGGTAAAGATGCCCTCCTTATGCATGGCATGACAGAGCCCCTGCCGGGCGCTGTTCAACCAAATGATTCGTCGGTAACTGTCTTAAAATAGGTACATTTTTAAGTTTAACTCTTTAGAGAACGGAAAACTTTAGGTAACTGGTAGGCATATAAAATGAAAGTATATCACTGTTATGTTTTACGTTTTATAATCCCAGGGCGTCAGTTCACCAGAATAGTACGGGCGGCGATAGTACTTGCACAAGCGCCAACTCCTTGTCTATTCTGAGTCACCCCGTATCTCGGCGCTCATATTTATATATCCTGGTCGTCTGATATGAGTAATCCGCACGTGAGCCGAGCAGGAGCAGCTGCTCGTCGGTCCGGCAGGAGGGGCGCCGACACGACAATCCCGCCCCGTCGGCGGCGGTGTTTCGCTGCTTGCCAAAGGCAGAGCTGGCGCCGCAGCACACCTGGATCGCACCGCCGCGCCGGCCGCCAACCCCAGCAACCAGCGATTCCGGGTTTAGCCGTCGCTGGTAAAAATACAGGCGCTCCGTACCGACCGGTCTTAACACAGGTCTCCGTCGGTGCTCACCGGAAAATGCTCTTTGTGCTGGGACAGGCCTTGGATCAGCAAGGCCTTTGTTATGCGTCTTGTATCTTATTATAAGGATAAGTATATATTCTGGCACCAGGGTTTTCAAATATCACCTTTTGCTGGCGCTGTCAAGTCGTGGTTGGCTGAATAAGTGAACGACAGATAAGATGCATCGAGTTTATTACAACTTCCGAGTACTTGCATATGGGATTCGCGCCAGGTGCGACATTCGCTGGAATGTTTCATTGGCCGTAAGTAATGGTCCCTGTTTTGTTGTTGCAATTGCCCTATATCGAAGAATTTAATATGACAATATTAAAAGAAAGCATTACGTGTAATACTTCAAGCAACATTTATATAAACATCAAACTAACGATTCGCGTGAGCTCAGAGCCCGTAGCAAACGGTTGACGCCACCATTTGCTTTGTCGCTCGATCACGCCAGGGTCCTCTGTCAAAATAATCGTCTCAGTCCAAGCCCCGCGGCCGACCGTCCCCAATGACCCCAGGGATCGGCGGCGCCGGCGGCTCGATAGCGCGGCTGTCTCCACTGACACCTCTCGTCACAACTGGGGCGGACAGACCTGTGCTCTGTTGCACGGCGTCTCTGCAGCAGGCAGCTTCTGCCAGGAGACGGCGGGCGCCGACACCACCGGGCAGCGGCTCAGCTCGCCCGTCCAAGGCCTCTCCGCAGAGAACGGCCAAAAGGTCAAGGTTCATCCTCTGGGTGTCTCCCAGCTTTTGAGATACGGCGCTCCAAACCCTACGAACGCATAGGCTAACTATGCGCGGCACAGGCCTCAAATTTCACGGGCAAACTATTCAAGAAAAATGTAACATCTTCAGTATTCGCCTCTGACAGCACTGGTAAAAACTTTGAGCCAGCTCGAGGCCCCTGCGCTGAAAAAGCTATAAAGCGTCACAGCTGGCAGAGGCGGCGGCGTCGCGTCCCCTCCCTGCGGCCCACGGCGAGGCGGCTGGCGTCGTGCCTGATAGCGGCACCGTCGCCAGAGCCGTCTGCCCCGGGGCGACAGCGACTCGGCGGCTGGACGGGCCCGGCGGCCCTGGGGCTGGCTGAGTCCGTCCGCCGGCGCTACCGTTAGCAGCCGTGAAAAGGTGGGCTGGGCTGGGCTGGGCTGACATTAGCTGGGCTGATATATGTAACGTGCAGGTTACAGCATTGCCACAAAGCTGGTGGTTCTAGCACTGGAGCCCGGAATGATTTGTATCTGATAATATGCGGGTCCTCTCATTAAAAAAAGTT
Organism: Amphibalanus amphitrite; assembly: GCF_019059575.1. Lineage (NCBI taxonomy): Eukaryota > Metazoa > Arthropoda > Thecostraca > Balanomorpha > Balanidae > Amphibalanus > Amphibalanus amphitrite. Next base: position 807,107 of record NW_024881629.1, read on the forward strand.
ATATTCGTGACGCTCCATGCTCATTGCTCATGTTATCTTTAGGTACATTTGGATAACAATATGGTCTAGCATAAATTATATGATAACACTCGAGATAAAACCCTTTCATGACAATTTCCCTTTTATCAAAAATAAACCAAAACGGAATCGAAAACTCAACCCTAACATTTTTTTCTTAGACACCGCTGCTCAAAATTAAGCCTACATAAACGGCTGTCCATTAGGTATAAATTTTGTTAAAAAAGAATTTCATAGTCGGTTTTGAAATATGTACTGCAATTCTGATACGTCATGACGAATAGGTACTTTGCGTTTTCTCCATACATTACCATTGCATTTTAACTGCATGTTGCATGATAATATTATTTGAATTCAGATCCACCCCTCCCCCAAACCAAGGAGTTAGCTCGAATGTTTTCGATGGATAGGCCGACGCAGACGGAGCTCGCGCTGCATGGCTCCCATGCTACTAAGGCGAGATACGAAGGCCAACCCAAACGTGTCTTACGGTATAATCCCATGATCCTTGGGTCCACTCACCTTTTTAATTGTTTTGAAGACGTTGCAGCGGCACAGCTTGGACTGAATCTCTCCAGAAATGTAGCTGAATACTCGGAAATCCTGAGTGTCATGGGAAACGTAGAAAATTCTGCGAGGAGAAGAGCACACCGTAAGTCATAAAATTAATTTGTGTATCGCTAAGCCAATCGACGCATATTTGTTGCGTTATTTTTCGACTTTGCTGTAGAATGTATAACTTATCACTCTTATTTATTCTGAACGCAAATATGTGTTGGGACATGTGAAATTGGCAATAACCCATGGGTGAAATATATAATTATATACCTTTTTGCAATTCTCTGCTCCTAACGCCTGAAACAGACTCTTTCCGCAGTCAGGAAATCGCATGCGAGAGCCTATTCAAATACATGGAAGCACGCTCGCATCAATCGCACGCACCTCCCGGATGCGATTGATGCGAGAAGAATTATAATGCATTTGAATGGGCTCTCGCATGCGATTTCGCGGAAAGAGTCTGTTTCAGCCTTAAGAGAATACAAGGAATAGCTAACCCACTTTTGATGGAAGATAACAGAAATATGTTCGGTTCGTATGTGCTTCCTCGTTTCTTGAGGTGTAGTGCATGCTTCAAGTACGGTTTCTCAGTTCTTACGCACCTAAATTATATCGCAATAGCCTGTGGTTTTGATGCATCGAAGCCATTGAACACAACACACCCACATCAGATAAGATCCCTGGTCACAAGCACTTACCTACATAAAGCAAAAACTTAAGTCTTTATCTTTCGTTCAATTATCTGAGACCGAAACAGCTTGCGAATGAAATAGTTCATTAAAAGAAAAACGTCGTACGTTACTGACATAGTGTTTTCTATTCTAGAATTCCAAGAACCATTCAGCAAAATTAGGTATGAGTTCACCAGCACAAATTAGCCGCTAGTTTGTCTCGGAATATGTTCATTTGCCTGTCCTTGCTGGCAGACGTCCTGCGGTACATCCGCCGGCACTCTAAGATGCTATCGCCACAGCTGAAATGGCAGCTACGGATGCATAATTCGAGTACGAATAAGACTATGTGAGCCGTTTTCAGATTCTTGGGGATGGCACAACAGTGTACAAACGAAGATAAAAGGATGTTGAAGTGTTTCATGTTGTTAGATGTAGCTTAGTGTTAAGGAGAACCATAAACTTAGCGTTGGCTTTGAAGTTTGTGTGTGAATAAGCCGAAAATGGCCCATAATGAAGGTGTTTATTCCAGCTTAATATAAAATGACTGCCATGACGAGACCTCGACACTTTGAAGTATTACAATAACTGCAAGCTTCTAGCGATAGCAACACTATTCCGCTCTTATTTATTCATGTCTCAAATTCAATCCAGCAACGTTGTATCTTTAAATTGAGTTCAGGCTATCGTTAGGTAATGGTATGGTAAAACATATTAGTCTCATTTAATACACTAAAAATATATATTTAAACATCCGCTTTAGGTATGGTAACTTTGCGACGAGACCAAGGCGAGTAAAATACGCTGTAATTTTTCCAATATTGTTAAAGGGTGTTTCCTTTCCATGGAAATGTTCTGTCTTTAAAAGTATAGCAAATAATTAAGTCCTCTTACATTAGAATACACAATTTGTGCCCCGGCTATATACGAGTACCTAGTATGGTGAAAATGTAAATGCAACGATGAGGAAAAGTGGGTAAAAGTGTTTAAGCACTGTAAGCTTCTCTTCAGCGTCACATTGTGCTTACAGTCACTAAATGCCATCAAATTTTGATAAGCACAGAGAGTTGCCGATCACATGGTCAAAGGTTGGCCCGTTTTCCTCTCATGTTATCGGCAATAAATGCCATTGGCGGTACGCTAACATGGAGTTCCATACGTTTGGCCACACAAAATTAATGGCCACACAAAATTAATAACACCTGAGGCCTGGAGCCCTGTCGGTTTACCGGACCGCATGCTGATGACGAGGAGCCGGCCGAATGGGCAGTCCGTCACCCTGATTTGGCCCAGTCAGGCCACTAGCTGGAGTTTTGTTTATCATTCTGTCATGATCGAGTGGGTAGTGAACGCCACAACGCCACGGCGCGCCAGAGCTCGTCACTCAGAGTGTGTCACCCGCAGACAGCCGGCTCTGCCGCCACTCGCCAGACCCGTCCGAGCTGTCCGGCACACGTCAGAAAGCAGACTTTGGACCCAGAAACTGAGTAGTCCCGTGGTGGTGTCATATGTTCAGGATGAGCCAGTTTTCCGCTTGAGGAATTAGTTTGTTGCCGAGATATGTCACCGGTATATCGTGTAACAGAAGATGACAGTTTAGGAAGATCGCTCCTTTAAATAAAAGCTTATAATTTATTAAAGTGAAGCGGAGCCCATGAATAGAGAAGCACTACCAAGCAACATGACCCGTTGAACCCCACGGGCACAGCAGGGCAGTGGCTGAGAATAGTCGCGCCACGGGCGGCCGCGTCCGTCGAGCCGAAAATAGGCCGCCCGCCCGCCGGGCAGGGCCATGTCACTCTGCAGAACGCAACCCTGAAAACGGATGACTTGCAGCGCCGCGGCAGCTCTGCTGACGTCACGCCAGCTTTGTCTGCCAGAGCCGGGCTTTGTGGCGTTTACTCGGCTCGGCGGCTGGCCCACCGACGGCCCAGAGGTGCCCGCTTGGCAGCCAGACCTGACCGGCTTCCACGAACGCTGTTAGAGAGCCGCGCTGCTCGCAGCCAGCCACTCTCACGGCTCCAGGCCAACCCGACAGATGGCCTTAGTCGTCAGTCAGTCAGTCAGTCAGTCACTCGTCAGTCGAAAATCGTTAGTCGTCAGTCGTCAGTCAGTCGTCAATCCGATTTCAGTCGTCTTCAATTGTCTTCGGTCCGAAAAGAGGTCTCAACCCTTTTAAACCGCGACTAAAGCCCTTGGCCTAGCATACTGTCTTTTCTGCACTCCTTCACCTAACCGATAGACGGTCTCGTTCCCCATATATCAACTCTTTGGTCCATCCGACAGATTGTCTTTGCTCTCTTAACCCTCGCCCGCACATGGGGGGGGGGTGGTTGCCACCCCCCCCCCCAGGTAGTCTTTCTGCTCTGCACTCAACATTTTTAGAGCTAGAAGGCTGATTTTTCGTATAGCTGCTCCTCTATCCTTTCTTGATGTCCACTGAAAATTTCAAGTTTCTGTGGTTTTTGGTTTCGGAGATATGACCTTGTTTTTCAGGTCATGTCATGACCCAAATGACCAATTCTCAACATCTTGCGTTGGCTATGGGCCTTGTGAGCTTTTAACACCTTGATTTCGGCCTTTTATGCCAATCCTACCTCCCACCTATCATGAAACATGTTGTTCGACGATGTACAGAGGTCAAGGTCAGGGTCAAGGTCAACCTAGGTCATCTAAGATAATTGCGTTTTAGGCAAGCTGAATTTACTTTTTTTGAAATTTTTTGACTACATTTTTGGTAAAAACTTCTCAGATCATGATTTCATGTAATATGGACACATAAACAATCGGTGCACACATCAGTATACACACAGACACACACAGACTTACAAACACATATTATTGACCTTGACCTAACTTGACCTGAGATGACCTCAGCAGCAAAAACCTGGTCGGGTAGTGTGACAAAGAGGTTCTAGCTGGCTTGGCACCAGAAAACGGCATCGTCATCGGTATATGACAAGCAGCGCACTTGATATCCAACGGTGACCTAAAACAGCAACATTTTTTAGTTTGACCTGACCTGGAAGGTCAATGACTGACCTGAGAAGGTAAAACTGGGTATCATTGGATTCGTCTCTTCCCAAAGAATCTTTTTGGTCTTTACCGCTAAGCTCTATCTCCAACAGGAACGAAATGGCGCGGGGGGGTGGTGGCAACCACCCCCCCCCCATGTGCGTTCTAGGATGGGAAAATGGCATGTGCGGGCGAGGGTTAACTTTCCACGTCCGGCTAAAACTATATCCAATGTCTAGTCAAACATCCACACCTCACGAGTCACAAACTATCGCTTATCCGGTCTAGAAGTGGTCCTCAGTCGGTATGTCTCAATCATGTTATTGGCGGTCTGTTTACACCATCACATCGTCCTCGCCTTGCTTTATAAAAGATGTCATTGTATTTCCGCTGTAGCTGGTTTTAGGATTCATATTTCTATATAACAGTATATAACACCTTTAAATTAAGTGGCAAATGAATGGTTTGTGTGGCATCTACTGACCTGTGAATGGGGTGGTGCATGATGAGCGGGCTGGTTTCTAGGGATGGGTGATTCCTCTGGAACGAGTCAGAACCAATATTCAGGTTACACATAAGCACACAATCACACCAGTCGAACGTTCATAAAGATGCCCGGTAACGGTTGGAACAGTGGGCAGTGTGTAAGCCTGTAAGGTAAACACGCAGCACGCGGCTAAGCGGCGAAGCGATGGCGCCGAGATGGTATATATCCTCGCCACTAGATGGCACGAGTAACTACGCCTGAACACATACTGTGCCGCACGACACGGACGCTGAGCGCGAGGTAGGTATACTGTGCCGCATGACACGGGCAGTAATACGGGTAGGGATACGAGTGCTGCGCCGCGTGGCACGGCAGTGAACACGGGTATACTGTGCCGCATGGCAGGGACAGTGAACACGCAGTAGGTATACTGTGCCGCATGGCTTGAATACCAGACATGTTTCGCCGGGAGTATTGCACTATGTATGTAGGTAGACGCTAACGCCAAATAGCAAACAATCTTATGTAGATGCGTACCTATCGAATAACGTGATGCGTCTTCCTATATAAATTAGTGTTTTCTGTTCAACATTTGGCTTGAAGTAAGCAGCAGACTTTAAAATCACTCACCTTCTTTGGTACTTTCATCGTAACTTCGATTCCTGCCGAGCTGACTTTTATAGTCACGAGTTTCTTTTTGATACCCTTGTTTTTGAACTCCAACTGTAAAGGAAAGCGGTGTTTCAACCATATCATTTTTAACAGACTTAGTATCTCCTTTACACTGTGGTATTTCCCAGCACCATCCATAAGAAATTACCCACTGCAGCTAACAATAAACAATGACATTGATATAACAATGCAGTTATATCAATGTCATATCATTAGCCTATCAGCCGCACTAGGAACTTATCTTGTTAAAGCTGCTCGATCGTATGACAAACATGTAGGAACGTCGCGAAATATTTACTCTAATGGCCTGCGCATCCGTCTTGTCACACAGCCTTGACCATCAACTCACCCTGACTTTCCGCATGGCGTGTACGATATCCAGCTTACTTCTCGGTGCCGGAATGTTCAGTGAGCCAATGTACTGTCAACAAGATCACATTTAGTCATTTAGTCACACATAGTCAACTCGTGCCCTGTTGTTGCCCGCCCCTCACCCTCCGATGCTGCTACGTCAGCCAGACGCTTTTTTATAGGCTTTACCAAAATAAGAATGGATATCACATCTGAGAACTGAATAAACATGTAGACTAGCCCGCTCAGCTGGGCCGGGTGATCGGGTACTCTCCGTAGTTACCACCCGGACATGGTTGCCGGCCACGAGGCAGCCGCCGCAGCGCCCACGCGGCGGTGCCCCGTGGACGGCACCGCCGCACGCCGGTAAATATTTAGCGCCGGTCGCCTGCCTAATGGCGCGTGTGTAGCTGACAGGGCTGTTTGGGGAGGCCCCTCCCCTCCCTGCCCCTCCCACCGCGCAGACCACCGCACAAACACAGACCGTATTCGCCGATTTTGTACAAGTCCCGGAACACGATGTGATTCATTATGTCATTCATCAATTATCATGCATCCGTCACTTTCGTTTTGGACTACGAAAGCGATGCGGGTGAGCTGTCGATGAAAAAGTTCTTATACCTATAATATTACATTAAATTCTTGAACGATCGTAAAAATGTGGCCTTAGAAACGTTAAAAGACAAACAGTGGCCAATGGCCATGTTGCATACCGGGTGGCCCAAAAAAAACGTTCCGAACTTTGGAGGTCTATATCTCAAATTCGAATGCAAATAACGAGCCAAAATTTTCATCAAGTTTGCAACACTTCTTTGCGCATTGGCATGCCAAATTGTAACACTGTACCATCATTTTCAAGCCAGCAGTCTTATGTTGAATTAAGTAAGACGTTTTTGCTTTTTTTGCCGATGTTGAGCGGAAGTGGTGATTGGCTTAGACGTACTATGTTATAAAAAAAAAGAAAAATAGAACACGTGAATGAAACCAGCACGTATGTTGTTATTTTAAATATTTTTTTTTATCCCACTATGTGCCAAATATTCAAATAATGAGCCAAAATGGTGTTAAGGGATGCCATTCGTTTCAACGCTAAGTCCTGTTTCGAGCAGGAGTGGCACGGTGCATGGGTACTGCTCATCGCCCTCCCTTCAAGAAGATCAAACAGTAAATCGACCGAATAAAGAAAAAAGCTAGACGAAATGTGTCACCCTGAGGCCTGAACCATCAATGAGACTAGTTGCCAGTAGCAGTCATGGCTGCAGGCCGTGGTGCCGAGATGGAAGTGGCCCGTTCACTCACATTTTTTAGTAAACATCTGAGCAAAAAAGTAATTTTTACATGGCATGCTAGAAACACGAACCGTTTAAAAAGTAATTGAACGAATAACATAAAAATCATACCATTCACTGAAAATATATGCCGCATTGACTATTGGAAGTTTCTGTGCTGCATCTTTATCACTTTCTGAGAAATATTGATTCAAAGTTGGGAACGTTTTTTCTGGGCCACCCGGTATATGTAAGTGCATGTATGGCCTAAACTTTTGAATTCATTTTAAAAGGGATAAAAACGCAAGTAATTACCCAACGTTTCTTATGTTCCGGGCAAAGGTTGTTGAGAAAAGTGCACAGACATCACTGCAGACGGCGGAGGTATAAAAAATGTATTTGCTGCAATAAAAAAGACCACCTCGAGGTTTTTCGGTGAGATAACGTTCTGTCAATATTAACGGTGATGCCATGCCGACCTACCCGTGCCTCAAAGGAGAGGCCCTGCTGGAAGGCCTCCTCAGAGTGCAGCGATATTCGCCCGTCGTCGTTGAAGAAGCCGTACTCCTTGGCGTTGGAGGCCTTGGCCGCCCTTGGCAGGGTGGCCGCCTTTCGCTCCACTATGGCGCTGTATTTTTCGCCGGCGTGCGCCAGCACTTGGCGCACGCGGCTGGCATCTGAGGACGCAGAGACAGGCGAGATGTAGCGCAGCGACCAACACCCGCCGGCTCTGTCGAAACAGCGCACCGGCGCGGCTGCCAGCGCCGCGCCGCGCTCAGATTCAGCGGAACACAGCCGGCGCAGCAGAGCCGAGAGACGGCGGAGAGCTGCAGGCCACTCTTACTGGCGGATCTAGGGGGGGGGGGGGGGGGGGGGAGGACATCTAGGGTCAATGCCTCCACGTTGCCCGAAATTGACGAAATGACACGTTTTTTCGAGAATAAAAAACATAGCATCTTTTATGACCAAAACTTTGTTTAACACTGCACAAAAGCACTGGCGAATCCAGCTCCGAGTTTGGGAGGGACATACCATAGCATTTTCGTGGTTCTTTCCAATTTCCATGCACCGTACATAGGCGTAATGTTAAAATTATGTCGTTTGAGAGGGGCGATTGCCCTATTTGCCCTCCCCTGGATCCGCCACTGCACAGAAGTGCGTAAGGAATCGAAATCCGAAGAGTATCTGGAACTTTGAGAACTTTTTGGGGGTATGCCCCCCGCAGCGTCCAAGACCACCTTTCTGGATCCGCCAGTGCTCTTACGCGACCTCAGCACTATCTGACACAAGTGTTCAATCAGACTTTTTGTACGAACATTGAAATTACCGAAACTGTAGTGTTTCTGGTTGTTACATCAAGCTGAGTTCCCTTGAAATAAACATTAGCATTGTCTACGGTCCTGGGATAAACAACAAACAGTCTGTGACACGAATGACAGACGGAGCGCGTCTGTGACGGAGCGGCCAGATAGCGGCCCAAGATAAACGGAGCCGCTGTACTGACAGCTTCCAATGGACGCACCGACATCGACTGTCACACTGTGGCCGACACCGCCACAAAACAGACACGCGCACCCGACAGACCAATTCAGGACGAAGGAGACATAAGAACTAAGAACGAGATTAATATCGCAATAACAGCACAACTAACCAAAATTCTAACCAAAAACCAAAATTCGCCTTCAGCAAAATACACCAAAACTCGCAGCCCTCGCAGCGAGTAAAATCGAAAGTTGACTCAAAATCAAATTTTGGAATGCGATGCAAGTTGGCTGGGATGCTAAAAACATGCAGACTCGCTTGTTACATGGTGGTGTGGGTCACTCAACGTAAAAAATATTTTTTTAATTTTAGAGAAACCCGAAAACACAAAAACCTGCAACCGCAGGCGAGGTCCAGTGAGGGGCGGCCTTAAATAAATTAAAAGTACCTTTTTATTTCGGAGTGTTTCCCTTTTCAAGTTGCCTGCGCACAGATGAACGTTTAGGCGAGCAACCAGCATAACAGTGTTCTTAATTCAAAGATAAAGCTAAATGTCACTGCCGGGATGAGTAGTGTCCTTGTCGGTTCTTTGCCTTTTGTTAGGCTATAGAATAATTTCCTTAACGGGACGGCTACTTAAAATTCGGATTTTGATGACAAGTCAAGTGTAAAAAGCATCTTTGGTGACACCAACAGAAATCAATTAATGGTCTATATCTCTCCTTCTCTCTCTTCTCTCCTTCCCTCCCTTCCTCTCTTCCTCCTTCCCGCCCTCTCTCTCACACTGCCTCCCTCTCTGTCCCTCTCGCTCGCCTTTTGCTATTCCTGTCTTTCCCGTCCTATCCCGTCTTTCCGCGGCGGAGCATGTCCCATTTATTTCGGTGCCTTTAAACGGCTAGGCGCGTCGCCGTCAGCACCGCCGTTCCCGTGTGGCCGCGAGCATTCCCGGCCGTCTCGGGAGAGGGCACGCTCGGCTGAGCCGGTCCGCCGGCACGGCTGGGGGGCCGGTCGCGCCGCCGCCGGCACCGACAGGGCACCTGGCCGGCTGCCAGCGGCGCCGGCCGGCCGACGGGCGCAGCGGCCGGCGGCGCGACCCCTCACGGCACTCACGGCCGGTGCAGGGCGCGCAGAGACCGGCACACGCCGCGTGAGACGCGTTCCCGTCAGGTCACCGACTGTGGCGTGCCATGGACACCGGGCTCAGTGACTGTGAGGGGGCGGAGGTCACGGGACAGCACGGCGGCGGCGGCGGCGGCGGCGGGCAGCGGCGCCGGCCGCGCGCGGACTCACTTGGCTGCTTCTCGGCGGGGAAGGCGGCGGTGTCGGTCAGCTCCATGGAGTCGGCGTCCGGCTGCCGCGGCACGGGTCACACGGCGTCCGCCTCTCGCCGGCCGGTGCACGCTCACAGACCCGTGGTTTCGCGCCGCCGGCTGGTGGCCGCCACCGGGCCCGCCTGCGCCGAGCGCGCCGCCACTTCTGGCGCGGCTGCGGCGGTTGGCGGCGCGCGGACGGCCCGGCCGCCGGGAGCGACGCTCGACGACGACCGTGGCCGGCGCACACCCATCACGGCACATCAGCCGGCCGGCCGGGCCTGTCAGCCGGCCGGCCTAATGGACGCGCCCTGGACACCGCCCCCGTCCCCCAGTGCGCCGGAATATTGAAATCACATCGTCCAATACGATCTAATGCTATAATCAATACGATCAAATTATGGGTGTATAGTGCATAATGACCCATCCGTCCAGAGAGATTAAATCGGTCAAACAAGTTCAATGCAAAATGAGCAAACACAAAACAGACATCGCCGTAAAAGATTCGCCGTCTATTAAAATTAGTCTTACGTATGCCTGGGTCACCGTAACATGCCCTATTAACATAATTTGCCACTTCGAAAAAAATCACAATGATTCGCGAAACGTAAGTGCGCACATATGTAGGAAGGAGTATAATGGGTTTGGCCCCTCTAATAGAAAAATAAATGCATCAATTATTTTTCTTAAGAGTTGAGTAAAAAATATATTATGAATCGTTAGACGTAAATCGTTAGTCGTTATATCAATATCAGGTTGCGTTAGGTTTCTCGACTTCAAAATAATTCAGCAACTAAAATTCACGGTTAACGATTTTATACAGGGTGATTTATAAAGAGTGACATAGAACTAGAAGTCGCGGGAGGCACACAAAATATATCTTGACACATAAACAACAGACAGCTAGGATGATAAATCTGGCACATTTGACATCACACAAACGGAGATGCAGTTGTGACACTTCGCTCGTCCCCAGGGTGTGCTGAAAGTGCCTCCCCTCTCCGCGCAGTTCAATTTCAATTTCATTTTACCTAGCACATATGTGTACCTTCCATGCACATTAAGCGATCGAGACGGTCACAACTAACCTTTGGCGAGGCTGCGAGCCACCAACTGAACCCACCGGCTAGACAGCACGCTGCCAACCAAGCCCAAGCAAGCAGAGGACCACCATTCTAAGTCCAGAAGGAAAGTGAGTCGTCAGCTAAACCCACGGAGACAGCCATTCGACTTACCTAGCCCTCCATCAAGCCGCCAACTAAAATCCCGGCGCCCTGGGACTGGGACCACGGACCAGCACGGTTGGGACGAATGGCCGGCGGGCTGGGACAGATGACCGGCCGACTGGAGCGAGGGACTGGCGGCCTGGGACGCCGGAGCGGGAGCTGGGGCGAGTGACATGCCGCGGGACTGGCGCATGGTATAGGTTTAGGACCGTGGGGGGAGACCAAGATGCCTATGAGCCGCCAATCGCAGGCCAGCGGAATTGGAAAGAGAACAGATGACCCTCGGCTGAATCAAAGAAAACTAAATTCACTTACCCGCTGCCACAGCAAAAGCATTACTTGTTAGACCGATTGCTCGGATAACCAAAAGTTAACGGAGAAACAGAAGAGCGAAGAAACGTTCTAAATTGTAACGGGGGAACGAACCAAGAGAGCGGAAGCTACCTATTACGACCAATTATCTACGTTGGTATCAGTCCGTTCCTCCAATTTCCTTCAGAAAATTGTAGGTAACACTGAATTCTAGATCGGAGAAGCAGACCGTCTCCACTAAGCCGGTAGCCGTACATACATGCTTGCATATTTAACCCACACGAACTTATCGGCGAGGTAGGGCGGCCGGTGGATAGATTCTACCGCGGGTTTTCATGGATATTTGAGCCATGCCGGGTCGATGGTCGATGGTCAATGGATGGGGCCGTGGGGGGATGTTTGAAGACTGAACATCCCCCACATCCAACTGGGCCTCCGGGCCACATAGCGACACGCGGTCGGCGGGAACCGGCGTCCGAAAAAAGCGTCACAAAAAGAAAGTAGGTAGATATGTACTAAGTAGGTACCTAATTTAACCCGCGCCCCAGTGGCGGTCTCAGCCAACTTCGCCCTAGTGGGGGGGGGGGGGGGCATATGTTACCACCCACCTCTAACTCAAAAACTAAGAGGGCTAGAAAGACGCGGTAAAAAGCAGTCGATAGCTCTCAATGCGTACGTTTGAAAGTATTTCAGTCATTTTTCACCTTAGAGCAATATTGGGGTCACCAGAGGTCATCAAAGGTCAAAATTTGCCAATTGTCATTATATTTTTCAGAAAACATGCCGCTATCTCAGGAACTATGGTAACTAGAAAAACGCATGGAAAAGCAATCGATAGCTTTTGAACTCTTCTTTTGATAAGGTCATTATCAATATTTACCTCAGGTCAACGGTTTAGCCTCCAGAGGGCAAAAACTCCAAAAATAGCTGTTTTTACGAAGTGTTTTTCGACAATAACTTTCGACTACAAAAAGCCACGACATTTCTATTGCCAGAATCGTGTTTCCCTCGCCGAGACGCGTCGAATGAACTATAATTTGACCTTAAAAGGTCAACTTGAAAATTTGACCTCAGGTCAAGGTCATGACCTGACCGGAATAGGTCATGTTGCATATCAGTCGATGCGTCTCAACAAGACAAACACAATGAGACCATCCCCAGCGTTCTATCTCTTTCCAATCGCGAGTTATTGGCAAAAAAACTGTTTGTAGCCTCAAATGACCTCGGATGACCTTTCTAGAGGCTATCAGCAAAAATGACACCTTGGTCATCACGAGTGGTCTAAATCATTGTGATTCTGAAATATTTGGACTGTTCCTATGCGTACACACGGATCTAGAGGCATTTTCATTTTTCTCCATTGACTTGTAATGGAAAGGTTACGCCACTGACCTGACCTTAGGTCACGGATATAAAAAAATCCGAGATATACAAATTGTAGGCGCCCATAACAGCATGCAATCCACCAAGTTTAAAACCTTTCTGACAAACACTGCAGGCTGGACATGATTGCAAACTTTGTTTGAGGCTTGGTCAGTTAACTTGACCTGATGACCTGACCTGACATGACCTGGGGTCAAAAATTTCACACATTGTCCAAAATTGTTGTACCAAAAGCTACCCAAAGCGGCACTACCCGCCGCGGTTTTTTATTCACACGCAAAAAACGCGACAGGGTGGTAACATATGCCCCCCCCCCCCCACTGGGGCGAAGGTTAAGTCAATTTTTAGGTCACCTCAAAAGTCAAAGGTCAGATCATCATTGTCAGTTGTCACCAATGTCACATGATGCAACCAGAAATCAGGGGTACCTATGCGACCAGATGTGAGATGTGACCAGGCGCGCACACAGGATTTTTGAATGGGGGGGGGCACGACCTTCGAAGTGGGCCCCCCATGCCGAAGGGCCCCCCAAAAAAATACGGCCCGCGGGGTTATATTTCGGTTGGTTTGAAGCTTGAGCTTTTGTCAATGCATGGTAAAACAATTATTTCGGAACCAGCTTAATTTTCAAAACATTTATATTTTTACGCTAGCATGTTTTTTTCTCAAATGCGACTCAGAGCCGGTACATATACCTAACCATCTAATTTATTACGTAAAACATTTCATTAATAAACATTTTTGCAAGTCCCTCAGAAATCAGCCCCGGGCAGCGACTAACTGCCGGCCGGCCGACCGGCCCCGGGTGGCTGGAAGCAGGGGCCGGTCACTGTTTGGCCCGGATGTGTAGAAGCGGGAGCAGCACTCCTTTTTCACGTATATTCGCATATTTTTTAGGCACATCGACATGAAATGTCATTATATCTGATACGATGCGGGATCACAGACTAGAGATCCAGCTTATAACTTATATTTAATGTTTAACCGATGAATCAACTCAACAGGACTATGTACGATGCATGTCGGACACGTACCCAGAATTTCACCCAAGAGGGGGTCACCTGCTGGTCACCTGACCCCGGGCCCGCAAGTCACCCGGGGGCCCGGGGTCAGCTCAGGCAAGGATGTATCCAGGACCTTTCGATGGGAGGAGGGAGGCACGGTTGGTCCAGTCTCACTGGCAGACGGGTCTCTTTAAAACGGTCTTTGCATGAGAAAATGTGGAAAATTGGCAAGTAAAAGTATCATTTATGCCCGAGGAGTGTGCCTAATGTACACTAATGCCTAATGTACATGGTATTTTACGAGCGAGCGAAGCGAGCGAGCTCCTTAGAGTCACCGGTGTGTGGCGCGCTCAGAGGTGCCAGTGTGTGGCGCGCTCAGAGGTGCCAGTGAAAGGCCGTCAGATGCGCTGGTGTTGGGTCCTCACAGGCGCCGTTGCGGGGTCTTAGGGCTTAGAGACACTGGTGGGGCCATCATTGGCATGTGTGTGGCCCTGCAAAATGGCCTGCAAGTGGAAAGTGGCCCGCAGGGCCCCTCGGTTTCGAAGAAACCCTAAACCCGAGAACGGGCACGTACCCCCTCGCTCCCTTGCTATGTCACTGAATCCAAGTGATCAGGGACCCTTAAGGTAATCAGGGGCGTTTCAGATGACCAGGGGTTTTCAATTGATCAGGGGCCAACCAGGTGACCATGGGCCCCTCTGGTAACCAGGCCTTAAGGTGCCCTCAGATGACCTCAAAGGGCTCTCAGATGGCTTTAAAGGGCCCTCAGATGGCCTCAAGTAACCAGGGACCCCATCAATAACCAGGGCCCCTCAGTAAACGGTGGTCACTCAGGTAACTGTAAGAGTCCCACAGATAACCAGGGGCGGCAAGGTTTCTCAGGTCCGTTTTTGACAAGTCTCTTATTGACTCGGTGCCGGTGCGAGCCCTTTGCCATCAGCAGAGGGCCCTTTCAAGCCTTTTGAGGGCCGTTTAACGTCTCTTGAGTTCCCATTGACTATTGAGGCCTTCTAAGGGCCCTTTGAGCAGTCGAGGGGTCTTTGAGGCCTTTTGAGGGCCTCTTGACGTCAGCTGAGGACCGTTGGACGCCAGCTGAGGACCGTTTTTGGGCCTTCTGATGGCCATTAGACGCCAATGGATGACCCTCTGACACCAACTGGGGCCCTCTGACACCAGCTAAGGACCCTTCAAGTTTGACGCTAGCTCAGGGCCCTCTGACATCAGCTGGGGGGCCCTCTGACGCTAGCTCAAGACCCTTTGACGCTCTTTAAGGCCTTCTGAGGGTCCCTTGGGGCTTTCTAAGGGCCCCTTGAGGCTTTTTGAGAGCCGCTTGACGATAACTGAGGACAGCTGGACTCCAGCTGAGGACCGTTTGAGGCCTTCTGATGGCCATTTGGCGCCAGCTGAGGGCCATCTGGCACCAGCTGGCGTTTGACGTTAGCTGAGGGCCCTTTGAGGCCATCTGAGGGCCCTTTAAGGCCATCTGAGAGCCCTTTGAGGTCATCTGAGGGCCCCTTAAGGCCATCTGGGGCCCTTCGAGGCCATCTGAGGGCCCTTTGACACCATCTAAGGGCCCTTTGACACCAGATGAGGGCCCTATGACGCTAACTGAGGGCCCTTTAAGGTCATCTGAGTGCCCTTCGAGGCCATCTGAGGGCCTTTTGAGACCATCTGAGGGCCCTTTAAGGCCAATTGAGGGCCCTTTGTACACGGTCTTCGGTGGTCTAAGGATCAGTTAGAGGCCCATTTGAGGCGGCCTTCGGCCGCCTCAAATGGGCCCCTATTCCTTCGAGCTGGGCCCCCCAACTCGAATCGGGGGGGGGGGGGGCACGGGCCCGTGTGCCCCCCCTTGTGTGCGCCCTTGGATGTGACTCATAAAATGCTGTGTCCGCCGACTTCTGAGTCCTAGATAGATGCCTACGTTACACACAAGTCAAAACTCAGATCAAGGTCTCGCTTTGCACGTAATTATAAACGTGTTATTCACTTCCAGCGCCCAGTAGGCATTGCGTTCGCTCACTCAACGGTTATTGCATTTATTGCCAATTGTGGCGTACCAAGACATAAGACAGAAAACACACAATTCGACGACAACAGACGTACCTACCTACGCGGTACGGGCTTCGCTGTTGAACCGGTCCAGAAGAGGCAAAATAACGCATAAAAACAAGCGAAGGCCTGATTACTTTCACTTCTGTAAAGCAGCCTAATGTATAATAAAGGTGTGCATTTTTGGGCCGGACCCTCCCCCCTACCCCAATCCTGAGACCGTGCAGCGGAGCTCCTGACGATGGGGCCTTTTAGCCCCATTTGGTTACACTCTCAGACTCAGTTCTTTCATTTATATACCTACATTGTGACTTGCGAGTTCTTTGACTTTATCAGTCTCACTTACCCAGGTTCAGTTGCTTTGGTTTGCTCCCGACAGGTTGTCATGAAGATATCGCCGCATTTTAGTGTCAATGACATCTTATTTACAAAAACCTTGAGCGTGGGCGCGTCCGATAGTGATCGTGTTTTTACGAGATGAGCTTCCTACGGATGTTGTATCGACCAATCAAAACAGCAGCTGCGATCGCAGAATAGGTTCTGATGACGTCAATTTGCTTGAAACACAATAGGAAATGCATTAGAGCCAACGCTTAGGAACAGCCTTGACAGCAAGTGTGCGTCATTTTGACGTATTTGCTAACTGATTTCTTTTTTCCATGAACACTACATTTGAAGAATATCCCTAGTTTGTGTGAAAAGTGACACAGAAAGTAGTTTGAAAGCTTTTTGTGAATATTTTTTAGTTTTTGGTGGATGGGATTGCTTCAGACATGGAAGCAAGAATTTAACTGTGTGTAGTCCATACCCATTTTCATGTGAGTATTACTTATTTTAATGCGACTGCTGTTTGAAGCATTCGTTTTCCATCTTGTTGGACTTATTAAAATACAAAAAGCACTGACATTGTGGCTGGAGATAAGATACCAGAACAAAGTGCTCTGCTCATGGCATTAGATTTTTACATGAGCAAAGTAAATGTGTATTATAAATGAATGACAATGCAAAGCACAATAGAAATTTTGAGCTCGGTGTGTAGGCAATGTGTTTTGCTCGGAGCTCCCTTATTCAGAGTTATACGTGAAATGAAATTGTCTTATCCTTGCCATTGCCCTTTATCCTTTGACATAACTATAATCCTCTGAAATCCCTGTTAACTCACCTCTAAGCTGGAATGAATATAGGAGGAAGCATACCATATGAAATAGATGTATGGGACTTGGGAGGGTAATTTTATCAGTCATAACATTTAAATCTTGGTTTTCCTTTATGGTAGTCTTAAATTTAGAGTTGCTTAACATCTGAAGGAGTCTTGGTACCCAAAATCCCCTAACATGACCAAGTAAATGACCAAGTATAATGTACATCTGTAGGAGGTGTGCATTTCTCTGCATTTCTTTTGTCTGGGTATGAGAGGTACGTTGTGTTAGAAGTAGCTCATGCTTTATCACGAGAGCTAGAAAATGTGAAATTAGGTCGTGACGGGACATGTGAACAAACTTTTGTACTACAAACATCATTTTACGTTATCCTGATTTTTACTTATTCTATAATACAGTTTTAGTTGTCTAGCAACTTATTCATTTTTACGTTTAAGTTTCCTGAAACTTGGCCATGTCTACACATACGACTTAAAGATTCTACCTATAGCAGGTCATACATTTGCACTGGCAGATCCAAAAGTGCCACTTTAAAATTTTATAAGCTGTTAGACTAGAGTGATCAGAAAGCTAAATATTAAGAGTAAAATGGTTTATGAGCTAAAGAGGCATCAACTTTGGAAACTGATAAGGATATAGCTGTTGTGATCAACTAGAGATTTTCAGCTTCAGACATGGACCCAGCCTCATTGAAAACAAGATTATGTTATGTTAGGAGTGGACAACACGCCTGGATATTATGTGCAAGTGGTCTCCTTAATATGAGAAAAGCTCCTGGTCATTAGGTAGAGTTCAGAAGGCAACAACAAAAGCTGCTAGAATGAGTAACCTTTTGTAGGAGAAGGTTGAAAAATTAGAAATGTTCATGCACAACTTGTAGGCTGTGTGGTGATTTGATGGAAGTATTCAATGTTGAACACAGAGGAAGCACAGGCTAACTGCAAATCATTTCTGAACTAAGTGATGCAACTGGAGGCATGAGTCATTTGCTAAAACATCCAAAAGCCCAGTAAAAACATTTTTATCTGCTCAAAAAATGCATGACATTTCTTCTAAAAACGTTTGGTGGCCTTATATTGCTAGACAAGACACAGTTTAAATTATTTCCAGCTCACATATCATAGGCGTTTTTATCAGCATGTGTGCAAGGTTGGTATGAAAAATGATATTGAAAGTTTGGTGGTGGCATTGACTTTGCCTAAGGTTATATCAAAATAAAATGTTACTACATCTGTTCCTGATCATGTCAAGTATTTCTTAATTTTGTTGTATTGTGAAGAAATTTCTTAAGCAGCTTTTGTTGACTGGGTATGAAGGCAATCTGATTTAAAAATTCCTGATTTGCTGTACCTTTCTCTGATATATAAATGGACAATTTTCCCAGAAACTAGACAGCTGCTGACCTGGTGGGTCAATCTGATAATGGGTCAGCATTCAGCAGAGCGATCTCTGTAGTAGGTGCGCCTGAAAACTGCAATAAACAAATAAGGGTCAATCCAATGCCAGCATGACCCAAAAGTTCCTAGCTTATAATAGGCTTTGCCAAAATTGGTGTCAGTTTTCGATGCTGTATTCGATACTATATATCCTGCAAAATGATGAGCGAGAGGGAGTGTTTTGTTCCAGTCACTTCGTTTCATCTTTCTCATACTGTTGGCCAAGGTCCGTTTTGGTCGCTCACCTCCACGTGTACTGTCCGTGCTCGTGTGCTGCACGCATTGGACGCCCACCTCTCCGTGTACCCGCCAGTGTTGACGCTCACCTCTCCGTGTATCCGCCAGTGTTGGTCGCTCACCTCTCGGCGCGCGCTGCCCGCAGCGGAGCGATGCCGTTCCAGAAGCGGCTGGTGGAACCGACGGACGTGTGCCGCGGCGCGCTGCCGGCCGACACTACGCTGCCCAGCGAGCTCGAGGCCGTCACCAATGGCACACTCTCGAACGTGGTGCGCCAGCTGTCGTCGCTGTCGCGCCACGCCGAGGACATGTTCGGCGAGCTGTTCCGCGAGGCCGAGCGGCTGGCTCACCGCTCCAACGGCCTGCAGCTGCGCATTGACAGTCTGGCCGACCGCGTCACGCGGCTCGACAGCACCGTGGAGGAGGGTGAGTGGACGGCGAGCTGTGTGAACTTTATAACGGAACGGGGTATCGCTCTTTCTGGTCACTTGGGAGGCTGAATGCTTGCCAGTGCTGCGAAAATGTTGATTTGGGCGTTGTATGTCCCCTTTGTTTAGAAATGCTCATGTTCCGGACCTTGTATACCTACTCAAATTGTATAAACGCAGTGTCCGTAAAACGCTTCATACTGCGTCTTGTCATTGTTATGCATTACACTCTTATCACTATTATAGCACTTTCATACACCTTTTATTGCCCCGCGTGTTGTCCATGCTTGCACAGATGCTCACGACGTCTTCTTCATCCAGGTGTCTGTGCTGGTGCTATTGCTGTTTTTTTTTTGTGATGCGGGTGACTTTGATGCCTTACGCGGATGTGTCACCATCCCCGGCCGCTGCTAACACACCCTCTCTCCGCTCGGCAGTGTCCCTACAGGAGATCCACATGCGCAAGGCATTCCGGTCGCAAGTGGTCAAGGACCAGGCGGTTTTCAGTCGCGAGAGTATGCCGGCCGCCATGCGCGAGACATACCTGAGCTGCGACCGGCCTCCACCGCTGGACCAGCTCAACTGCTTCAGGTGGGCGCTCACCGCACTACAGCGCGAACTGTCGGGTTGGGAGACGTTGTCCGTGTCACTGGGTGGTTGTAAAATTCTTTCGCTGAGTAGGTACCAAGTGATCGCACATGTCAGAAAGGAAAATAGGAAATGGGAAGTGAGATGAATCTTGTGTGTGGTCATGTCATAAATATTGATGTTCTGTTGTATTTTAACATGCCAAGGTGGCAAACGCTGTCACGTTTGTCGTGGACATTTGTGCATCCGTTTTTATCATCGTAAGCGGTGGGGTAGGACATTTTAAGGACAGCGTGTTTACTTCAGTCCGTCAAAAAGCGTTTCAACTTTTAGGCTAGTTTTAACATTTTTATGTCGTTTTCAGAGAGGATGGAAAGGATGGGCTCAAGTTTTACACAGATCCAAACTATTTTTTCGAGCTATGGAGACAAGACATGCTGAAGGAAAATGACCGTCTCATCAACGAAAAGGGCAAGAAGGTGAGTTTTCGGCATGTCAGCAGTGCTAAGGGTCCTTTGTTGACTAAACTGTATAAGTAACGTAATTTATAGTTTCCGTGTTTCTTCTTTGCTCCACTGTGATAGTTGACCTCGTTTTATTGTGCGTCGTAAATAAATAGCATCGCCTCTACCGATCCCTGTCGTATTTCGCTGTTGAAGTCATGCACCGATGGTTATAATTGACATGCGTGGTTGTCGAAGTATTTCGTTTGTGTTCTGGTTGGGCGCTGAAAAACTCACACAACTTTAAGTGACGAATTGACGACTTATCCCGCGACCCTCCCCCAGCCGCACCGTCCGCGCCACGACGCGTCCTCGGGCGGTGGAGGCGGCGGCAGCGGCGGCGGCCGACACAAGAAGCGGGTCCGTCAGGCTCAGAACACGCGCGAGCGGCACCGCCAGATGGCGGAGGAGCACGGCGAATACATCAGCCCGCAGCCTGGTGCGGGCCGACCCAACGGCCGCACATCGCACCCGACGTCACCCACACAGCCGGTGAGACGCGGCCGCCTGGCTGACATTGTGGGGCTGATGGGGATGGCTGGTGAATGGTGAGAACTAAGAGTGGAATGGGTCGATTGGACAATGCCCGTCTAAATCGTTTTGACGTGCTGGAAAATGATTTAAGCCGATATTTGAAATCAAATCACCCACTTCAGTTGTGACTTGTGAAACAATTCGATACAGGATCATTCACATATCGTTGGAGTTGTGTATTTCATTATTACGGATTCTATGTCAATTATGATGACATCGAAATGTAACGTTCCGGCAAATAACACCTGTTTGAACTCGTTTTACAGAGATGTGACGAATGTTCGGTGAGCAGGAGGTCCTCTGATACTGACTGTTCGCCATTTGTGTGGCCAGATTCCGTACGAGATGGACTCGCCGTCGGCACACGACTCACCGCGGCCCATCAGTATCGAGATGCGCCGGCGGCCGTCCAACACGCCGCTCAGTCCGGACAGCGCCGGCTCGCCGGCCGGCCGCGCCGTCAGCCGGGCCGTCTCCAGCCGGCCGTCACAGCCGCCGCCGGCGCCGCCCAGCAACGAGAGCACGCCCAGCCGCGGCCGGCTGCCCAGCGGCCGCGACTCGCTGCCGCCGCCGCCGCCGCCACCGCCGCCCCCAGAGAACGGCGTCGGCGGCTACACGGGCTACGAGCTACGGCCCGGCTCGCCGGAGCCGCCGCCGCCGCCGTCTCCGCACGACCTGTCGGCCGAGTACCTGCCGCCGCCGCCGGCGGTCCCCGGGCCTGAGGAGCTGCCGCCACCGCCCCCGCCGCAGCCGCCGCCATCGGCGCACCCGGGCCAGATGGCACCGCCGCAGGCTCCGCCGCCGCCGCCACCACCGCCGCCGCCGCCGCCACCACCGCCTCCGCCACCGCCCCCACCGCCGGGCGGCATCGGCGCGCTGGTGAACGGACTGACCAAGACCACCATCACAACTGCTGACGAGAATATCACTAACGGTGGCATGGTAAGTCGCAAATTGAACGTCGAGGCATAGTAGATGGCTGTCAACCATTCTTGATTCTAATGAAATAATGTGTTTCAGTGAACTTCTTAAATAAGCGGCACTCTTTTACCAATTTCTTTCCCATTGATCCTTGATGTCCTATATTTGTGATATTTATAGTCATGTCTCCGTTATATTGCGTTGATGTGGCTCTTTTGTACTATCCGTATTCCATGTTGTTGACTCCGCCCCCTTTGTGCCAGCTTCACCATGATATTATCCCGCCCAGCGACTTACACGCCCTCCGTGCTCGCACAGTCTCCTCTCCCGCTCCTCTCCCGGTGTGCTAGCTCCCTTCACTGGACGTTCCTCCCCACCTCCCTCCCTCCGTCGCCCTCTCCGCACCCACCTCTCCGCCGGACTGACAGCAGCCCCGTAATCTCGTCCCGTTGCAGAAGGCTGGTACGCCGCCGTCGCAGGTGACGGCTCCACGCACCAACCTGCTGCCCATGCCGCAGGACGACGCGCGCAGCGATCTGCTCAAGGCCATCCGAGACGGTCAGTGCTCTCACGAGACGCGGGAACGGGGCAGTCGCGGAGCAGATAATGTTGTTTATATATGTTTGGATTCTATCTCCTAATTTCATGTCATAGGTACTATATTCGTATGTGGATTGTTGTCGTGCAGATTGTTGTCGTGCAGTCGTGCAGTTACCGTCCGTTCATTTAGCTTTTTTTTCAAGGCTCATATTGCTTCCTAAATATTCTGGAATAAAGAGCTCGACGCGGCAGGTGAATGCGCATCGCACGACATTGTTATGCCCGACTCGCTAAATCGTGGGCTATCGGGAAGCAAATTATGAAAATTGGGAATGGGTAGCCTATATGTATTTGATATTTCTCCTAACAGCTTGCGTAACAACATTTGCCTATCTCGTTGTTTTTGCCATCCGTTGGAACTACACCTACACGCCTACGAGTATAAGGAACTATAAACCTTGGCGAAGGCGGTCGAAAGCCAGATTGGGCTTGATAGCCATCACTGCCTATGATCGGACACGTTCAGTCTTTACCCCTGCCCGAATCCCAGCTGCCTGGATGTGAAGACTTTCAAAACAAGCGCTGGTGATTGAGTAGTATAGTAGAAGCTATCTTATCCGAGGTTTCTTTCAATGAGTATGAAATCGTCCAGATTTTGAAAGTCACGATGATCTATTCGAGCTATCAGTGATCCTATCGGGATCACAAAACACAAGATCCAGGATCCTACAAGATATTTGGGAATTTTCCAAGTTCTTTAATATTCAGGAATCAATATAAATATGGGCAAATAAATCACTAAGCTTTGTTGTATAGTGTAGATCATTGTTAGAGACTATTCCTCAGAGACATAAATATTAAATCACATGAAGTGTGGTTAGTTACAAGACTGGCGGTCACGTATTTCAATGACAAATGCTTTACCAGTCGATTTGCGATACCAATGGTAGGTAGATTCTTTGAACCAGCACTGACCCATTGCTTTCATAGAGATTATCTTCGTTTGCTGCAATTTGGCTTTCCATTTTCGACCAGAAATGTAAAGCACCTTTTCTTATTAACAAGCGATCGTAGTAACTCAAATGGCATAAGTCAGCATGTTTTACGCGCTGGGACACACCCTGAGCTGACCGTTCTCTGTACACACAGGTATCAAGCTGCGCAAGGTGGAGGACGTGGAGGAACAGCGGCGCGCGCAGGCGCAGCCGCTGCACGACGTGGCCTCGATCCTGGCGCGCCGCGTCGCCATCGAGGTAGACTCCGACTCGGACTCCGAGTCCGAGTCCGACTCGGACTGGGACGACGAGACGAGCGCTTAGCTGCCGCCGCCGGGCGGAGCGCCGCTCAGAGCACAGTCGCGGGGTGCCGGCGCCGCGGAGACTCCCGGGCCGGCGCCGGCGCCCCGCTCGCCACCGGCGCGGGCGGACGAGAGATTAGGCGCCCCACGGCCCCCGACGATTTAGCCCCACACTCTGTAAAAATGCTTATTTCTGGCGGTCGGGGAGCTGGGCGCCCGATTTGTTTGGAGCTGCCCTAGGTTAGCGGCCGCGCCGGTGAATTCAGTCGATCTGTTCAGCCGAAACGTAGCACTAAGGGGAGCCGGTGACGATGCATGTGTGACGCTGCTCGCTTGCTTTATGGCGTCGCATGGACGGTCTGGGCACCGGTCGCCGCTCTGTGGATAAAGGTTGTGCTAGTCACCGGTATTTTATGGACGGCGTACCCCGTAGGTGTAAGTTTATTGTATATTCGGTGTACGAGCCGGCGCTGCGCGTAGGGGGTAAGCAGGGGGCTAATTTTCGCGACTTTTAACGAGATGCTGAGCTGGCTGCCGCCGGTCGTTTTTCGTTGCGGTGTTGAGAGACTCAGCAATATCGCTCTTCCCTGTCGGCTGATCCCACATCCAACGCCAATATATGTGGGGCCATAATGTATCATATGATTACTTTAATCATGCCTGTACCTATAATTATAATCCAGCGCCAATTGGTTACGGCATGATGCTAGATTCCAACAATAAACTATTATTTTTCCCCAACTCGCAGTGTTTCCCGCTCGCAGTCATTGGCTTGTTCACACGAAGATTTCGCGCCGCACAATGGGAGCCCGATCCTCCACCAGAGAAAATGTTTGAGCGATATGGACAAACTCGGATAAGGCACATTTATTGGTTGTGCAAGCGAAGATGTACGCGATTACAAAACACAACAGCACACACGGCGCACTGCTGGCTCGCCACGGCATGGACGGCAGATGCGACACATTGGCGCTGGCAAATGCGAAATAAGCTCGCAGCAAAGGATACCGCCGATTCACGAGATTTGAATTGCGGCTGATATGAAATGCACGGGTCAACCAAAATGCGCTAATACGTTCCACTAACTAGTCGCTTAGGAGCCCCTCGGCTCAATTGTGTCAAGTAAAGCATGCATGAAAATCTGCGACACATTTGTGTACCACTAGCGTACAACTAGCAAAGGTCGCCATAAATTAATAACATTTATGTCAATTCCACACTTAGGTGGGACGTTTACTGGTCCCAACACCACATAAAGCTGATTTTACGGTGGTTTGTGTCAACGAGATCACTGACCACAAATGGTCATGCCCGTAATACCGCTAGTGGTAGATTAACCGGGCAAAAGCTGGGTCAGAAATATGAAGCTGAATCACCGCTCTACACCCTCGTCCCCTGACAGCTGATATGTGTGACTGACAAGCTATTCCAGGTCAATTATCACAGAGATAATTTCCTTAGGCATCACGGCACACACCGTGCGCCGGTCCTTTGTCGCCCGGTTCACTCAGCACCGCTGTGTGCTTTTCCGGCGGGCCGTATTAAAGCAGACGACTGTTCGTCACGTCCACTGTAGGGCTGGGTAACGAACTGTTCCTGACGACTGTTGTTCACGTCTCCAGGGCGGTGTGCTCTCCGCCCCGCCGTCTCACCTTCCCAGGTCCTCGGGCCGCAGCTGGGTCTCGCCCTCGGCGCCGTAGATGCGCCAAGCGCGGTGCAGCAGCGCCACACCCAGCCGGCGCCGCCGCTCGGCCGGCCACGCCTTGGCCGCGCCGTAGTAGTCGCCGCGCCGCACGTTGGTCAGGTTTCGCAGACCCAGCGCGTCGATCATGGCCGCCTCTCGGGTGAGCGCCTCGGCGTTGGGACGGTGGTGGAACACGCTGAGTACCGCCACGCCGGCGCCGGTCCGCCAGATGGCGCGGATGTGCGCCACCTTGGCGCTGCCCGCCGGGCCGGCCTCAGCGGCCTCGCGCAGGTGGCACAGCGGCCGGCTCTGCTGGCCCTTGCCCACGTAAAACACGGCCGCCGCGAAGGCCGCCAGCGAGAGCTGGGCGCCGTCCGGCCGCCGGCCGGTGACGCGCGGATCCAGCAGCAGGTAGTTGAAGCACGAGCGCCGCGTGACAGCAGCGCCAGTCGGCCCGAACGCGTCCCCCTCGAGTGCCGGTGCCGGCGGCGGCGCGGCGCCGGCCAGAGCGGCATCCAGCTCCGGTGAGAAGTGTGCCGTGCGCGCCTCGAGCCGGGCCAGTCGGCGGCGGTAGAGCTCCACGGTGCTGCTGGTCACCGGGCCCGGGTCGTCGCCGAGCTCGCACAGCCGACGCCGCAGCGCCACCGTCGGCGGCGGGCCGACCGAGCCGCCCTCCTCAGCTGTCATGTACTCCTCGTCGTCCGAGACGAAGTCGGACCAGCGCGACACCACGCTGCCGGCGTCATCGGAGAGCGGAGAGCGCGGAGCGACGCCCCTCCCGCTGTCCTCTGGCAGGGCGCTGAGCTCATGGCCGCCGTAGCCGCCGCACCGGCCGACCCGCGGCGACGGCTGCGTCCAGTCCCCGCTGCCGCCGGTGACGGTGCTGTCGGAGGCGGCGCTGTCCCGCCCGTCGGGCCGCCAGATGACGTCGGACTGGTCAGACGAGCAGTCGGAGCTGGTGAGCGAGAGGTTGTCGTACAGACGCGCCACATTTAGCGGCCCGTCGGACAGGGCCAGCGAGGACAGCTCTGCCTCCAGTCCTGTAGGCGCATCCCCGCGCTCCGCCGGCCGACGAAACATCAGAGGTCGGGTTGCTATCTGTAACAACAGCCACACTGTGCTTGGCAACATCATTACCTCCAAATTGATGTCATCAATCTCTTAATTGAATCTAAGACAGAAACAAAATACACTGTTCACAGCATTGGTGATACAACTGTGATCCCACTGTTCCACTGTTGTAGCTTTTCAAATAACATCTTATCATCTTTGAAAAGTTTAACCTCCATTGCGTCGCATAATCACTTATGTACTTCTGTTCACAAAGAGGCTCATAACAAAACAAATAGCAAGCTCAAATTTCAGTCTATTTCCCTGCTAGTTACCAACTGAAAAGAAACAATTCCAAGCCTATACATACAAATTGAATTTGAATGGCCATAGTTACCTTTCAAATGTGGTAATATAAAGATGTGGATGAGTACACACACAGTTTATTATGATAGCTTTTATTCTACCATAGATACACGGAGGAGAAGAGATAACGGAGCTTTAACGGAAGCTCTTAATTTCTATTAGATTGAAAACCGTCTGCAACATCTAGATTTTACAACTATCTTCATAATGAACAGTTCAGTTCACTGTTTACCACATGAACAGACGTGTTGGAATTGGCAATTTTCCACTGTAACGCCCACCCATGATTGTGGTTAGTGGAATAAACGATTTAATAATTATAATAATAATAATGCTTCGCAATTTAAAGCTTTATCCCAAGTCAATGCCGTTAGATCAAGATCAAGATATATCCTGACCAAGACAGACAAACTTGAAACTAACCTATATCCTGACCAAGACAGACAAACTTGAAACTAACCGATGATGCAATTCTATTTTGATTTAGAGCCAGAACCATCAGAGGGAAAATACAATCCTAATCAATCATTACTTGAGTTCTTTATGGCCTCCAGTGAATACACTGGCAGAAGAAAGGTAAATCCCACTGAATCCCACTGAATTGCAAATGAATTGCAATAATCCTATAGGGCCAATCTATATAGGGCCTTGGCAATAATCCACAAGATAGATAGGAATAGGTGTGTAAATACATTTGAGATTGACGGCCTTGAAAAAGTGGAGTCGAAAAATAGAAATTGATATGTGAGAATTGAAAATTTCTTTCAGTGACGTAACTAGTCACACTTCTGCCTCTCAAAACAAGGGAATATCTTAAAATGGAAAAGCCAAAATTTTTGGAATTTTTCATATAAATTTTATTACAAATAACACATAATTAGAAGTGTATCTTTGTTAAACCGCGATATTAAAATAATATTTTCAGGTCTAATACGTCACTTTGAAAGGACTTCGCCTACGTACTTCTCATAGTATTTCTTTAGTATTCCTCCGCCTTAATTTCATAGGCGAAAATGGCGTCTGCTGCGCGCTCCGCAGCGGTGAAGATTGGAGCTCATGTGAAAGAAATTAGGATTCATCTTTGTCAGAAATCAAGTGCCAGCCAAGGAGTCAGGTACCTTAACATTTATTTACTGTTTGTGACGATATTAGCTGCGTAAGGTTCCTTCGGGATGCTTGATTGCAATGCGCCACATTTGCCGACATCAAACCCTTCTGATGCTAAGTTGGATTTACAGTTATTTTGACTTGAACTTTTATTTATGAACTAGAAACTAATGAATATATATATATATATATATATATATATATATATAACATTTAACTCAGACGTTTCACCTTTATTGTCAAGGTTTCATCAGTGTGATATGGCCAACGCTTTCGCCGCAAAAGCCACAAATGCAAGACAAAAATAACAATCATGTCGGACCGCACGTGATTATAATAGGCACTAATTGCCTCTAATTAAATCTCAAAACAAAGACATGCGTGACATCACAGACACCATAGCGCCGAATCATAAAGAGGGTGAGAGGATCTCATACTCCATTCATTTATTCATTCATGGATTCATTCACTCTCACCCTCTTTCCGCCCTTTAGGTTGAACGCACGTTTAGTCCCCCGTCTCTGTCGGTACCTAGCAGCCCCATCCAGCGGTTCTCCCTCGACCTCCTGTAATCCACATTCCTCCTCCACACTCGTTCGAGTCCGACCACTTGCAGGTGGTCCAAGGAGTGGCCTGTCGCTCTAAAATGCCTACTCACAGGTAGGTCGATCGCCGGGTTCTCCACACGGATAGACGAGAGGTGGTTCTGCACGCGTGTGTAGACGCTATCCCCGGTCTCACCGACATACACAACCCTTTTGCACGCGTCACACGGGGTCGAAATCTCAGAGACGATCTGGTTCACAGGAAAACCAAGCGGGCTGTTTATGGGGAGAAACTGCGCGGTCAGGAAAGCTGTGGGAAAGATTGTGTCATGTGTAAACGGATGTATTCTGGCAATGGCAGAGTAAAGGGCAACCCCAAAGAGTGCTTTTATGATAGGACAATAGGATGCAGATCGCAAAATGTCGTCTATGGGATCTGGTGTGACGCGTGCAAAAGGGTTGTGTATGTCGGTGAGACCGGGGATAGCGTCTACACACGCGTGCAGAACCACCTCTCGTCTATCCGTGTGGAGAACCCGGCGATCGACCTACCTGTGAGTAGGCATTTTAGAGCGACAGGCCACTCCTTGGACCACCTGCAAGTGGTCGGACTCGAACGAGTGTGGAGGAGGAATGTGGATTACAGGAGGTCGAGGGAGAACCGCTGGATGGGGCTGCTAGGTACCGACAGAGACGGGGGACTAAACGTGCGTTCGACCTAAAGGGCGGAAAGAGGGTGAGAGTGAATGAATCCATGAATGAATAAATGAATGGAGTATGAGATCCTCTCACCCTCTTTATGATTCGGCGCTATGGTGTCTGTGATGTCACGCATGTCTTTGTTTTGAGATTTAATTAGAGGCAATTAGTGCCTATTATAATCACGTGCGGTCCGACATGATTGTTATTTTTGTCTTGCATTTGTGGCTTTTGCGGCGAAAGCGTTGGCCATATCACACTGATGAAACCTTGACAATAAAGGTGAAACGTCTGAGTTAAATGTTATTTAAATGGCCTAAAGTGATACGTTATATATATATATATATATATATATATATATATATATATATATATATATATATATGAAATAGCAACTTGAACTTCTGCTGGTGGCTCATATTCTGGAATGCCTGCTTTTCTTTGTAAAACTACTGGCTTTACTTTCGGTAAAAGTATGCATTGAGTCCGAGTGGCTGTTAAAAGATAAAGTTTTCATATTCTTACATTATTTGACATCCTGAATCCAAAAATGATACTTATATGTCTTGGAAATAAAAGAAAAAACAATCAAACCTGACCTAACCTTACCTATTTACCTACAACCTACCAACCTACAACCTACAAACCTACAACCTAACCTAACCTAACCGGTAAATGTCAAGTTTAAGTCCTAAGAAGATTTCATTGATAAATTTTTCATATTTTTACATTATTTGACATCCTGAATCCAAAAATGATACTCATATGTCTCGCAAATCAAAGAAAAAAAACAATCAAACCTGACCTAACCTTACCTACTTACCTATAACCTACCAACCTACCACCTACAAACCTACCCTAACCTAACCTAACCTACAAACCTACCTACCTACAACCTAAAACCTACAAACCTACAACCTAACCTAACCTAAAACCTAAAATTTTTGCTGTTTCATATTCGTATCAAAAGCGCCACAATTGTAGTTAGGACCTAAACTTGACATATACCACCTAACCTACCAACCTAAAACCTAAAACCTACAAACCTACAACCTAACCTAACCTAAAACCTAAATTTTTTGCTGTTACATATTTGTATCAACAGCGTCACAATTGTCCACTCGGACCTTATATATACTAATACCTTACTGTCTTACAATAAAAGTATTATAACAACTTTTGTAAATTGCAATAAGTGAATCTTCAGGATTTCTGTGTTGAAAAAAGTGAGGATTTATTATCCTGCATCACTGGATCTCCAGTAAAAAGAAAAATTAGACTATGATCTGTGATCCAAATGGATCTGTTCATAGGCGGAGAGTTGTGCTGGACTGGGGGTGCTCAAGCTCTCCCAATTCCATGCTGGCTTGGCTTTGGAGCTGCAACAGACGGTGGAGGTCAAGGTCACTGCTAGGGCTGGGGTGGATTTGCTGTGCCCAAGCATCCCCAGTTTGGCACAATCTCCACCTATGGATCTCTTGATAAATTATAGAGCTAGATTATGATCCTATCATCTGAGATCAGGATCCCTGGGATCCCAGATCCATTTTCTTAGATCCATGCACATTTCTGGCTAGCATAATGTTAACCCATTAGAGCCGAAAACTTTTTTTGTCGACTTTCACTGCGATTTTAACATATGTTTGTCAGGCACCCTTTAGGAGAATACATGTGCATTTTTAGCCAGATCACGAAGCCGGAAGTGTACGCTTCCGGTCTCGCAGCTTTTGCTGCCAAGCGTATCTTATGTAGTCAAAAATGGAGTGGTTTGTCACATTTCAAAGCACAAACATATCAAAACCGCGAGGAAATGATCTTTCGATACCAACAACCTTTGCCACAGAGTGTCTCCTGTTGGTGCATGTACAATTTTCATGAACTATTTTATTTACGTACCAGATATGATCTTGAATATGTGTAATTGTTCGGATTTCCATTCGACCGTAGCCTGCAAATAACGACCGTAGCCAATAATTCTCAAGAATAATGAACTCAAAATCCAGACCTCAGCTAACAGTTCAGCTCGTTCTGAGAGATCATGTTCTGTCTCTCATTATTTCAGCTCATACGCGCTTCCCCTCCCCACAGAATCTTATATAGGATGCGACGAAGGTTTTGATGACGTCCGTCGACCGTTTATTTAAAGCAACTTGGCGTGTTTCCAATGTGCTCCTAAATATCGCGTTCCTTTCAACGAATTGTGTCCCTGAGTCTTTCTCTGAAGCGGAGATTATCTGAAAAGCTGACCTTTACCAATGGGGTCACTGGCATGGGTAATTGTTTAACCATTGAACGGCGCATTTACTGAACGTCTAAGCATGAAGGTTTAGCTTTACAGTTGAGAGGTTCGTAGTTGCGCTGTTGGCATGCTCCAAGCTGGCAAGTGGCAACACATGGAAGGACGCTGCCTCACACTTCTAAGCCCCCGTTTTCACCAACAAGCGCTGGTGGAAGAAGTTTAGGGACAAGTAGCGTCACGCATAAGCCCCAATCAGCATGGTCCTCCTGCGTCTCAACCGTCGCCAAGATCGTCATGAAGAAAGCACCTGGGAAGTCTGACCATTCTGTGGAGAATCTGAAGTCTTATTCGTAATGATCACTCGGATAATGTTGTCCATTGATAAGGGAGGAAAGCCCTTAGACTGAAGGCGCTTGACTATTGGTGCGGCCAAAATAACGAAAATCAGCAAGCCCAGAGCCCTCAGATTTGCACGAAACGGAGAGTCTGGCCGGTAGAAGAGTGGAAACGGAGTAGGTATGTAGAAGCGGGTCTAGTTCGGCGACGAGTCTCCGTTTCAATGGTTTCACCACACGGACCCCCAAAACGAGCATGGGCTGAAAACGCGGCCCAAGTTCCGACAGACTTCTGCGAAAAATTCTCGCCGCAATGGTTGTCGAACGATCACGATGTCCTAGCAGGGCCTGAGCTGAACCAGCTGGACGTGATCTAGCAAAAGACGAAGTCGATCCCGACGACTACCTAGAAAACATACTGAAAAAGCGTGCATTTGGCATTAAAAGACCACTACCCCGTGCTCCAACGGCGCATGGTGTCCCGCAGGTCGGACAGCATTTTCATGCTGGACGGTACTCCATCTCATCGATCTTCCGGAACTAGGCGGTGCCAGGACCATCTGTCCGATATCTGGGGGAAGGACACTTGGCTAGGGAACAGTCCTGTCCTAAATCCAATCGAATTATTTTGGAGGATAGTGCAGCAGGAGCTGGACATATACAAACTTTCCGGCGACCTCGGACAGCTCGGAAGGGCGCTCAAGTTCCAGGCGCCCCTTTTTCACATGGAGGACGTCCCTTTAAGCTTTATAGGCACCCCTCTTTCCCATGTAAGCGCCCATTTGGTCATCAAAGGCGCCCCTATAGGTCTCAGAGGCGCCCCTCTTTCTTGTGCAATGCGCCTCTTTTTCATATGCAATGCGCCCCTCTTTCGCATAAAGGTGCCCTATGGACATTACATGCACCCCTATAGACCTTACAGGTGTCCCTCTTTCTCGCAGAGGCGCCCCATTGGGCTTCATAGGCGCCCCTCTTCGGCATGCAGGCGCCCCTCTTTCGTGCAGATGCGCCATTATGGCCATGACCTTCGTAGGCGCCCCTCTTTTGCATGGGGGGCGGGAGCGGGGCGGGGGGCGGGCGCGACCCCATAGTTAGGCCTCAAAGGCGCCCCAACAGGCCTAGCAGGCGCCCCTCTTCCCGTTCATCTATAGAGCCACGGCACCACCTTCCCTTAGGCGACGGCGCGCCCCTTGAGGGATGGCGCCTCTGATGACGGTTTGTCCGCACCACTCCGTTCAACGTCCCTGCTTCAGCAATGGCGGAATACATGACACGCCTGGTAGTGTGTTGGTATGCAATGCTCTGCAGACAAGAATAAATAGCAGAAACCCCGGTAATGACCATTTTTGGAAAGGCAAAGAACTGGGGCATTACACTATGAGCCATAAAGCCAGACATTGTTGCTCACTTACGAATGACATAGCAAAAAGGACGTAACTGCTCCATTTTTGACTACGTAAGATACGGTTGGCAGCTTTTGCTGCCACTTAAATATAACGCACGATTGGCGATACTTAGAGAAATTCATGTCGCACCTAAGCCCTTCCCATTGATAATCACACATTTCTTTACAATAATCAATAATAAAAAGGTAACATTTATTCACACCACCTTCGCAACTGACTTCTTTGGTGTCCGCCGCACGGCCGCCATCGCGCGCCCCCAGGGGGGAGACACGGCTATTCGCGCAATGTATTCATTTATGCGCCTTGCGGGGCCTCGCGATGACGCGGCTGGAGGCAACTACTCTGCGCGCTAGGATACTTCTGGCGGGGCCGGGCGCTGTACGGTGTGCGATGAAAGGATTTTTGGCGGGCAGGCAGAGACGAGGTATTGAATTTGAATTACCATCAGCAATCGGGTGGGGTTCTAATCGACCTTGGGATGGGGAAAGCCGGAAATGTCACGGTCGGCTCAGGGCTCCGACGGGGCCGGGCTTCGTGCGGTGTGTAGTATATTAAGGCAGGCAGACAGAGGTGAGCTATCGGATTTGAATTCACATTACCATCGGCTGTCTGGTGGGATTTGAAGACGTTTTTAGTAAAGCTCGGGGTGGGGCGCCCACTGACGGATCCAGGGGAAGGCATTTGAGGCTATTGTCTTCCGTTCCCCTACAACCGGGGCACCGTCCGAAATCGCTGCTGGGTACTGCAGCTTCCCGGAGTTGCCCGGGACCGATGGTGATACAATAGCTCCTGCGGGGCCCCTATTCCTAAACAACCCAGTAAACATGCCGACGTCGGCCCGACGTCGGGCCGAGGCTCGGCCCGACGTCGGCCCAACGTCGGTTCAACCTCGGCCCGACATCGGCTGGACGTCGGATATGCCCGCATGTTCCGACGTCCAGCCGAAGTCCAGCCGACGTCGAGCCGACGTCGGGCCGAGGTCGTTTGCCGAGGTTGACGAGATCGTTTGTCGTCGGACCGACGGGGCCGACGTCGGCATGTTTATTGGGACAACGCGCCAAAAATATCAACCGGCGGCGGGATTCGAGCCCCCCAGTCGCCGACGTCGGCATGTTTACTGGGACAACACGTCAAAAGCATCAGCCGGCTATGGGATTCGAACCCCGTGTCATTTGAACGCGAGGTTAGTGCGCTAACTACTACACCACGCAGCCGGATGACGAATTTAGTTTGTTTTGTTGGGTTATGCCCTTTCGGTCTGACGAGACCATTTCAGAGGCGGAAGGATGATAGGATGGAGACATTGGTCTTCTTGGCGAGCACCCTGGGTCCAGTTCATATAGAGTCCCTGGTCCCATTGCTGTTACGTGACACTTATTGGAAAGGGCGACCCCACAATGGATTCATATAGCCACTCTTACACACCTGCACCAACGTTTCCCAAAGTGTCCCTTTGATAAGTGGCACTTTGGCAAAGTGACACTTGCCGACTGGCCTTTCTATATGAACTGGGCCCGGCCCTGGTGAGTTGCCGGGGCTGAGCCTGACCAAAGGATAGGCCGAGCAGCCCCCAAGCACTCACCGCACCCGGCTACGGGCGAGCTCGGCTTACGGGCAATCCCAAATGGGATAAAGTTTCCCGTCCAGTCCGGATCAGGGGGTTGCGGCGTGGAGGAAGATTTGAGTTTCCTGAGGATATTTTGAATACAGAAGCTCTTTATGAAACATGAAACATGTATTTTATATTATTTTAACGGTCAAAACAGCGGCCGATGTCGGTCCGACGTCGGCCCGACGTCGGCTGGACCTCAGCAATTGATCTCGGTCCGACGTCGGCCCGACGTCGGCTGGACCTCGGCTGGACGTCGGAACATGCGGGCATATCCGACGTCCAGCCGATGTCGTGCCGAGGTTGGACCGACGTCGGGCCGACGTCGGCATGCCGATGCCGAGTTGCCGACGTCACCCCGACGTCGGCCGACGTCGGGCCGACGTCGGCATGTTTATTGGGAATATGACAGACCAATTATGCTTGCCTATGTTCAGGCATTATCTCTGATGGTTATCCGCCCAGTACAGCATGTGTTGGCTGTCAACAACCATCGACGATGGGATCCCCTCTCATCATCTCTTAAACCATCGGTTGTCAATTCACCCACCCCGTCTCCCTAAAAATAAACTGTCAGATTCGGCCTGGGTCCTAATGACTCCTATAGATTCGCCAGAGGCGGGATCGGGTCGCCGTTATTGCACCCGTCTTAGCGTCCTTAGGTGCATAGACATTAGACAGCTTCGACCACGGACGTCGGTCAGGGTGATCGTTCGTTCTACTAATGTACGCACCATCCAGGCCTAGGAGGCATCGAGGTTTATAAGAATGCTGTCTGTAGATCAATCAACATAACAATGGTGGTATGCAATCGCATTAAAATCTCTTCCCGGCTCCCGCAACGTTCCAACACCCCTCCGTTATGCATTTGCTTGATGTGTCCACCGAGCTGGCTTGCCTCCGATGACGTCATCGGCCGGCCGGCGGCGTTCAAGGTCAAACGGCTGGTGTCCTTACCTGGAGTTCTATAGCCTTGCGCGCCCCTTGCACCCCCGCGATAAATTGTTTATTTCTCAGCACATTCGCTTTCTCGATCAATAATTCGGAGCGCACATGACGTGCATTGTTTTGGTCTTCCGTTCGGGTGAGAACTTTGAAAGTTCACCGCAACGTTTAGGAATGCGGCGCTATTTTGTCCTGTGGCAGCAAAAGCTACCAAGCGTATCTAATGGGTTAAAATAGGTAGGTAGATACTGATTGACTGGTTTTCTTATGTTTGACTGCCTCTGTAAACATGGTGTTTTTGCTTTATGCTAAACATACCACATTATTTTCAGGGAATTCATTGAAAGCAGCTATGTGCCATTGAAGAGGGCAAATCCAGACTTCCCAATCCTGATCAGGGAGTGCAGTGGCATTCATCCAAAGCTGTATGCCAGATACGGTAAGCAGTGTTTGTGTGACCTGACCTTTTCTCATTTTCATTTCAAATCAGTTGGAATTCACATTTCACAACCTGAATTCAGTTGAACTGAAACTCATCACAAATCACAATTGAATTTGAGATTCACACCTCACATTTGGAAAATAACATCATTTAAAAACAGACAACAACTTAAGGGAATTCTAGCTTACAACATACCACCTATACAAAGATGTTTAGAAGGTGGGCACTGGACAAGGAAGCTTGACTGGACTTGATCCTAAAAGCCCAGTGGTCTCTATAAGTTCCTTATAGGTGCTGTAAGATAACATAGGCTTATGACTTTTGCCTCACATAAAACATGCTATTAGTCAAAATTATCATGTACTCTGATGACAATAGATTTATTGAATCACCTACTTGAAAATAATGAAAATATTGCATGGATTTATTTAGCTGATTAATGTGCATACATGTCTTTTGGACCTTTTTTGGTGGGAGGCATGTTTTTCATCAAACTCTGCCCTGCTAAACTTTACTTCCCTAATATGATTTCATATTGGTATGATAGGTACATCTGCTTACATTGTATATCTAACAACAGCTTCAGGCATAACCTTTCCAACAGTATGTCTGTTTTTAACTTCCAAGGGGATTATTTGGAGCACTTGCCAGTTGCCTCTCCAGAAGTGTCGGAAGATAACAAAATTTTGCAGTTTTTTTTTTTTTTTGCTCAGAAAGAAGAAAAATCCTTTTTATCAATGATTTACTTTAAATCGCACAGCAAACGCATAAGGAAGCGAAATACGAGGAGCTATGGGAAATCGAAGAACCGTTCTGGGGATAATGCCACAGTCATTGGCCATTGCCACAGTGTCCGACACGCCGTCTGGATCCGCCAGTGGCTACGAAATTCGGAATTGTCTTCTTTGACGTCACCTAGTTATTATTCGCGGAGTCGAGGCCCGAGGGTTGTAGTTTGTCAAGTGCCAAGTGACAGCGTGCGACAGTACGATGATAATATTTACGTTCTTTCTTTTTCAGCCTTTGGGAAGGAGAACGGCGTTCCTCTAACCAACATGAGCAAGGACCAAGTCGCAACAACCCTGCAAACTCTAATAAAGCAGTAGTTCCATCTGATTTATAAGTGGCAATGGGCGATTGTATACTATTCGTGAAGTCATGCTTGTTTGAGTTGTGGATGAAATAAATGATGGTACATACATTGTATATATATTTTTTTCTTTTGAGATAGTGAGTCATACACCTTCAGACATTAAGTAGCATTCGCAATTAACCCTCGCCGGGCGCCGGCCGAGGGGGGGGGGCGCACTTTATTGTTTTTTTCGCAACAGCTCCGAACACGCCGAAGATAAGGAGCTATAAGTTGGCATACCTGACCTTTGCTTTAAGCCGGATCTTGCTACACCAACTGCATTTTCAGGTCAGGTCAGGTAACTGACCTATGACGTCATAAGTGAACCTCTGCACGGTCCTCAGATGTCGCAAATTCTTAAAGGGACCCTCCCACCTTCAAAAAAGTTTATGAATTGGCATGAAAGTGATGTCACTCGGTTCAGAAAGAGCGAAAACGAATATCTACCAAATTTCACCGAAAAATATTCACCGGTTTCCAATATATTAGACTTTTACTTTTGTTTACTTTTTGGGATCTCCGCTGTTCCTAGCGACTTTATTTAAAGGACGCGTGTATATCACACCACGGTGAGATTTACATAATGCATCGCACTGTAGTGTAAACCTCACCCGGGTGTGATTTACACAATACACTACTCCTGTGTATATCACACCACGCGGAGTGTGATTTACACAGTGGGCCGGCAATGCGTAAATCACACCGGGGTGTGATATACACAATGTGCTCCTAGTGTGTAAATCACACCCGGGTGTCAGACCACGCAGCACCTGGGTGTGATTTACACAGTAGGCCCGGCAAATGCGTAAATCACACCGTGGTGTGATATACACAATGTGCTCCTAGTGTGTAAATCACACCTGGGTGTCAAACCACGCAGCACCTGGGTGTGATTTACACAGTAGGCCTAGCCAATGTGTAAATCTCACCAGGGTGTGATATACACTGTGTGCTCGGTAGTGGGTAAATCACACCTGGGTGTCAAACCACGCAGCACCTGGGTGAGATTTACACAGTAGGCACGGTAACAAGACACTTAACCAAACCTTAGACCTGACCTGACCTAACCTAACCTAACCTAACCTAACCTAACCTAACCTAACCTAACCTGACCTACTGATTTTTGCCTACCCGTGGATGAGGAAGAAGTTACTCGCATGAAGAGATTGCAAGCAATGGTAAGTCAAATATTTTAAGGTTAAGTGGTTGTGCATCAGGCTTCAGGCCTTCGGCCTGAAGCCAGATACACAACCACTTAACCTAAAAATATTTGACTTACCATTGCCTGTAATCTCTCCTAAGGCATTGCCTTCGGCACTGCACCGCTTCGCCACGAGCATTCAGACGTCGCTTTCCATATTGTATTGGTGCTTTTAAACTTGTCGGTCGGCAGCGAACCCACCGCTACCAAGGAAAAGCGAAAATGCGGGAAAAAGCGCCCGCGCCGACGGGACTCGAACCCGCAACATTCGTATCATGGTGCAAGCACCTTCACCACTAGGCCAGGCGGTCAGCTGATTCCGAGAGAGAGGACGCCCGGACTCCCGCCGGAATATTCGTAGTGCTTAGTCTGATCTGACCAATGGGCGAGCAGAGTCACTGCTCTGACCAATGGACGTTCAGCGTTGCTATGACGTCACATCGTGGTGAGATATACACACAGCTGCCCTCTCTGTGTATTCCTCACCCGGGTGTGATTTACACTACGTAGTAGATTTTGTGTATATCACACCGGGGTGGGTGTGATTTACACAAATGGCCGGTATTGTGTAAATCTCACCGTGGTGTGATATACACGGTCCCTTATTTAAAAGTGCGGCATTTGTTGCGCGCAACGCAGCATATACCACCGCGTGCTACAAAACCTTTTAGTCAAACATTTAAAGGGACCCTCCCACCTTAACATTAGTTTTGAGTTGAGATAGCCAAGTTTTCGGCCAGGCTCAGAAACCACCATTTATCCTGGTCGCAACCCCCGCAGCTTTATGGTGTTCAAGAAATTTCTTCCCTTTACTTGCAGGGTGGGACCAGCGTGGTCCCTACCTCTTAACCATTACGGGAATCTGATGACGTCATCAGGCTTTCGAACGTCCGTCATTAATTTTACTAAAACGTTTGGTAGCACGCGGTGGTATATGCTGCTTTGCGCGCAACAAATGCCGCACTTTCAAATAAAGTCGCTAGGAACAGCGGAGATCCCAAAAAGTAAACAAAAGTAAAAGTCTAATATCTTGAAAACCGGTGAATATTTTTCGATAAAATTTGGTAGATATTCGTTTTCGCTCTTTCTGAACCTGGCGACATCACTTTCATGCCAATTCATTAACTTTTTTGAAGGTGGGAGGGTCCCTTTAACGGACGTTCGAAAGCCTGATGACGTCATCAGATTCCCGTAATGGTTAAGAGATAGGGACCACGCTGGTCCCACCCTGCAAGTAAAGGGAAGAAATTTCTTGAACACCATAAAGCTGCGGGGGTTGCGACCAGGATAAATGGTGGTTTCTGAGCCTGGCCGCAAACTTGGCTATCTCAACTCAAAACTAATGTTAAGGTGGGAGGGTCCCTTTAACGCCCTTAGTGCCAGAGAAACTTTCACAGGGAGATGAAACTTACAGGCGTAGTATCCTCCAGAGGTCTCACAACTGACAGCTTGTATATCTCAGATTTTTCACATGATCACGTCGGTGATCACACATGGTCCGGTCAGCTCAGGGGATAGTCAGGTCAGGTCATGGTCAGATCACATGAGGTCAGGTCGGTCACGTGACCTCATCATTTTAAGTCAATGGGGAAAAATGCAAAGTGCAAACTGCTATTTTGGGGCCGGGAACGATCTCCTACTATCTCAAGCACACGGGAATCGTGATTTCATGGCTTCCTTGCAAAGTCCGATGCATTACTTTTGCATCATTGACCTTGCACGACGACATTTATGTCGTCCCTATTTAGGGTCATACAAGTTTTTCGTCAATAACTCCCGATGAAATGGAGCTAGCGAGTAGGGAAAGCCACCAATGAACTAAAAAAGATCTGCCGAATAAAATGATAAGCGATAGGTATGACTTCCTTTAACCAACTTCGTGACCTTGGGGCTCTGACCGGACCTTGACCCGAGGTCAACACCTCAAGTTGACCTCACCCGAACAAAAAGTATACCACTCGACGTGCCTGAGCGAAGCGAACACGATGACACCAAAATCGCGGCGCTACTACCGTTTTTTTGCGAAGTTTTTGCGAAGTTGAATTAACTTCCCTCGGTTTTTCGAGTTTATCAATTTTAGACTTATCTTGAAAATTGAATGACTCTGGTCCCTGACTCAAATGACCTTACGGCTGTGACCTGTTTGTTCCTCGTGATCATGTCGGGACTGCGATTCGGTGTGTCAGTAGACATAATCCGTTTGTTCCCGACTTTTCTTGATTATAAACGTGTGAACATGTGAATGATAAGGTGGTTGTCCCAAACATTACGGTGGGTGTTGATGTCACGTGAAGGCCGGGTCAAGGTCATTGGCGTTGATGGCCATCGGCCTTTGTTGCCGACCCTAACGAACCGTCGGTGGCAGCCTTGGCTTCCTCTTTCGAGTTTTGCGTGATTCCAGGGTAGTTTTTGGAGCTGATTTCGAATTTAGTACCCATTTGAACATTCGAAATGTAGTTTTGTTGCCTACGCAATATATCGCGAAGCTGTCAGTCTACGGATAGCCGGCGGGTTGCCTACTGCATTGACCTGACCCGATCTACCCCAAGGCCTAAATAGCGTCTAGTTATATTTTCAATTTCGAATCCAGCCTCTGCAGTCTGCACATATCAGAAGAGGAAGGATTTAACATTCAGGAGACCTTAAACAATAAGGGATTGGATAGCAGTGTTGGAAGACATGCGACTTTTCCTTAGCTGGGCCGTCTTACCCCACCTTCCAATTTCCATTAGTCATTACGGTGTAGGGATCATCTATGCGATTTGTCATCTATGCGATTTGTCATTTCATGTTGTCATTTTCATTTATATTGTCACCGCTTTATTAATCAATCTGTTACCTGTTGTCAATTGTGCGTCAAGTTTGTTTGTTATTTGTAAACCGGCCTGCCGCTGGCCTCAGCCTTCGTAGTAACCGCTGTGCCATACGCTATAGAACGTGTCGTGCAAAGGTCACGGCGGCACCCCTGAGGCGGCCGCTGCCCGTACGTTTAGGAACCCATTGTCGTGACGTCATGACTGTGAACAAAGGTCGCGGTAGGGGCTCTCCCGGCAGCCGGACGGTGACTCATACGTTAAGCTTGTTCCTCGCCGCGCCTGCGGGCATATTGGTAGTACTAGGGACGGCCAGCATGTGACCGCGGTTTTTGGCGACATTGTCAATTCGTTTTTCGACTCTGCTGTTCGCTGCAAGACCAATACACATAGAAAACGGCTCGGGTATTTGGAGAAGAGCGGCAGCTCTGAGGCGAGGGAAGAACACGGAGATTCACTCGAACGACCTTACTAGGTCGCATCGGCCACAGCCAACTAAGGCCCTGTCGGCCGTCGTACGGCTCACGGATAGATTGACACAGACCGTTCGCTCTACACAGCAGCCTACGACAACGGAATGCCTAC
The DNA here is from genome assembly GCF_019059575.1 of Amphibalanus amphitrite. Lineage (NCBI taxonomy): Eukaryota > Metazoa > Arthropoda > Thecostraca > Balanomorpha > Balanidae > Amphibalanus > Amphibalanus amphitrite. Next base: position 848,715 of record NW_024881629.1, read on the forward strand.
CTCAATTTAAATTTGCTGAAAGTCATTAGCGATATGCGAGTCGCTGAGTGCTGAGCGGTTTCCCAGTGTTCGTGAGGATTGAGAAAGTTGAAACTCAGTTGTCTAGAGAACATCGATATCGATTCATGAACAAGGATTCCTGCAGAAGCATGGCAACTTATTTATGTCGATGAATGAGACAGCATGATACTTTCTGTCGCTTACAAGCACTTTGTTTTACATTGAAACGTAAGCGAAATTGACAAGCTTCTGCTTGTCTTTGGCATTCATAGAAGCCGAAGCGGTAGGCTAGGTACCGGAAAGTGACGGACTGGCCCCCATTCCGTCACGGCCCCCAGTCAAAAGTGACGGAGACTGGCCACGGGAGGCGTCGTGCCGTGAAACGAGGACTTCTCTCCCGTCGCGTCTAGCAATGAAATTATGTGCGTATATTTGGCGTCAAATTCGTATTCGCGTGGAAAAAAATGATAAAAACTATCAGCGGACCCCTAGGAATCTCTTGCAAATTGGTCCACTGATACAATAAAATCTTCTGATTACGATGTTGATTATAAATAAGCGCGGCACGACCTACGAACGGAGTCATAAGAGGTCAAAGGTCACGCACCGTTGCCCATTATCAAAAATACATTGTATGCGGACCCCTAGGAATTTTTTGAAACTCATTTCTACTATATATTTTCATCTTCTGATCACAATGGTGTTAATATCTAGGCGCGGCACGCCCTACGAGCTGAGATATGACATTACCTAAAATCTAAGCGCGGCAAGCCTAAAAAACTGAGAAATCAAAGATCAAAAATAAGAATCAAATGATTGGCTTTATGACGCATGGCAGACCAAATTGGCGCAAACAATATTTCTGTGTGAATATCGTGGTGTGATATTGTGCTGGTTTTAATCGAATAATCGAAGGTCTATTTGCTCAAATAATCTGGTAATCACTCAAGATTAAGACTGATCGTCCCAAGATTAAAAGGATACTGGCTATTTTCACAGCGTTTCGATGTGCGAACTGCTGGATTGGGTGGTCATGGCAAGAAAAGTGCTCCTAATATGAATTGTTTTAATTTCAGTCGGGCAAACTGCAGGGAGGTAATCTAAAATAAGATTAATCTAATTTGAGATTATGACGTCACCGAAATGGGCGGAGCGATGACCATATAAGGAGCGATAATCAATATTTAGATTATATTTCCGACGTGTCCTCATTCAAACCCCTCATAACCATCGAAGAACTGCTCATAACCACGATATTTTTTTGTTGAGTGACAGACAAAACCCGATCCTACAGATTGCGAACTGGCCAGCACATTTGAGATTGGACTTTGGGAGTTATGACGTGAATAGTGAAGGTCACCGCTGAACGGGCAAATACATTAATCCATTTTACTCCTTTTTATCGTACTCATTAAATGTTAAGAAAGGTTTTTTTTTGGCAGTTCTGAGATAAGAAATATTAAATTATTCAATCCCACTACGAAAAAATGCGTATAATACAACGCATTTATTTCATTTCGGCTACGGCGATTTACGGCCGCGATCTAGCTCTGTCCGTGGCGTCGTGTATCCTCTCGGTAATAATTTTTTCCCGCCCGTATTTTTCGATGGAATGGTGCCAAAGTGGTACCAAAATAATGGTAACATGTTATTTACCCAGCAAAATTAAAGTTGGGTGGTAGAAGTGTGGCATTAATGCGTTATTGGCGTACAAAACCGGTGAGTGTGTTGTTATGAAGGTGACTCAGCTGCACCCCCAGTCATTTCAACCTAGTTTTTTTGACAAAATATTGTCAGGCATGGCATGTTTTTGTTAATTTTGACAACTTAGGACATCAATCAACACATCCTGAATCGTTGGTGCCAATTCATTATAAACCTTTGTCTGAGAGAGTAGAAATGAGTTGCTGGGACACTTCTCTGAAAATGTAAACAATGTATTATGGTGTCATATTTCCAGAAATAATTCTGAATTTTGATTATTTATATTTTTCCTTGAAATGACAGTCTGTGTGTTTGTGGTTTGGGGTGCAGTTTTGGCTTATATTTTCAATGCTTTTAATGCTATACGGGTATTTTAACACGAAACTCAAAAGTATGAATTATTCAAAGTTGCATGCCCCGGAACCCCAGTCAGAGCCCAACAGGGCTGCAATACATGACATCATTGCGGAAATCAAACAAGTTAGGTAGTTTTTATCTTTATAAAGTGCGGTAGGTCCCAAGGGATACCAAAACTTGAGTAGCCTCCGTAGTTACGGGAAGTGTTACAGGAAAAGTCGTGGGACGATATCATTGTTAGGCCAGGTCATTGGTATTCCACATTCACATGGCATTATATACCTTGAATAGGCTTTTGAGCTTAAATAAAAACAAATATTGATTGCTTATTTCTGTGTTTTATTTTCTAAAATAGCTTAAATATACTTACAGAAAGCCAGGTAATGTGCTGTATTTTTCTTTTCTATGTTAGACTGGCTCTATCTCCCTGCACAGGACGTGACGTTCCAGCGCCTTATACTGTCAGATTATAATGCTAGGGTTTAAACTTTATGCCTACCCTCTTGGATGCGAGATATGTAATCTTAATTTAGATTAGGCCAGCTGAATGTAATCTAATTTAAGATTAGTCAGCTGATTGTGTAATCTAAATAAAGATTAGTCAGCTGATGACATAATCTGAATATAGATTATCCGCCCATTGAGGCTGGATTTTTAATCCTAATTTAGATTATGTTCCCCATCATATTTCAGGAACCCCAAATTTTTTCTCAGAGCTGTTTTGGTGCTTCAGAGGCAGTTTGAGATGTTAACTGTGCTTTGTGAAAGAGTGGTGTGATTCTGTCACTCCTTGGCCACTACACAGCTGTTTCTGCAGAGGACTGCACAAATGCCCAAATATGGGCATAGAATAATCTAAATTCTGATTAATCTACATTTAGATTACCTCCCTGCAGTTTGCCCAACTGATTTTCCATTTTGATAGGCATAAGGTTGCCAGAAGCTTTAGACTGTGAAATAAAGCACGTTTTACAAGATCCTGGATTGCATTGCTGCAGGAACATGATGGCCTTGGGAACATGGCTCTGGAGATGGGTTGGAACATGATGGAACTGTGCAGAACCCAATGCGAGAGATTTGCACATGTCTTGTGGTGTGGAATGTCTGCAAAAAGGTGCAGTCTTCTTAGGTTGGGAATGGTAACACAATCCCAAAGTTTCTTGTGCCTTAGTGATCAAACCATAAGCACATGTCTGATGATGTGCTGATGCTCACCTGTTAGACTCTCCTGTTTCATATCCTCCTTCCATCTGATCGAGAAGTAAGGAAACAGTGAATGACATAAAATCTCCTGATCACGATGGTGATAAAATCTAAGCGCGGCAAGCCTAAAAAACTGAGAAATCAAAGATCAAAAATAAGAATCAAATGATTGGCTTTATGACGCATGGCAGACCAAATTGGCGCAAACAATATTTCTGTGTGAATATCGTGGTGTGATATTGTGCTGGTTTTAATCGAATAATCGAAGGTCTATTTGCTCAAATAATCTGGTAATCACTCAAGATTAAGACTGATCGTCCCAAGATTAAAAGGATACTGGCTATTTTCACAGCGTTTCGATGTGCGAACTGCTGGATTGGGTGGTCATGCCAAGAAAAGTGCTCCTAATATGAATTGTTTTAATTTTCCATTTTGATAGGCATAAGGTTGCCAGAAGCTTTAGACTGTGAAATAAAGCACGTTTTACAAGATCCTGGATTGCATTGCTGCAGGAACATGGCTCTGGAGATGGGTTGGAACATGATGGAACTGTGCAGAACCCAATGCGAGAGATTTGCACATGTCTTGTGGTGTGGAATGTCTGCAAAAAGGTGCAGTCTTCTTAGGTTGGGAATGGTAACACAATCCCAAAGTTTCTTGTGCCTTAGTGATCAAACCATAAGCACATGTCTGATGATGTGCTGATGCTCACCTGTTAGACTCTCCTGTTTCATATCCTCCTTCCATCTGATCGAGAAGTAAGGAAACAGTGAATGACAGAGAGTTGCGCCAATTATTCCACAGCTAGATGTAAGTTGGATTCGCATGACAGAGTTGCAATAGTGAGTCTGCTATAAGGTAGTTGGTAGAAATGGCAAGTATTTACTCGAGACGCTGCTCATAGTCTGTCTGGATGCAATGTGTGCCTAGTTCAAGTTGCATGTCTTGCTTGTGCTTGTGCTTGTGTTCTACGAGACATCCTAGTGCAAGGCACCTGGTGGCACACACTATCATTGATGATAGATTGTGGTTCAGAATGTTACGTTGACTCGTGACAACAGCAAGGACGATCTTCACACTTTGAGGTGCCGTACAAATGACTTCTGTGCAAAGGGTATCACTGTATAACCTCTTATAACTTCTGGTATTTCTGATAGCATTGCCCTAGCTTGAGTAGCTGTGTGTTTAAAGTGTCATTATGTATTTTGAAGGAAGATAAATTATGTTCTACGTACCTACCTCTCTTTTTATGACAAGGCTGAGGATGTGTTGAGAGCAGAAAACAACAATTGTCACTTGCCACTGCTGGTGTGGAGCACAGTCATGTGAGACACATGACTTACAGGCACTACAAAGCTATGCACTGCACCCCAGACACTTCTATGTGAGCACCTATGACACACAGCACATACTGGACAGCTGGGTTCAAGGTTACCACATCAGCTTACAGCTGGCTAAGGAACAGACCACTAATATCACTGACTTTTAATGGTCATGTCACCACAAGGATAATTAGTCTACATACAAAGCCTCTCCCAAGTCTGAGGCAAAAGGTGCTGAGAGGCCCCACACCATCTCAGTGTGCATCCCACAACACCTCTGAAGTCTGGTGAGGCCACCTTACATCGGTGAGATTTCGTGACCTGTCAGCGTGCCTCTTCTCTTGAGATGGTGGAGGGTCTGGTGATTTCACAGGTGAACCATCATCTCCAGAGGGGACAGGTGATTGCTGAGAGGACAGCAGAGGTCAGACAGGTGAGATCTTGTGAGGTCGCGGAATAGACCACCGTCTGCAGAGTGTCAGGACTCAGCATAATTCCCAGGCCAGGTCACGTGGGGTCACCAGACGGCCACAATCCCCAGGTGGGACAGGTGACTACTGGGAGGACAGCATGGGTGACAGGCCAGGTCACGTGGGTCTCCAGACGGGCCACCGTCACCAGAGACAACAGGTGACTACTGAGAGGTAATCAGGGGTCACAGGTCAGGTCACCAGACAGACCAGTCCCCTCTCGTGACGGTGGACGGTCTGGTGACATGACCTGTGACCCCTGCTGACACCTCAGTAGTCATACGTCCCCTCCGGTGACAGTGGTCTGTCTGGTGACCTGACCTGTGACCCCTGCTGACACCTCAGTAGTCATACGTCCCCTCCGGTGACAGTGGTCTGTCTGAGTGACCTGGCCTGTGACCCCTGCTGACACCTCAGTAGTCTCCGGTGACGGTGAATGGTCTGGTGATCTGGCCTGTGACCCCTGCTGACATCTCAGTAGTCACATGTCCCCTCCGGCGACAGTGGTCTGTCTGGTGACCTGGCCTGTGGGCTGTGACCCCGGCTGACATCTCAGTAGTCAAACATCCCCTCCGGTGATGGTTGACGGTCTGTTGACATGACCTATGACCCCTGCTGACACCTCAGTAGTCATACGTCCCCTCCGGTGACAGTGGTCTGTCTGGTGACCTGACCTGTGACCCTGCTGACACCTCAGTAGTCATACGTCCCCTCCGGTGACAGTGGTCTGTCTGGTGACCTGACCTGTGACCCCTGCTGACACCTCAGTAGTCATACGTCCCCTCCGGTGACAGTGGTCTGTCTGGTGACCTGACCTGTGACCCCTGCTGACATCTCAGTAGTCAAACATCCCCTCCGGTGACAGTTGACGGTGTGGTGACATGACCTATGACCCCTGCTGACACCTCAGTAGTCATACGTCCCCTCCGGTGAAGGTGGTCTGTCTGGTGACCTGACCTGTGACCCTGCTGACACCTCAGTAGTCATACGTCCCCTCCGGTGACAGTGGTCTGTCTGGTGACCTGGACTGTGACCCCTGCTGACATCTCAGTAGTCATACGTCCCCTCCGGTGATGGTGGTCTGTCTGGTGACCTGACCTGTGACCCCTGCTGACACCTCAGTAGTCATACGTCCCCTCCGGTGACAGTGGTCTGTCTGGTGACCTGACCTGTGACCCCTGCTGACATCTCAGTAGTCAAACATCCCCTCCGGTGACAGTTGACGGTGTGGTGACATGACCTATGACCCCTGCTGACACCTCAGTAGTCATACGTCCCCTCCGGTGAAGGTGGTCTGTCTGGTGACCTGACCTGTGACCCTGCTGACACCTCAGTAGTCATACGTCCCCTCCGGTGACAGTGGTCTGTCTGGTGACCTGGACTGTGACCCCTGCTGACATCTCAGTAGTCATACGTCCCCTCCGGTGATGGTGGTCTGTCTGGTGACCTGACCTGTGACCCTGCTGACACCTCAGTAGTCATACGTCCCCTCCGGTGACAGTGGTCTGTCTGAGTGACCTGGCCTGTGACCCCTGCTGACACCTCAGTAGTCTCCGGTGACGGTGAATGGTCTGGTGATCTGGCCTGTGACCCCTGCTGACATCTCAGTAGTCACATGTCCCCTCCGGCGACAGTGGTCTGTCTGGTGACCTGGCCTGTGACCCCGGCTGACATCTCAGTAGTCAAACATCCCCTCCGGTGATGGTTGACGGTCTGTTGACATGACCTATGACCCCTGCTGACACCTCAGTAGTCATACGTCCCCTCCGGTGACAGTGGTCTGTCTGGTGACCTGACCTGTGACCCTGCTGACACCTCAGTAGTCATACGTCCCCTCCGGTGACAGTGGTCTGTCTGGTGACCTGACCTGTGACCCCTGCTGACACCTCAGTAGTCATACGTCCCCTCCGGTGACAGTGGTCTGTCTGGTGACCTGACCTGTGACCCCTGCTGACATCTCAGTAGTCAAACATCCCCTCCGGTGACAGTTGACGGTGTGGTGACATGACCTATGACCCCTGCTGACACCTCAGTAGTCATACGTCCCCTCCGGTGAAGGTGGTCTGTCTGGTGACCTGACCTGTGACCCTGCTGACACCTCAGTAGTCATACGTCCCCTCCGGTGACAGTGGTCTGTCTGGTGACCTGGACTGTGACCCCTGCTGACATCTCAGTAGTCATACGTCCCCTCCGGTGATGGTGGTCTGTCTGGTGACCTGACCTGTGACCCTGCTGACACCTCAGTAGTCATACGTCCCCTCCGGTGACAGTGGTCTGTCTGGTGACCTGGACTGTGACCCCTGCTGACATCTCAGTAGTCATACGTCCCCTCCGGTGACGGTGAACGGTCTGGCGATCTGACCTGTGACCCATGATGACCTCGCAGTAGTCAGACGTCCCCTCCGGTAACAGTGGTCTGTCTGGTGACCTGACCTGTGACCCTGCTGACACCTCAGTAGTCTCCGGTGACGGTGAACGGTCTGGTGATCTGACCTGTGACCCATGATGACCTCGCAGTAGTCACACGTCCCCTCCGGTAACAGTGGTCTGTCTGGTGACCTGACCTGTGACCCTGCTGACACCTCAGTAGTCATACGTCCTCTCCGGTGAAAGTGGTCTGTCTGGTGACCTGATCTGTGACCCCTGCTGACACCTCAGTAGTCATACGTCCCCTCCGGTGACAGTGGACTGTCTGGTGACCTGACCTGTGACCCCTGCTGACACCTCAGTAGTCATACGTCCTCTCCGGTGAAAGTGGTCTGTCTGGTGACCTGACCTGTGACCCCTGCTGACACCTCAGTATTCATACGTCCCCTCCGGTGACAGTGGTCTGTCTGAGTGACCTGGCCTGTGACCCCTGCTGACACCTCAGTAGTCTCCGGTGACGGTGAATGGTCTGGTGATCTGGCCTGTGACCCCTGCTGACATCTCAGTAGTCACATGTCCCCTCCGGCGACAGTGGTCTGTCTGGTGACCTGGCCTGTGACCCCGGCTGACATCTCAGTAGTCAAACATCCCCTCCGGTGATGGTTGACGGTCTGTTGACATGACCTATGACCCCTGCTGACACCTCAGTAGTCATACGTCCCCTCCGGTGACAGTGGTCTGTCTGGTGACCTGACCTGTGACCCTGCTGACACCTCAGTAGTCATACGTCCCCTCCGGTGACAGTGGTCTGTCTGGTGACCTGACCTGTGACCCCTGCTGACATCTCAGTAGTCATACGTCCCCTCCGGTGACAGTGGTCTGCCTGGTAACATGACCTGTGACCCCTGCTGACATCTCAGTAGTCATACGTCCCCTCCGGTGACGGTTGACGGTCTGGTGACATGACCCGTGACCCCTGATGACCTCACGCGTATTATGACCTCACGCGACCTGGCCTGTAAGTCATCAGTCATTTGAGGTCGCCGGACTGGACACAGTCTCCAGCGAGAATATGGGCTGATAAGAGCCAAACGCAAGCGAAAGGAAAACAATATTTATTTATCATTTGCAGGGCATGCCATTAATGCTCACGACCTCCAGCGCCCGAGATCAGCTTTAACGTCAGACTTGTCCACCTCAATCCGCAAGACTGCAAGCCGCAGTAGAAACGCCACGTCCGCGACGCGACACGCCGTCTTGGCACGCGGTGCAGTCGGCACGGCCGGTACCGCGCACCAACAGAACGTGAACAGAACATAGCAGAGAACAGAACGAGTATGTTCAAGTGCATCACTTTGTCCTACTCAAGCGGACACATCAGCTACCATCGCTGCATGGTGATTGCACGCGCAACGTCTTAGAGGCGAACAGTCCTGAGAGCATGAGTATCAGCGAGCTCAGCTGGGTGCTGAGCGAGTCAGTGACGGCAGCGAGTCAGCGCATCGCTGCCGAAGGCAGCCGCGGAACGCGCTCACACACATTCATCACATAGAGTCCAGCGACCCGCGGCCTCTCTAGCAGTACAGCACGCAGGCCCGGGTCGTGCTCCACCGAACGACTCCAGGCACCCAAGCTCAGCTCACAGTGCGACATCAGTGCCACATCGGAGAGCCTGCGCCGGTCCAGCTCAGCTGAGACGAGTAGCCGAACGTTGCGAAAATGTGCGCCACCACGGCCAGGTGCGGCTTCTTGGTGAGCCGGTAGTTCGGGAGCGCCAGGGTAGACTCCCGCTCCTCCAAATTCAGGTCACCGAGCGCTCGAACAACTTGCCCACGGACACGCTGTTAAGTTTATACGCTCTAGCAGATGAGTGCCGGCGCCGGCGCTGGCGTCCAGCTCGAGTAGCACCGTCTCGTGCGTAGAAAGCAGTTCGCAGATCATCTAGCCGCGCTTGGTTATCACCAGACAGCCGCGCATCAGCATCGGCCGCAGCGTCTCCAGGCGCGGTGAGATCCACGCGCGCAAGCCGGCGGAACGCTCTCGGTGATTATAAGAGCCAACAGTCCGTCATCCCCACCACAGATCAAACTCGTACATGAGCAGTCTACAATAAGCCGACGATATTCACTTCACACTGTGAGAAGTTACTCGATATGAGAAACACGCGCCGCGTCGGCATTCGTCACGAAAATTACCGCGTTTGTGACGAACAGCCAACCGAAAGACGGCGGTACCTTGTGGACAACAGTCAGCAGTCCACCGTATGCAGCTGATAGATATAAGCTATGCAGCCGACTCGGCGGCATTCAGCGGCGCGTTCAGAGACACTGCAGCTGGCCAGCTGGTTCTCCAATAACAGCCACCACCGGCACTTGATATCAGCACATACACATACTGACCAGCTCTTCTCGCACCAACTCTAGGCGCTCAATACCGCGGCACAAGCGATATGTCCGCCCACACTCGTCATTGATCAGGTGGTCCAAAACACTATCTGCCCTGGTGACACTGAGTCAGGTCGGCGCCGCCGTGCCGCCACCAGGCCGTGACCGCCGGCTGCCGGCGGGTGAGCATCAGCAGGCACACAGTGGATCCGGCCAATGAGTCGACTTCGCAGCAGCGCGGCCGTGTCGAGCAGCAGGGCCAGCACTGCGTCGGTGCAGCTCTGGCGCGATGCCACCAGTCGGACGGCGGCGGCGACGCTCCGATCCAGCTGCCGGAACACGGAAGCGGCGTCACGAACATACAGAGAGATAGCAGTGGGTCGGCATTCCGCTAAGATCATACAAGGTAGTAGTAGATGGAAGCAGGTAGTACGGAAAGCAGGCGACAAAATGGAAATTAACTTATTACTTTTCCATGACAAGGAAGCTCTGTCTATAAGTCAAAGACAATCTTGAAACGGATCACGTCGAAAGCAACAGCTGACACCAGGTGTCTATATCGGACTGAAGGAAAACAGCTCCGGGTACCGAGTCGACGGACAGGGGGCAGAATATCAGCATCAGTGTATGTAAAACTTCGTTGTCGGTACCGTTTTAAATGTTCTCCAAGTGTTGGTATAATTGTATTACAACCAATGAAAACGTACCGTATCAGCGGAGAGCAGCCAGGTAGAGGTTGGCCGGTGTTGCCACTCTCAGTCGTCTGAGTGACTGCGGCCGCACACCGACAACCTGCGCTTCCGCACACCGACAGGCTGATGGCGCGTTGGCAAGCTTTGTCGCCTTCTGTAACAAAGAAAAACTCAGCTCAACATAGGGAAACACTTAAGATAACTAAATTGAGTCGGGAACCCTCGAAATCTGTCTTTTGGCACCAGCCAACCTGGTTATCCCCTGGCTACTGAGAACAGAATAGATGACAGCTGTACAATGACACAAATGATACTAGGTGAAATGACGAAAACTATTAAAGGAAGTTTATGCAGTTTATATATAAACGACACTCTAAAAGGTCTCATAAAGGACATACGCTTTGAAAGTTTGCGATTAGTACACTCGCGTCTGAAATGGGACGGTCAATTTGAATTTGCACCTGTATCCGAGCGAGCACGTTTTCTTCAGCATCAGAAGAGTACGGCGTAGTGCTGCCAGTGGCCGCCGCGAGTGCCAGCCAGCAAACTCTGTAGCCGCAGCTCCACGTGTCCGTCTGCTGCGGAGTCTCGGGCACCACCAGGCGCCAGCTGGTCCACTTGAGATGGGGCTGCGTCGCCTCCATGAGGAGCTGCACTGCCTCTGTGTAGGCTCCGGATGGCCAACAGCCCATGGAGTCGAAGAACAGCACCACTTGACGGCGCCAATCCACTACGAAGAGGACCCAGTGATTGCCAATATTCAGTGGCAACAACCACGTGTTCGCTGTGGCGAACTGCCTCATCGATTCTGTGGTGCAGCGTCGACAGGGTGTCCTGAGAGCACCATACCAGTACACCGACAGTGCCAGCACCTGCGGAGATGATATGGACTCGCAGAACAGATCGATGTCCTCCGCGGTCAGCCAGGGTCTGCGCTTCGGTGGTTGTCCTGTTCGCAGCGGCCGTCCTTTGGGACGCCCTGAGGTGGCGGCTGACGGCGCCCGTCCTTTGGGACGCCCTGCGGTGGCGGCTGACGGCGCTCGTCCGCTGGCTCGCTCAGGGACCGTGGCTGACGGTCCACGCTCTGCTGCGGTGGCGGCTGACGGTGCTCGCTCAGGGACCGTGGCTGACGGTCCACGCTCTGCTGCGGTGGCGGCTGACGGTGCTCGCTCAGGGACCGTGACTGACGGTCCACGCTCTGCTGCGGTGGCGGCTGACGGTGCTCGCTCAGGGACCGTGGCTGACGGTCCACGCTCTGCTGCGGTGGCGGCTGACGGTGCTCGCTCAGGGACCGTGACTGACGGTCCACGCTCTGCTGCGGTGGCGGCTGACGGTGCTCGCTCAGGGACCGTGGCTGACGGTCCACGCTCTGCTGCGGTGGCGGCTGACGGTGCTCGCTCAGGGACCGTGGCTGACGGTCCACGCTCTGCTGCGGTGGCGGCTGACGGTGCTCGCTCAGGGACCGATTTGGTCGCCGGGGCTGGGGCCGTCTTGGGGGCCGGTTTCGTCGCTTGGGCAGGGGCCGTCTCGGGGGCCAAGTCCAGCGGTGGCTTAGTACGAGCATACCACGTGGGCTTGTCACTCGTGCGGCGCTTGGCCCAGCATTCCTCCTGGGTTTCAGGATGAAACAGCCCTTCTGCTGCCTTCCTTTTCCGGCCCCTGAGGACAGGCCGGCTCGGGATCAAAGCCGCCTTCATGCGGGCAGCCGTGTCCTTCAGCAGGACTCGCACAAAGTCGCCTGGCTGCAGTCGAGTGCGTCCCTGCAGCATCTGTTTTTTGACGACCTTGAAGTGTGACTCGACTGCCGCGTTGGTCACCACGGCAGCCGAGATCACTTGACTCCAAAGTGGAGTGAGCGGCATGACAGCCCCCAGCAAGTACTCTACCAGGCCAGGGCAGAAGTACTTGTTGGGGACATCGCTGGCTTCCCCGTCCGTCTGCAGGCTGCACTTGACTCCGTTAGTGATGTCCTCGAAGTGACGCCCGAACGCGGTCCGCGCGCGGTAGGTCCTCCGGGCTGGCGCGTCTTCGGCTGCCTCCAGCGGCGCCTCGGTTTCTTGGCGGTCGTCTGTTCCATAGTCTACGCGCGTGACTTCCGGCAGCTCCACGGCGCACTTGCTCCTCGACAGGGCCAGGACACAGAGTCGCTTGTACGTTGTGTCTAGAGTTTGCAGCGAGGTGGCCTGCTGCATGCTGGCGAAGAGCCACATGAAGCCAGGTCTTGCCTCTGCAGCCACTCCTTTGCTCTTCAGGGTGTGCGCGAAACTGTGCAACAGGTGGGCACCGCAGAGACTTACGAGAGTCTTGGGCTGCTTCGTAGGGTCTGTGAGGCTTTGCCAGCAGGCCTCGAGGTACGCTTCGGTTGTGGTCTTGACGATCGCCTCCGACACAGCGTGTATAAGCGCCCAACTGAAGTCCGTGACCACCCTTGGAGGCGTGAGAGGGACCCTGGTCACGAGTTTGTATCCATGGGCCACCTGTGCCAGGAAATGCGCGATAGTGGGCACATTGTGGCTTTCCGCCAGCAGGTGGGCTAGCGGAAAACTCCTGTCGGTGTCAGGGCTCTCGGCGATGAGCGCGTACAAATATGGCCGTTTCTCGCCGACTTGGCGGGTGACAGAGCCCGTGGCATCGAGGTGGAGCGTCCTCGGAGCCAGATGGTATCGCCGGAAGAAGTGCTCCCTGTAGAGGTGTACCACGACCGGTGCCCTCCCGATGAGATGGATGCCACCCTTCACGACTTTACTAGTCAGATCCTCGGCTCGTGATATAGCCATCGTCGCCGCCAGGTCTTCAGTCCAGTTCGTCGAGTGGCGCTCGGCCACCCGACGCTCGTGTGCCGCTTGGCGCAGGATGTGGCGAGGTGGCGCCTCGGTGATATTTCCGTCCGCGAGCTCGCAGTCCGGTGCCTGCATCAGCATATCTTGCGACACACGGTACGCTCCGCGATCTTCCACGCGCTCAGCAGTCTCCCGTCGCCGCTCTCCGCTGAGGTACCGGTGGGCGTGCTGCAGCTGATGCGCCGTGCTCGGCGTGCCGTACGTCGTGCAGCGCACAGTCAGCGGTTCCCCTACCGACGGCGTATGTTGAATTGAGAAAGAGTACGAACTGCACGAGGGGAAGCGACATGTGGCGAAGCAGGTGAAAAACGCAGCACCCCTCTTACGCGACCACAGCTTCTTGATTCGCCGTCGACGGACGGCCAGTACGCATTTCGGCCCGGGAGTGCTTCGGCAGAACGCCGTCGCCAGCGTTGAGGGCCAATCTTTCTTCAGATTACGTCCGACAAATACCTGTTTGACCTCCTTTTCATCGAGCTGAAACGTGAAAGTCGACGGCCCCGCCTCTCGCTGGTCCGGCACTGCCGTCGCAGGACACCCGGGGTCCGCCTCTCGCTGGTCCGGCACTGCCGTCGCAGGACACCCGGGGTCCGCCTCTCGCTGGTCCGGCACTGGCGTCGCAGGACACCCGGGGTCCGCCTCTCGCTGGTCTGGCACTGCCGTCGCAGGACACCCGGGGTCCGCCTCTCGCTGGTCTGGCACTGCCGTCGCAGGACACCCGGGGTCCGCCTCTCGCTGGTTCGGCACTGGCGTCGCAGGACACCCGGGGTCCGCCTCTCGCTGGTCCGGCACTGGCGTCGCGGGACACCCGGGGTCCGCCTCTGTCGTCGCCTGATGGTGACATGTCGTATCGGTATGGGGCCGAGGTCCGGTAGGAACAGGATGCGGAAGTGCACTGATGAGCTCCAGCACATGCCTAGGAGAAGGAAAATGATTCGGTTTTAGGCATTGACCTATAATAAGTATAGACAGACTACACTGGCTTAATCAGCGCCTGAAGGCCGTTCCCGCTGAGCGACACTAGCGCCACCGTACGTGTAAGGGCACGAACTAATGACACAATGCTTTGTCTATGGGAAAAACGCGAAAGTTTATCAACTTCTTTCTCGTAAATAATACGACGGAAGGGAGCGAGACTACGTCTACAATGTAGAAGCGTCCAAGCTTAATCACCTGAACATAGCACAAAGTCATAGGTTGAGGGACACGGCACGCGCCACGTGCCATATAAGTGGTGACAAATTTGTTCGATCTACAATAACTTTACAACGACTGGGTTGATTGAGCTGAAACTTGGCATGTCGGTGGACATGCAAATGATAATGCATTTCCACGTGTCACGGTTAGGGTGCTGCTGCACGTGCGCACGCGCAGGGGACGCTTCCAGATCTCGAGAACGGCTGGGCCGATTGCGCTCAAATTTGGTACGTCGTTAGGGACCGTTTGACAGGGTGCCGTGCACAAGTCAGTTTTGGACCAGCTTGCACGTGCGCACGTGCAGGGGTCGCTTCCACATCTCGAGAGTGGCTGGGCAGACTGTGCTCAAATTTGGCACACCGTTAGGGACCGTTTGGCAGGGTGCCGTGCACAAGTCAGTTTGGGTCCACCTTGCACGTGCACACGCGCAGGGGTCGCTTCCACATCTCGAGAACGGCTGGGGAGATTGCGCTCAAATTTGGTACACCGGTAGCGACCTTAGGAGGGTGCCGTGCTTAAGTCCATTTGGGTCCAGTTTGCACGTGCACACGAGCACTTTCACATCTCGAAAGCGGCTTTGCCATTGCGCTCAGAATCATCATTTATTGATCCGTTAAAGGAGCATTCGGCTTCACTATCACGTAGTTTGCAGGTCTCATGCGCGTTTCTCTTCATGATTGCGAATTCGATTAACCCGCGCCCCGTTGGGCTCTGCCGAGCAACGCGCCCCGTTGGGGGGGGGGGGCATTTTGGCCCCCCTAAGATCTCGAGAACCACGCAGCCTAGCGGCAAGCGGCAAACGGTGTTGGATAGCCCTATCAGGGAACTACCTTGTGACCCAATTTTATTGACCTAGGTCAAACCGATGACGTCACAGGTCAGGTCAAAGGTCCAATTTTCACCGTTTACAGGCATTTCAAGGAATGCGTTGTAAAATCGAGTAAAATGCATTTCATTGAAAATCATCAATGGGGAAATGTTCTTCAAACACATATTTTGCTATTTGAGGTCACTGATACCAGGTCAGGTCACAGAGGTCAGGTCACGGGGGGTCACAATATGAAAGTGTCGTGTGATACATGTTTTATGGTCCATTTTACATGACAAATGCGATTGTGTGGGTCAGGCAGCCTTTGGGGCCAGCTTAGGTCACGTTTTGGTCAAGGTCAGGTCAAGGTCAGGTCAAGGTCAGGTCAAATTAGGTCCAAATTTCAAAGTTAATAATTTTGCATAAAATGGGTATCGAATCGATGCAGCTCGTCACGGGGAGTTCAATGGTGGTCTTTGTTTTGCCGTACGTGGTCTAGAATCGCTAAAAATTGAGTTCAAAAATTTGACGTCATCATTTTTGAACAGTTTTTTCGCTATAACTTGGCCAAAAAACGAGATATCGATCTGAAATTTGGTATGTATATAGAAGAGCGCAGGGACTATCACATATATTCCGGTTTTTTCGAAATTCGGAAAAATTTTGGTTTTTTTAAAGTTTTTCTAAAAAAATCAAGTTTTTGAATTTTTTGGGGTCAAAAACCCAAAATTTCGAAAATCCGAGATAGCAGTTTTGTAGCGCCGTTTTTTGTCTACTAGACCATATAAAGAACTTTGAAATTGCTTGATAACTGTAGATTTGGTGAGCGTTTCAAGATTGCATGTTTTTTGCTCATTTTTGCTCCAACATGACCTCAGTTTGACCTCAATAACTCCTGACCTAAGGTGACCTAAGACTTGAAATTTGGTGTGAAGGTGTCAAATTGATGCCCGGGAAGGTACTGAAAATTTGGCGGCGCTGCGCGCCGCCGTTTTCTTGCTATTCAGGAAAAACCACAGGGGGGGCAAAATGGTCCCCCCCAACGGGGCGAGGGTTAATACAGTTTGTTAGTTGATTTGACAATATGTATTGTGTATTTAAGATGAAGCTCAGCAGTAACATTCATGACATCATCAAAGCATCGTCAAAGCATATGAACTATGAATACATGAAAATAATGTTCATGGTAGTACGGGGACCCGCAGTTGCTACTGTACAGCGACCCTGAGTAAATTGTCCCAGCACCCTCACAGGGAACAATGATAAGCTGTCGGAGGGCACTCACAGAAAACTTCAGCTGCTCTTGTACAGGGACTGGCAGTCGATATCAATGTTATCGGTTGTTACTGGGCAGGACAGACGGCTAGAGTTGCGGTTCGTGTACAGTAGCAACTGCGGGTCCCCGTACATAGACTGTGGGATGAGTGGCGATATACTCATACCAATCTGAGTGCACATAATGATGCATCATTTCATTCACCCATGAGCCTCTTTAACCCGCGCCCGGGTGGGTCTTTCAGCCAACTTCGCCATTGTGATGGGAGGAGGGGGCACGTATTTGTCCACGCCATATTATCTCGCAAAGGAAGAAAGGTAGAAAGATGCGGAAAAGGCAGTAGGTAGCTCGCTATAAGAACTTTGAGAATCATCTAGACAATTTTTCGATCAGGTCATCGCTAAAGGTCACTGGTGTCTGGCGATCACCAAAAGTTCACGAATTCTGGTTTTCGATTTTAACAACGTTCCACAAATCAGCGCACACACAAGTAAATGAGGGGCCTTCTGCTCTTGAGCACTTATGTTGAGCCACGCAAGAAATAATTAAGCCAGTCATTAGCAGGTCACACTTGGTAGGCATTTCGATTGTTGCAGTCTTGCTGAGCTTCCATTCAGATTTCTTGACGGCTCCAGTCTCCATCGTGTTTAATTGCAGTAGCAACTTACAACTGAAGATCGTCAATCTTTTTTACTTTATATCTTGGCCATAAGTCGGGCTATGTCTGGTTCAGTTGGCAGATGAATTTCAGCACACTCCAGAAGCCTTCCAGCAACAGGAACATAGGCCTGTGCCCTCTTAGGTAGACCGTTTCTCATAACATTTGTGAAGATTGCAATTGTCTCTCAGTTTTTTTCTTCTCTTGACTCTAGCCATTAAGATAAAATTATCAGTGTCTGACTGCTCTAGCAGATAAACAGGATAAATTTAAAGAAAATGAAATAAAATGCTTTAATTACATAAATACCAAATATCTCAGATCACACTGCTTGAAATGCCTGCTGTAATAACGTAAGTCAATTTAATCGCCTTGAAATGATTCACTTATCACGTGCAATGTGTGGTTGATATTTGTTTGTGCTCTTTATTGGTGACAAACTATCTTTTCTTGTTTAATATGCACAGAACTGTCAACACACCTTACGCAATTTGCAATGCAGCAACAATAAATGATACCGAGGACTTTGTTTATTCCGTTACCATGGAGACGATTTCGTGAGGCTTGACTTCAAACCTTAAACGTTTAAATAAATGTTTTGTAGTAAAAGTTAGCGTTCTGTTACACATTTTAAAATAAATTAACGTTAAATATTTAATAAACTTTTATTTCTACGTCCGTGCTTAAAAGTTAGGATTGCCCTTATCCTGCGCTGTAATTTCAGAAAACAATTTGCTTCTTTGGTCGACGAGGAACGCCGCAAAAACGCGAGTAGTTCGTCTATACTTATTATAGGTCAATGGTTTTAGGCCATGGTCAAAGGAGAGCAACAGAGGTCGGACAACATCTCCACCCTTTCAAACCACGTCACGTTTTCTGACGATTAAACGGCGGACATATATGGGGGTTCTGGCTCTAGAAGTGGTTTGTGGCGCGCCAGCCTATAATGTCCCACCGACTGTTTACTATGCAAAACTGTGGGTATTCTATCTCTACCGCATTTTTTCCGATAAAAAGCAAAAAAAAAAACAAACAAAAACAGTTCATGGTCGGCGGCCCGCGAGGCTCGGCGTGGCTCGCCAGCCTCGCTTCCAACTTGTCCGGTTTATAGAACCGGGATGGGGTTAAAATGCGTCGATATCTTCATAATTGTATTCTTATTTTTTGCAATAGGTGAGCACCAGGAGTTAGGACACTGATTACTTTCGCATTACTGATGGTTGTGGACTTCGTGTGTGTTTTATGCTCTTGTGTCAACATCATCAAAGCTTGTTCTGACCTTTGCCAGTGTTTATCATATCTTAATTCATTAGAAGTTAAACATATCGCATTATAATCGAGAACAACAAGCCATATAATCAGAATGAAGATGGAGAAACCATACAATATAGAACAATGTTGCAACAAAATTAGCACAAGGAGCCAAGGACATATTTAAAGCTTTGCATGATGGCATAGGGTACATGGCCACTTGGTAACATGTGCCATTTCTTATTTGTGCCAGTCAGTTGTGGGGAACGAAAGCGCAAAAAATCCAATACTAATATTCGCCAAGTACATGCGCGGACCTGGTCGGTACTGCAGCTGATTAATGGCGGCGGGAGACGCACTGTCGCTGCTGCTTGGGCCTGCGGATGGCCAAGAGTAGGCATTTCCCGCCCTTGTGGAGGCGTTCCCCTGTACGCGTACCTGCGGCTCGGGAGCCGGTCTGCTTTTGGAGCACCCCTGGTCTGGTAGCGCTGTTCAGTCGCTAGCCTAATACTGAAACACTAGCATTCTCTCCTCTAACAACATTAACACCTCTTACTCTTTTCCTTGCGCTAGCCTACAAGGCAGCGTCATCTGCCCTCAGTGTGTCCCCCGACAGTCATAATCCGTGTTGTCATTCTGATGTTTTTCTTCTTCTCCCTTTTACTTGCACGTGTTTTTAAATAAACGTCATGACCTGGGTTTATACATTGCATATTATCGGTGCTTTACCCACGGTATGTGCAATCGAGTCAGAATACACACCTTCCTAAATGTCCTCTGGCAAAATCTCGGCGCAGTGCGTCGGCTTTCCGGGACAAAGCCGCTCGCTGTTTGGCGTTCTTCGGCTTCCCATCGCGTCTCTCCAGGACACGCACCCAGAACGACTTCAGCCTTGGTGACAGTCCTTGTCTTGTTGCCTCCCAAATGCCCTGGGAAAAGATTGTGTTTCATTCATTTACAAAGTGAATTATATAATTACACAGGGATCGAGAGAGAGAGAGAGAGAGAGAGAGAGAGAGAGAGAGAGAGAGAGAGAGAGAGAGAGAGAGAGAGAGAGAGGAGAGAGAGAGAGAGAGAGGCAGTGGACAGGGAGAAGAGACAGGGAGAAGAAATGAAGGACAGACGGACATGATCTGTTGCTTTATCAATCACACAAGTATATGCAAAATGGGTGGCTTAACTTTGACAGCTTGAGCACTTTTGTGTTTCTGTTTGTTTGGCACTTATGACCATGTTATGACGACATACAGCATTGTAAGGTGAGGTTATAATGAGGGCGGCGGCAACGGCCGGAAAACAGTTTATTCATTCCTTTAGGCCCGAGAGCTTTGTGTAAAAACATCATGTTTAACACAATTAGCTGTTCCTTGCAAACATTGTTTTACGATAGGCTGCAGGGTTTACAGGTCCGTTTACGAAGCAGTAATGCAAATTCACCAATATAAATAAATACAGAAGACACCATAACAACGTAAGACAGTCGGTACATACCTGGTAGCTTATGCGGCGCCGCTGTTCCGGCGTCAGCGCTGGAAGGCCCGTCCGGTCAGTCGGCACACGCAGCTCGGTCTCCGAACCGTCCCCGCCGGCTGACACACCGCACACCCGTCCCGACACCGTGCCAGTGCCGTCAGCGCAAGGCGGCGGCTCGACAGTCGCGGTAGCTCCGGCGCAGGCCTGCACCGGAGCTACCACGTCAGCGTTCACTGATCGCGGCACAGACTTGCGGTCACAGGCTGATTCGACGTCCGGGGTGCGTATCTTCGGCGTCACCGGCGATCTCGGAGGGCCAGATATCTCCTTCGCGCGGCCTCGCTGGCTGACGAGATTGCTCGGCGCTGCGGCAGACCGGGTGCAATTCACTTCCGCAGCCCGTTGTGGCGGTGATGAGCGGCTCGTCTTCAACTCACCAGCCTTCGTCACGTCATTCTCCACAACCCAGATGAGTCTGCCGGTCCCGGAGACGGCGCCGCAGTCACCATCCTCAATCACCTCGATTAGCTCCGTGAAGGCGACGCCGCCGCCTGCAGACGCCTCCCCATCAGACACCTGGGACGAGCAGTCCGTCTCCGTGTAGATGTCGATCAGCGGCGAGCCGACGCCGTCCGAGTGTGCCGCCCACAGCTCAGACAGCACGCAGTCGGGGATGTCCGCCGGTACGGCGGTGCCGCCGTTTGAGGACGAGGACGCCACGGCCAGCGGCGGCGGCGGCGGCGGCGGCGCCTCTTCACCGGCAGACCACGACATCGCCCCGACAATGTGTAATTCCCGACAGGAGGTGCATCGGTGGCCAACGAGGTAGGTCGACTAAGTACGACCACGCAGCCGGACTCCGGAGAGGCGCCCGATCACCCGGGAAGCAGCATGCCGTCTATCAGCCGCACCTGAGAAAGAGAAAGCCGTCAGTTTTCAGAGCTACACATATCGGGATACTCCAAGCTACTCGTATATGTCACCAGACAGTCCACTGTCACCGGAGGGGACGTATGACTACTGAGGTGTCAGCAGGGGTCACATCACAGGTCATGTCACCAGACCGTCCACCATCACCGGAGGGGACGTATGACTACTGAGGTGTCATCAGGGGTCACAGGTCAGGTCACCAGACAGACCACTGTCACCGGAGGGGACGTGTGACTACTGAGATGTCAGCAGGGGTCACAGGCCAGATCACCAGACCGTCCACCGTCACCGGAGACTACTGAGGTGTCAGCAGGGTCACAGGTCAGGTCACCAGAAAGACCACTGTCACCGGAGGGGACGTATGACTACTGAGATGTCAGCAGGGGTCACAGGTCAGGTCACCAGACAGACCACTGTCACCGGAGGGGACGTATGACTACTGAGGTGTCAGCAGGGGTCACAGGTCAGATCACCAGACCGTTCACCGTCACCGGAGACTACTGAGGTGTCAGCAGGGTCACAGGTCAGGTCACCAGACAGTCCACTGTCACCGGAGGGGACGTATGACTACTGAGGTGTCAGCAGGGGTCACAGGTCAGGTCACCAGACAGACCACTGTCACCGGAGGGGACGTATGACTACTGAGGTGTCAGCAGGGGTCACAGGTCAGGTCACCAGACCGTCCACCGTCACCGGAGACTACTGAGGTGTCAGCAGGGGTCACAGGTCAGGTCATCAGACCGTTCACCGTCACCGGAGACTACTGAGGTGTCAGCAGGGTCACAGGTCAGGTCACCAGACAGTCCACTGTCACCGGAGGGGACGTATGACTACTGAGGTGTCAGCAGGGGTCACAGGTCAGGTCACCAGACAGACCACTGTCACCGGAGGGGACGTATGACTACTGAGGTGTCAGCAGGGGTCACAGGTCAGGTCACCAGACCGTCCACCGTCACCGGAGACTACTGAGGTGTCAGCAGGGGTCACAGGTCAGGTCACCAGACCGTTCACCGTCACCGGAGACTACTGAGGTGTCAGCAGGGGTCACAGGTCAGGTCACCAGACAGACCACTGTCACCGGAGGGGACGTATGACTACTGAGGTGTCAGTAGGGTCACAGGTCAGGTCACCAGACAGTCCACTGTCACCGGAGGGGACGTATGACTACTGAGGTGTCAGCAGGGTCACAGGTCAGGTCACCAGACAGACCACTGTCACCGGAGGGGACGTATGACTACTGAGGTGTCAGCAGGGTCACAGGTCAGGTCACCAGACAGACCACTGTTACCGGAGGGGACGTATGACTACTGAGGTGTCAGCAGGGGTCACAGGTCAGGTCACCAGACCGTCAACCGTCACCGGAGGGGACGTATGACCACTGAGATGTCATCAGGGGTCACAGGTCAGGTCACCAGACAGACCACTGTCACCGGAGGGGACATGTGACTACTGAGATGTCAGCAGGGGTCACAGGTCAGGTCACCAGACAGACCACCGTCACCGGAGGGGACGTGTGACTACTGCGAGGTCATCATGGGTCACAGGTCAGATTACCATACCGTCCACCGTCACCGGAGACTACTGAGGTGTCAGCAGGGTCACAGGTCAGGTCACCAGACAGACCACTGTCACCAGAGGGGACGTATGACTACTGAGGTGTCAGCAGGGGTCACAGGTCAGGTCACCAGACAGACCACTGTCACCGGAGGGGACGTATGACTACTGAGGTGTCAGGAGGGGTCACAGGTCAGGTCACCAAACAGACCACTGTCACCGGAGGGGACGTATGACTACTGAGGTGTCAGCAGGGGTCACAGGTCATGTCACCAGACCGTCCACCATCACCGCAGGGGGCGTATGACTACTGAGGTGTCATCAGGGGTCACAGGTCAGGTCACCAGACAGACCACTGTCACCGGAGGGGACGTGTGACTACTGAAATGTCAGCAGGGGTCACAGGTCAGGTCACCAGACAGACCACTGTTACCGGAGGGGACGTATGACTACTGAGGTGTCAGCAGGGCTCACAGGTCAGGTCACCAGACAGTCCACCGTCATGAGAGGGGACGTCTGACCTCTGCTGTCCTCTCAGCAATCACCTGTCCCCTCTGGAGATGATGGTTCACCTGTCTGGTGAAATCACCAGACCCTCCACCATCTCGAGAAGAGGCACGCTGACAGGTCACGAAATCTCACCGATGTAAGGTGGCCTCACTAGACTTCAGAGGTGTTGTGGGATGCACACTGAGATGGTGTGGGGCCTCTCAGCACCTTTTGTCTCAGACTTGGGAGAGGCTTTGTATGTAGACTAATTATCCTTGTGGTGACATGACCATTAAAAGTCAGTGACATTAGTGGTCTGTTCCTTAGCCAGCTGTAAGCTGATGTGGTAACCTTGAACCCAGCTGTCCAGTATGTGCTGTGTGTCATAGGTGCTCACATAGAAGTGTCTGGGGTGCAGTGCATAGCTTTGTAGTGCCTGTAAGTCCTGTGTCTCACATGGCTGTGCTCCACACCAGCATTGGCAAGTGGCAATTGTTGTTTTCTGCTCTCAACACATCCTCAGCCTTGTCATAAAAAGAGAGGTAGGTACCTAGAACATAATTTATCTTCCTTCAAAATACATAATGACATTTTAAACACACAGATACTCAAGCTAGGGCAATGCTATCAGAAATACCAGAAGTTATAAGAGGTTATACAGTGATACCCTTTGCACAGAAGTCATTTGTACGGCACCGCAAAGTGTGTAGATCGTCCTTGCTGTTGTCACGAGTCAACGTAACATTCTGAACCACAATCTATTATCTGTCGGAGAGGCCAACGTCACCTAACGTTTTCATTGTACCGTAAAATGGGGTGTTAAGGGACAGTGGGGTGTTAAGGGACAGTTGCATGGGAAAAACTTTGAGTCATATTAACTTCCTAATTTGAGAAGGTTCAATAAAAACTTCAGTGTGGTAGTTGACACTGTTTTGCTCTTGACCATAGGACAAAATGGTATGGTTTTTCATGCAAGTGATTTGGTTCAAAAATGGATTTGAAAATCATGCTACATTTTCACAAAATTGAAACATCTCCAAAATTCTGTGTGTACCACATAAACTGGTGGGTGTACAGGGAAAATGAATGCATAGGTGTATTGTCACATGTATTGCACATGTTTCCTGAAAAGCTTGTGCAAATCCACCCATTCATTCATCATGCTCTTCCTCTTTTCCGGATACATGCATATTTTGAGGTGGATGTGGGGTGCTAAGGGACAGGGAAGAAAAAATAGAAAATAATATCTAAATATAATTTCATTAAGTTTTCTTTCAGTAGGCATGGAAAACACCAAATTCCACATAAAATGCTGGCAAGTTCATGCTTTTATCTCTAACACATCTTAAGTTATGTAACAAAACATCTCAACACTCTCTTTTACAATGATGGGTCAATGGAGACTGATGTAGGTAAATGTGATGTCATCATAAAAAGGCTAAAACAAAGAGGGCAACATAATGACAAGTGACTAGCTTCAACATGGGTTTTAATTGATGACAGAAGATTACTTTTTGGTTCTGTTTACTGTATAATTAGCACATTTTCCACAAACGTAAACTGCATTACACGTAATTGGCTAAAAAGGTCATTAGTGGTGAATGAACCTGACTTGTTTTGTGACAGAATATGCAAAACATTTCAATAAATAAATTGTGTGCCCTTCCACATCCCAATTGTGGGCATTTGATGACCATTTCTTGGAATAATATAGGTGTCCCTTAACCCTCGCCCGTAAACGGCGATCTGCCACCTTCGCCCATGCAGGGGGGGGGGGGTTGGTGCGACCCCCCCCCTTGGCGTTTGAAAACGGAGCGTCGTAGAGCTTAGCGGAAAAGACCAACGGATTGCTCTCGCCGAGATCTCGCGATTGGTGGTATATTTTTTGGTCCTAGGTCAACATTTGACCTACTTTTGACCGGTCAAAGGTCAAATTTTCGGAAAAATAGACTTTTTTTCAACTTTCGGCGGCGATTGCGGCCAAACGGTGGAAGATATCGACTTGAAACCTTCACTATCGTGTTCCTTGATCAATTCTCTATCGTTTGGTATGTATTTCGTTTCCTCAGCTCTAAAAATGGCGCGTTGGGAGCGCCGGAAGTCGGCAAGGTCACAGTCGGCGGCAGAAATTCGAAAAATCAAAATTTAAATTTTTGAAATCTGATTGTATTTTTTGATTTGGGAGGTCCATTTGCTCCCTATGGAAGCTAATATTGCTGCATATTCCCATTGAGGTGACAAGAATTAGCAAAATAGTGGTTCGGGCGCTTTTCAAAAATAGTATCGGACGCTGTTCCTCTTGTGACGTCATAGCTCCGTGACCTGACCTGACCCGGTCAAGTTTCTTATACCATATGATAGCCAATACTTGCCCCAACATGCATGGGAAGTTTCATCACGATCCATCAACCGATCTCCGTACCACCGGCAGGAAACCTCGGGCGTTGGCACTCAGTTTGTGAAAATCCGGCCGGAGGCTGTTCCCTTTGTGACGTCATAACTCCGTGACCTGACATGACCCGGTCAAATTTTTTTTTATCAAAAGATGCGCAAGGCTTGCCCCATAAGGTACCCAAAATTTGGCGGCGCTGCGCGCCGCCGTTTTTGCACTATTTCCGAAAAACCTCAGGGGGGGGGGGTTGCACCAACCCCCCCCCCTACATGGGCGAGGGTTAACACCCCACATTGGGGTGCTAAGGGACAGTGATGAAAAATAATAAAAAATAATATGCAGGTATAAATCTTAAAAACTTTAATGTGGCAGGCATGTAAAGCACCAAATTCCACATAAAACGCTGACAATTTGATGCTTCTATCTCCAACCCTTCTTGAGTTATATAACAAAACACCTCGAAACTGTCCCTTAACACCCCGTTTTACGGTAGTTAATTCAATCTGATTAGTGTCACGCCATCTCATAAAACACTTACTCTTCACATTTGGTTGGGTTAGGTTAGGTTTTTTAGGTTATTTCCGCCACATGTGAGTATCATTTTTGGATTCAGGATGTCAAATAATGTAAGGAAGTGCAAATTTTATCTTCGAACAGCAGACCGTACTAATTCTCCACATTTACCGACTTGTTAACCTCTGGAAGTCTTCCTGCTGATGTTGTCACTGCTCCAGATCTGCAGTCTTTCAAACGAGGCCTAACAGATGCCATTCCGGACAAACTTGTTGAATATGTTTAGATGTACCTAAGTAAATTGTTATATTGTTGTGATAATCTCCTGTGAAAAAATGATGTTTCAAACCATGTATAGTCTCTCTTGAAAGTATCGCGTCCTGGGCTGCGGCGGCTCAGCGAACTATTCCATTCAGTTTGAGGACCCCAGTAGGGAGGTCATGGCCTGTATCATAAAAAGTACGCTGTAACACGATTTCACGCCATCGGTAGAAGGAAAACTGCTATATGACGCAGGCCCCAGCGGCTGACAACTGGGTCAAAACAGGCGGAGGCCGGCCAAAGGTCATGCTCGTATCGCTCTCCCTTGACCCCGTCCACCGCCCCAGGCGGATACCGGTGCCTCTTGGGCTCACCAGCCGGGCGCTCATTGGTGTGCCTTACTGGGCGCCAATCACTAAGTGTGCGTGACGCGTAAAATCACATCAAAGCAAAGTTCCGCCATAATCCTACTGTAAAGAGGCCTGCTAAACGACGTCAACAGGTCATGAGGGGGGGGGGGAGCCTGGCATCAAATAAGGCTTTTAAAAAGAAGACGGCTGAACAGTTAACATTTTTTTTTGTCGCCGCTCACTAACCAGCTCATTAAAAAGAGAGAACTCCAAAAATAGGACTTAATGGCTAGACAGTGAATTGGCGAACTGGCTAGAGAGATAATTCTTGTTTTTGAATCCACCTACGAGTGCTTGTGCAAGCACGGATGCATTCTGTTAGCGGGTGCAACAGATGATTTTTGGGTATATGGGCACGGGTTTCCGGATTTTACCCCCCCCAAAAAAATATGTGACAGTCGTGCCGATGACGAGTCAAATTGCTAACTTTGTAATGAAACAAATCTCAACAAATCCTCTGCGAGTAGGGTGGCCTCCGTTGACCATATGCTTAGCTGCCATCACAAGTTACCGGATGGCGACTGCCACCCCCCTCCCATCCCTCCGCAGTCCGCAACCACTCCCCTCGGCCAGCTGCGCCGGCTGCCTCCGCGTGCCAGGCTTCGGCCAGTGCTACCAGCGGCTCTCAAACCTTTCCGCTCAACCGCGGCTGGGACAGGTGGCGCCTTCCCTCGGAGTCGCGATACTTTCAAGAGAGACTATACTCCTCAATGGTGGCACAACATTCCAGTTCAATGTATGGCAAGACTGCAATGGTGTACTGTACAGCATATGCATAACTGGCGCGCCTTGTGATGCAGGGTACCTCCCATCCTCAACCATCCTGTGAGCCAATTTGAATTCTGTACTGACTGTTGTAGTGGATGGAACCCGACAAGGTGAGTTGACAAGGTGAGACAGACTATGAGCAGTGTCTCAAGTAAATACTTGCCATTTCTACCGACTACCTTATAGCAGACTCACTATTGCAACTCTGCCATGCGAATCCAACTTGCATCTAGCTGTGGAATACTTGGCGCAACTCTCTGTCATTCACCGTTTCCTTACTTCTCGATCTGATGGAAGGAGGATATGAAACAGGAGAGTCTAACAGGTGAGCATCAGCACATCATCAGACATGTGCTTACCAGATTATTTGAGCAAATAGACCTTCGATTATTCGATTAAAACCAGCACAATATCACACCACGATATTCACACAGAAATATTGTTTGCGCCAATTTGGTCTGCCATGCGTCATAAAGCCAATCATTTGATTCTTATTTTTGATCTTTGATTTCTCAGTTTTTTAGGCTTGCCGCGCTTAGATTTTATCACCATCGTGATCAGGAGATTTTAATCTATCGCTGGGATAAATTTCAATAGATTCCTAGGGGTCCGCACATAAATTTTATTTTGTAAAAGGCAACCACGCATAATTTGGTAATGTCATATCTCAGCTCGTAGGGCGTGCCGCGCCTAGATATTAACACCATTGTGATCAGAAGATGAAAATATATAGTAGAAATGAGTTTCAAAAAATTCCTAGGGGTCCGCATACAATGTATTTTTGATAATGGGCAACGGTGCGTGACCTTTGACCTCTTATGACTCCGTTCGTAGGTCGTGCCGCGCTTATTTATAATCAACATCGTAATCAGAAGATTTTATTGTATCAGTGGACCAATTTGCAAGAGATTCCTAGGGGTCCGCTGATAGTTTTTATCATTTTTTTCCACGCGAATACGAATTTGACGCCAAATATACGCACATAATGAAATTCCTCGACACAAATGAAGGGATACTTCAAATCAAGATTACTTTACTAATAACTTCAAATATGGTAGCTAGGTACATCTCTGGCGCAGATTAGATGAAAAGACCTGCTTATCCTGTTCGGTGGTGTATGCGAGCGGCCAATTACCGGCCGACGGCAAGAATTGGAGTTGATCGCAGACGCAAATTGTAAATGAAGTTGTTTTTCATTTGTTGATGAGTGAAGTTGACTTGCGAAATTGATAAGGAAGTCTTTCTAAATATCTTTAAAAGCTTCAATTTTTACTGATTCTTGAGCCCGTGTGACCCAAAATAGGGTTGTCATGGTAACATCTAAAAGAGCACGGGTTCCTAATCGCTGCTCGCATGAATCAGAACAGTGTAATGTTTGTCATGTAAATGGAATCGCATCCTGTAGATTACAGGCAATACAAACAATTTGATAGGTGCTGGGGTACGTGGATTTTTGCTAATACACCTTCTGAAGGTACTGATTAGCTGAATGTTTCAATGTTTCATCGTATTTGTATCAATCCTCACATCTAATTTCATGTATGGTTTGCCTAGTCTTACTTGTACTCCACCCATTAAAATGGATGATGCTGATAAATGAAAAATAAATTTTGTCTAGGCTCTGTGTTAGTTAGATGTTATTTTTATGCTTATCTGTTTATTGATAGCCAGTAATGGGTCACATTTCCTGTATGTCTTATTGTCCCGGTTCAGATATTAGTTAATTCCTGTAATATAGACCTTCTAAAGAGAAACTCGTGTTTAGTAAGAATACTGTGTCGTGCAGTTAACCTGACCAACAATATCCAGCTAAAACTAACTAACCGTGATCTCACCACTATTTCGAGCCCCAGTTTGTTTTCATCATGTCGGCTGTCGTGAGAACCTGCAGTCAGCTGTTGCGAAACGTCTATGCAGAAATATAGTACCCTTTTTTAGCCCAACACAATAGGGGAAATGTGGGGAATTAGGGTTTTGGGTAGGGGGAGGGAGGAATATTTTTACATGATGGTGATATTTGAAAAAAATACTCAGTTGCAGCTCTGTTACAGCCACCTTACTTCACATATGTCTTCAAATATTTTATAAGTACAAATTGATAGTTTTAGAAGGTAGGTTCAAATATACATAAAGGTACCAATTTGGCTGGGGTTCTGGTTCTGGGTTCCTAGAACTACCTAGTGGGACAAGGTAGTTGGTACCTATTAGATTGTTGCTTATTTTCAGATAGGAATTAATATTGAGTGGAATGATATGATCATTGATCATGCTCGGTAGTCAGAAGGTGCCTTTTTATTTAATCCTCATTGATTTTATTGATTTAAAATACTCTCACTGTGTGTATCTATCCTAGAAGTATTTTCCTTGCTAATGCTGCTTTTTCAGATATCTCTTCAACAATGAGTGTTTTGGGAGTGATTCAATCAGCATTGTATCGGCCATTCATTGGGCTCAGGAGGTAAGTGAACCATCTAATTGGACATATTTCCTTATGACAGATATATTAATCATGGAAAGCTTTGCTTTGGGAGACTTAAAAGAAACCTTTTATAAATGTTTCAGTTTGAACTTTTTATTAGACTTTTTTGGCATTTTTTCTTATTTGTAGTGATGTGTAGTTTTTATGTTAGCCTAAGATGATATCAACACATTCTGCAACATTTTAGCCTAAGATGGCATGATTGACATGCAAAATAACAAACTGGTTTTTCACCAATTCCAAACAAAAAATGTTTCCAACAATTTGAACTTGATGTAGGAGAAGGTAAATGAAGTTTCACGGCAGTCACAGCGCTTCAGTTCTATAATTATTGGGGTTACTTATTACTTCTTCCTGTTAATGGCAGGCAGCAGGCTATACCTGAGTGTTTCGGGAGCCATCAGAAATATTCGTCGGTAGGTTATGAAATAAAAGAAAGCCTTGCAGAGCTCAATAGCGATTCCACTGATGGTGACCGCTGGTTTTCACAGCTTCTCCTCTCTGACGTGCCGCGTGGTATCGGCGGCGCCGACACCGCTCACCTCGCCCGGACTGCTGGACGCGTGCGCGCGCCTCTGGCCAGCCGCCGGTCAGCTGCGCACCGCCATGCGCGTGCATTTTCCGCGGCCGCGCGAGGTGAAACGGCTGCGCACCCACGGCTGGAAGACGCGCCTGCAGACCCCGGCCGGCCGGCGCATCATCATGCGGCGACTGCTCAAGGGTCGCCACGTGCTATCCCACTGAGAGGTAACCGCGCCTGTACCGCTGTGTGTGTGATTACGGCTGAACGCTCACTGGTCGACAAGCATAGGGCCGACCGCTGCTGACAGACGCACGTGGTGTGACCCGTGAGGGATTACCTAGGTGTAACTTGAGTGACATTGTTGGTCCATGTGACATTCAAATCAGGACATAGCTCGTTTTTGTATGCCGGTACTGTCGGAACTGAAATACAAATTAAAGAGAGATGCAAGTTCTAAGTTATCGAAGCAGAAAAATTGGCACATCCTTTCACTGCTAACGGGTGTCTACTAATTAATGAGAAAAAGTTCAGGTAGTTAATACGAACCTTTAAAGGTAATACATAATCTGCATATCTCACATGCTGAAAGACATGTCTGTTGCGAATGTCAATCACGCAAAACGAAAACTTTAAATACCATGGTCAGTCGCCATGAGAACATTAAGCAAACAACGGTTCTAAGTAATCTTTGCCAATTTTAAGAAAAATTACCTTTCTACAACGGAAATGGCACCTATGGCTCTCCTAGTGCAAGTTAAAGGTTTTTAGCCAAGTGCCAATAGCATGCTTATGATATTTGAGATAAGAGGAAACGTTCAGCATGCTGGAAAAGGTTTGAAGTGGCTGCAACTCTGCGAGTTTTGCTACAGAAACAAGGTCTCCTTCGATGGGGTGCGAAGGGCAAGGTGAGGGGTGTCGATGTGCCTGTTGGTGTGACGCCACTATATTTGCCACTATTATGTCGTAATTTTTGCTGTAGAAAATTTGCAATTGAGTACCGGAGGTGCATACAGGCACCTGAGGTCACTCGAGCGCAGCAACGTAGAGAATAACATCGTTTGCGTCGGCTAATCAGGGGCAAGCTGTCAACTGGTGAGAACGCATTGATATGATAATGGGTGACGAGAGCTGTTTGAATCGTTTGACTTACCCAGGAACAGATATGTCATATGTTGCCGGTTTGTATGATTCAGTGAGGGGGGATACAACTGCAACCTGAGGACACGTCTCCTTACCGGTTTCCAGCTTACTGATGTGGCTAAACGACCTCTCCGGAAGGGGAGGTGCTGCCAGTCATGTGTCCAAAATGAGTTATCATTGGGAGGATGTTCTATAGTGCGAGGGACGGCAAATAAATGCGTTGATTTCTTATCTTTTAGGGCACCAAGGTAAAAAAGACGAGTACTACCCAAATGGCGACTATGCACTCTGATTTGACCTAGTTTTCGTCCATTATGCAATTCAAACCATCACAATGTTGGAGGGGGTCGGCGTACCCATGAAAGATCGAGAAGATAATCCACCCTGCGTGTCGCAGCTGTGGCCGATTGAATACTTATGAGGCTTTGTCAAGAAAGAAATATATCCAGGGGACAAGACTGTAGCTTTGGACCGACATCTGAAGACGGGAAGGCGGGAATTATCGGTCTCGTTTGACGTGGAGGTGCCGCGACGTTTGATCAAGGGGGTCGGGTGGCGCGTGCGGCGTGACGTGAAACATGGTGTGCTCAGTGCGCTGCGCTGAAGGTATTTGATAACCAATAGAAGGATGCATAAGCATGCGAATTTTCGATTATATAAGTTACCAAACACCCGAGATATAAGCCTTTAAACTTTTCCTCGTTGATTAGTAGACACCCGTTAGTTGATCATTTACGCGGCCGATAGTCAACAGGCAACAGGGACTATATTTTATGACACCGAAAAGTAGCCTTTCACAAGCTGTAGTGGTGCTGCCGCTTGCCATGATTCGTAGATCGTAGCACCTACATTTCCTTTCCTATTTCATTTTTATTTGGGTCTTACTCTTCCATATCACCAATTTGTCTGCATCCTATGGCCATTTTATGCTCCGCTGGCTGTTTCCGGACTCTGCACCTTCCCACCTGCCTGGGCGCCTCACTCGGCCGTGTCGCGGCCTGTCTGTGGGGTGTCACTTTTTCACCGGTCAGCGGTCTCCCATGGCCGAGTTTCCCAGTGCGCTGGGCACCGGGGGTGGTCTGTATTGAGGCCCGCTCGGCTGTGTCGGACCGTTGTGACGCCGCGACGGACGGCGTGACAGCCACGGTGACGGTTGCCGGGCGGTGGCCGCCCCAGGTCGACTCCTTGGGGCCACACGGTCCGCCGTCCAGACTGGCTCCGGGCTCACGGAAAACAATCGATTCCGGCGCAGTTCATCGTACCTACATATGCGGCAGGCGCGCATGTGATGCGCGTGGCATATTTAAATGGGCATATGTAATTAAATCGAGGTCTGTGGCATATGCAATTATGGGTGCAAGTTATTGGTTACAAATATTACGGGTTGTGCCGAAATCCATCATTATGACATAAAATGTTTTGTTTCACCTGTTTTAATAATAAACACGGTGATGGTGAGAAGCACCACTTTGGGAGATTCGGGGTGGTTGGACAAGCCTGTTTTTTCTTGAATAACTCAATAGGAGCCGGATTACGACGACACTTGCAGTGCTCCAGTCTGACTATTTTACATCTAGCCAGGGAAGTTCGTGACCCAAACTGAAATGACCCAAGCTCTGCGACATTTTTCTGCAGATTATGTAGGCTCATAACGATAACTGAACATTTCTTCAGCTCCCATTCTTTACGTGCTTTCATTATCCCCACTTTCCACCGACCTTTAAGCCAACGAGAAACAGCCGAAAATATGCTTGCATGGTTTAATTTCCATAGTATGTACGAGTAGTATGCATGCACTATTCGTCTTTTCGATTATTTATTTCTCTGGCACGACCAAGGCTATGTAAACCGGCACGACCAATGACCATGCTGTTGGCGGACATCTGGTGACGAATTTATCAAACAGCATTTATATCGCTAGTCGCGTAGCGGCGCTAGGAATGCACTGACTTCTCGTTCGCTTGTTACGGGTAGGTACAAATGGGCGACTCCGCCCGAAACTAAAGTTGTCGATAGAGCTACGGTTATAGTAGCAAACGTCCAGCGTCACTGCGAAGTAGGTATTCTTATTCCTACATCACTAACAATAGCTCAAATTCTATTTCATTGGTCAGTTAAATGGGCAATGAGCATCACTTTCTGAAACATATTGGTGGGGCTAATATCTAGTTCTGACATTCTGACATTTCCCCCGATTCTGACATTTTCACAAAGCGCGCTCGATGGCTCTTTCGGAGCTCATTCTCTAAGATGCTTTCAGATTTGATCTCGGATCAATGCTTTGGCCCACGTTTGGCGAATACCGCCAAAATAGGCGGGTTTTGCCGTAATTAATTGTCTGCAGTAGCTTTGGAGCTGCAACTAAATCAGAGTTTCAACTATTTTACCACCTTCGCATATCTCTCGTCATGAAGCGTCAAATCAACTTCAAAAATACTTCAAAGGTAAACTAAAAATTTCATCATAGGTCACGGTAATGACCTAACTCAAGAAGGCCATGCTATATCAATAGGTAGAACCGTATTGATGAGATAAATGTATTTCAGGTGCTTTCGTCGCTCCAGTATCCCAATGCTGGTTTTTGAACTCTGTGAATAAATCGCGAAAACTGGACGCGGAGCTGTGATAAGTGGATCACCGTGTTGGCCATGCTCACTGCTCAGGCGCATCGACTGATAGTTTTCTCCCTGGCCGGACCTATGTATTGGTTTTCCATGCCTCCCACCCGGGGGGGGGGGGGGCGGGTGAGGATTATGACCACCCTTCGCCGTTTCGCCCCTAATTAACCTTCGCATGTGTAGGAGGGGGGGGGGGGGGGTCGGATGGACCCCCCATGGTTTTTCGCGAATAACTCGCGTAAAAAGCGGCCGATCGCGACGAAACTTTCAGTACTCTCGCATTGATCAATTTTACACCTACCCTGAAAATTTCATGATCCTGACCCAAATGACCTTTGACCTGTGACCTCTTTTCCGAGACCATGTTTGGCCGGAATCGCGATTCCGCGTATGTCGGCTCGCATTAGCCGCGCGTTTGCATGCTTTTCGTAGTTTCAAACGTTCAAACATGTGATTTGATGCTGCTCCCATGCATTAGGGTGTGTGTCAAGGTCACCTGAAGGTCAGGTCAGGTCACTGACCTTTGGTGACCTCGGTTCACTTTTTCGAGTTTTACATGTTTCTAGGCTAGTTTTTGGAGCTGAATTCGAATATAGCAACCAGTTGAACATTTACGAAGTAGTTTTGGTGACTTTGTAACATGTTACGAAGCTGTCAGAGGCGGTTGACACGTACTACGAGTACCCGTCACGACGCCTACTGGTTGACCTGACCTGACCTGACCCGACCTGGTCTAAATGCTTACAGACATCATCTGTGATTAAAACAAACACGATATTCGTGATCAGCACCCCGAAAACCCCTTAGCAGCCACACTTTACGACTTTCTAACAGGTCCCGATTTTCCCGACTTTGGGTCATTGACCTGACCTGGAAGGTCGACCAATGACCTAGGACCTTAAAATTGGGTATCATCGGCTTCCTCTCGTCACGGGCAACAAGCTCGTTTTTCCGCGAAGCTCTAGCTCGATCAGGGGCCAAACGGCAAGGGGGTCCAACCGACCCCCCCCCCCCTACACATTAGAAGCTGGCAAACGCCGCACACATGCGAGGGGCTAGATTTTCGCGGAAAAACGACCTTGTGCGCCGTTACGAGACGCAGCGACTGGTTCCCTATTCTAAGGGCTCAGGTCAACCGTTAACCCGCGCCCCACTGGGGTCTGCGTATAACACGCCCTACTGGGGGGGGGGGGGGGCTCTCCATAGCCCCCCCTCCTAACTCCGAAACTACTGGGCCGATCGTCAAAATTCAAACGGCGTCTGATAGCCCTGGAAAAACTGTCGAGCGGAACCTAATTTCATTGACCTCGAGGTCACCGATGACGTCACAGGTCAGGTTCAGTTCAAAACTGTGAGTTGGACAGGTGCATAAAGAAAATTGAAATTTGACCATGACCTTGTACCGGTTTTTCTGACCTGGTGACCTGACCTGAAACGGCAGAGACCTGAAATTTTCAGGGAAGGTGCCAAAAGGTTGCCCCAGAGGGTATGCCAAATTTGACGGCGCTACGCGCCGCCGTTTTAACGTTATTTGCGAAAAACCTTAGGGGGGGGGGGGTTGCATCAACCCCCCTCGCCGGGGCGAGGGTTAACCTTCCAGGCGGTGGGGGGGGGGGGGCATTTTTTGCCCCCCTTTAGTTTTTTCAATATATCTCGAGAACCGCTGCGCCGATCGTCACCAAACTTTCAGTACCCTCCCGGGAGCAACTAGCGCACATGGTGACCAAAAACTTTTCCAAAGGCTATGATAGGTTGGCCGCTAATGACGTCACAGTGACGTCATTTTTGCCATTTTCGACCCAAAAAAAGGTTTCGCGGGAAGAGCTGTCAGGCCTACAGCTTTAGAGATACCTACAGAAAAACGTTTCAGACATAAAAGGTGTGGAATCAAAAGGGCAACAAAACTGCTATTTCGGTTTTTCGAATTTTTTGGATTTTGACCCCCAAAAATCAAAAAATGATTTTTTGAATATAATAGCCGAAAAATCCAAAAAGTTTTTTGAATTTCGAAAAAAACCGGAATATATGTGATAGTCCCTACCGCCTTCTATCTACATACCAAATTTGAGATCAATACCGCTTTTTTTGGCCAAGTTATAGCGAAAAAACTGTTCAAAATTGATGACGTCAAATTTTCAAACTCAATTTTTAGCAATTCTAGACCTTGTAGCGCAAAACAAAGACCACCATTAGACTCCCCGTGACGAGCTGCATCGAATCGATACCCATTTTATGCAAAAATATCAACTTTGAAATTTGACCTTTTTTGACCTGGCCTTGACCTGACCTCCACCAGAAAGTGACCTAAACCGTACCTGATGGTCTTATAACCAACACCATTGAGTTGGAAATGAAAAACTGGCCATAAAACATGCATCGCATAACCTTAGTCAAGTTGGGCTCATGTGGTGACCCTTGGTGACCTGACCTGTGACCTGACCTGGTTTGACCAGTGACCTCTAATAGCAACATATGTACTAGACAACTGACGCCTTATCGCTGATTTTCGACAAAATGCGTTTAACTCGGTGTTTTAGCGCTTTCCCTAGAAGCCCCGTGAACGGTGAAACATTTTATCTTTGACCTGACCTGTGACGTCATCGGTGACCCCGAGGTCAATGAAATTTGGTTTTCTTCGACAAATTTGACAGGGCTATCGAACGCCGTTTGAATTTTCCGGATCCGTCCAGTAGTTTCGGAGATACGGGGGGGGGGGCAAAAAAATGCCCCCCCCCCACCGCGCGGAAGGTGGCTGGTAGGCCCACCGCCTGCCGGGTTAAGGCCCCCCTTCAGGGTTTTCTTGTGCCATTGCCAAACACCGCAAGACTGAAAGCTCATACTCGGTGACTTTTCTTAACCATTCATTGCGCACATTTTGACAAAAAAAAAGTTGCCGGGTCAGGTCAGGTCAGGTCACCAGAGGCGGTTTGGTGACCCCACCTCAGAAAAGTTTGCAATCACGCCAGAGCTAGAGTTTTTGACGGATCAATTTCTTCTCTTCAGGTATTAGTAAGGGTACCAGTATGTGCAATTTGTATATCTCAGAATTTTTATATCTGTGACCTGAGGCCAGGCCAGACTCGTGACCTTTACTTTGCAAGCCTATGGCAAAATATTGAAACGCCTCCTGCTTCGTGTAGACGAGTCGAAACCACCCAATTCTTTCAGAATTATGGAAGATTATCTCATTGGTGATGATCCTGGTGCCGCTAATTGACAGGGGCACCGGGAAAGGTCATCTGAGGTCATGTGACGTCATAAATCGTTTTTCTGTCAATAAATCACGACATGATGGTGCTAAAGACTTGTAAGTGGTACCAAACTGCTCGCCTGGTCAAGGCGCGTCGTTTGGTATGCAGCATGACCATATCGCACAACCTCATTGATGAATGACCTGACCTTGACCTCGGGTCAAATTTCAAATTGACCTGTGAAGGTCATCGCATACTTATTTCGCATCGCCTCGACGAGAGCAACAAAAAATGTATTAATTTTATGTCTCTATGTTCCTTAGTTTAAAAGTTATAAAGGTAACTAATTCCAAAACATTTTATCGTTGATGACCTCTGGTGACCTCAATATTGACTTGACCTGAAAATGTTTTATGTAAAAAATGTAGATCTTTAAACGACCTATCAAACGCCGTTTGCCGTTTGTCGCTGCGATGTGTAGTTTTTGAGATCTGAAGGGGGGGGGGGCCGAAAAGGCCCCCCGCCCAGAATCGAACCTTTCAGAGCCCGCCCGGAATAGGGTTAACCTTCGCCCGCATTGGTGTTTTACCAGCCGCGAACGTACAGGAGGGGAGTCCGTTGGACCCCCCTTGCCGTTTGGCCCCTGATCGAGCTAGAGCTCCGCGGAAAAAAACAGCGAGTTGCCCGTGACGAGACGAAGCCGATGCTACCCAATTTTAAGGTCCTACATCTTTGGTTGACCTTTCGTTTCAGGTCAGGTCAATGACACAAAAGTTAAGTGAGGCAGCTACGGGGTTTTCTGGGTGCTGATCACGAATTTCATGTTCGTTTTGGTCACAGATGATGTCTTCATGCATTAGGCCAGGTCGGGTCAGGTCAGGTCGACCAGTAGGCGTCCTGCCAGATATGCATAGTAGGTGCCAACTCCCACTGACAGCTTCGTAACATGTTACGAAAGCACCAAAACTACTTCGTAAATGTTCAAGTGGTTGCTAAATTCGAAATCAGCTCCAAAAACTAGCCTAGAAATGTGAACTGAGATCATAAAAGGTCAATGACCTGACCTGACCGTCAGGTGACCTTGATACCCACCGTAATGCATGTGCACCAATATCATATCACATATTTGAACGCTTGAAACCACAAAAACTGCAAACGCGCGACTAATACGAGCCGACATTCGCCAAACCGTGATTCCGGCCAACTCTCGAGAATTAGGTCACAGGTCAAAGGTCATTTGGGTCAGGGTCATGCAATTTTTAGGGTAGGTGTAAAATTGATTAACTCGAGGCCGAGGGTACTGAAGGTTTCGTCGCGATCGGCCTTTTTTTTACGCGAGTTATTCGCGAAAAACCGTGAAGGGTCGGATCGACCCCCCCCCCCCCCCCTATACGGGCGAGGGTTAAATAATGGGGAGGTCAGGTGACCGACCTGAGTTCATGACTTGGGAAAAATCCGAAATATTCAAGTTATGAGGCCTCTGGAGGTCGAGGATACTAGTGCTGTGAGTTTCACCTCATTGTGAAAGTTCCTTTGGCTCTGAGGGCATTGCGAAGTTTCCATTTTAGGGCCGTGCAGAGGTTCACGCCGTTAGCCATGATGTCGTTGGTCAGTAACCTAACCTGACCTGAAAATACGATTGATGTCACGAAGATCATATCATCAAATCAAAAATAAAAGCTTGAATTACAGGTCGGATGTGCCAAATTTCAGCTCTCTTTTGCTAGCGTGTTGTGAGTTATTGCGAGGGAAAAAACGATGGGGGGGGGGGGGTGGCATCCCATCGGCTGGTGAAGGCTAACAGTTTTCTCATTCCCTGTTGACTTATGGTGGTAACTTAGCCGACCTGGCCTAAGGTATGGAATGGAAAATCCGGGATTACTAGTGGTGAGGAGCGAGGACTCAGTGAGTCAGTAGCGTCCTACTTCCGGTGATTTTCATCTCTCTGCGAAACTGCCTCTGCACTAGGGTGTTGCGAAATTCAGATTCTTCCTCTCTGGCCTTAGGTCGTTCTGTTCTGTTCCTCCCCAGTCCTGGTCCGCTCCGTTCCTCACCTGGCCGCTCTGTTCCCCTCCTGGCCGCTCTGTTCCCCTCCCGATCTGCGCCCCTGCCCCGTCCTCACTGTGCTCTCCCGGTCCCCAGTGCGCTCATCAGGCCGAGACCCACACCCGGGAACGAGTAAACACGAATTTTAACCCGCGTCCCACTTGCGGTCTCTCTTGCCGTTTTCCGCGAATATTAAAATATGGCGATGCATCTTTCAGGGTGCATCACTAGGTCATGTCTAGTGACCTCACCTCAGGAACCATTATCCAAATGCATCCAAACTGGGAGTGACGACGCAAGCCACTCTATAATTCCAACCTCTCACACTCGCCGGCGAATCTGGCTGAGCTGTCGCCGGCTCTAGCCGCGCCGCGCCCGTCGCCGACCGGGGGCCGTTGACAGCTCTGGTGACTGCGCCTGTCACACTTTGACCGATGGTGGTCGGGCTCTTGGCTGACGGTCGGGACTCGGGAGAAACCTGCGCGTCGGCGGTCACCTCACCGTCTTGCTCCATCCTGATCTATAGGCGCCGGCCGCCCACTGACCCGTCCCACCCTGACCTACGAGCGGCGGCCGCCCGCGGATTTGCCCCGCGCCCCCACTTGGTCCGTTTTCGGGGGAGGGGCTGGGGGTGGGGTGTAAACCGCCACCCAGGGCGAGCGTGGCCAGTTTCTGCCACACAATTTGTCCAAATGCGCTTTTGAACGCCAATTGTAGTCGACCCCAGATATTCGTGCTTATCAGGACATGTAGCAGATGAGAACAATCTGTAAGACCATCGTCATTGTATATCAGTTACGGCAATAATTGCGAGACCAACTTCGGCTCGAATACCCAAAATAACGGAGGAATGGACGAAAGTGAACCAGAAAAACGAACCACAAATATAACTGAAGCTGCTTTGCTATAATTTCGTGAAGTGTAGGAATCACTTGACTACAGATTATTACAGAAGGATGTGCCGTCTATCACAGGCGATCCGCTGTCTGGAACGGTAGACTGTACCGCATGACACAGGTTGAGTAACACAGATTGTTTGTGACCCTACGCTCACCACAGCCACTTTTAACTACGTCGCAAGCGGCACAGCCTAGCGCTTCAGTCGACTGATAGATTGAGAAAGGTGGAACATCATTACGTAGTCATTTGTATGAGTCCGTTGCTTCCTTCTTTGAATTGCAGCATAGGCGGCGGAACGGGGAGGGCACCGGTGCACCGTGCCCCCCTTTGATTTGGGCATTTTAACATTAGCCCTATGGGCGTTGCATGGAAAGAATGGGACCAAAAGTCGGCAGTGCCCCCCCCCCCCCCCTTAATTGAAGGTGTTTCCACCGCTACTGAATTGCAGTAGCTTTACGAAAAGGAGGAACGGAGGAGCGGGTCATTCCTAGCTGTGAAAACACCACTGAGCGATATGAGTGGGTATTGAGTATGTAGGTACCGTCCTTATACCTGTTATAACTATCTCAAACGTCGTAACGTGCGGCTATAAGAAGAGCAAGACTGGGCTGAATAGGAATGAGCTGGCAACAGTTCACAAAATGTGCGGGCGATGATAAGAATTGGCTATGTTGTGAAGTTGTACCATTTTAGCATATCACTGTTGAACAGCCCCATCCATGTTTTCGGAGGTTGGTAGCGTCGATGAAGCAGATCGAGCGGATCGAGCGTCTGCGAAGCGGGCCATACGAAAACAGGTCACTGCAGTGCAGATGGTGCAGTGTGCCCGCTGTGCGCAGTGACAAACGTGAACACCACTGGCGAGAAAACGGCCCACCTGCCGCGGCCGGCCACCGCAGGCGGCCCACACGCTGACAGCGCGCATAGCTTGTCGCCTCCATACAGGCCTAACCGTAACCGGGCCCGTCTTTGGCACTTTATACAGTTATAACGCCAGCTGTGTCAGAAGTATATAATCGTCATCGTTGTGACTAGCCTGACATGAACCGTGACCAGCCTCGCTGAAATAGTCGAACCAGGGGCGCGGAGCTCGCTTGAGCGCGCACCATTGCATTGTGTCTCCATCTCGATTAATATGGCACATCATTATAAATGTGCACCATAGCCCGAGACGTGGAAACTGCTGCCCATGATGAACGTGGCGTGGGATGGGTCTAATAATTTTGGATATAACCTGCTCCATTTTGGGAGAGTTTACGGACCTTATGCGATGAAAAATGTGCTGAGAAGTTCACGAAGGTTTGACCCTCGCCCGTATTGGTGTTTTGCCAGCCGCGAACGAAGGGGAAGGGGGAGGGGGAGGGTCCTTTGGACCCCCCTTGCCGTTTGGCCCCTGGTCGAGCTAGAGCTTCTCGGGAAAAAAACGAGCGTGCTGCCCGTGACGAGACGAAGCCAATGATACCCAATTTTAAGGTCCTAGATCATTGGTTGGCCTTCCAGGTCAGGTCAATGACCCAAAAGTCGGAAAAAAAAATCGGAACCTGTCAGAACTTCGTAATGTGAAGTTTTTTTTTATCCTTTTTTTATTCACATTTCAAAGTACACAGTGTCAAATCAAGTCACCTTTGAACGCACACGAATATGACATATCACATTGGCCAATGACTTCTATTCATTTAGCCAGCTAGTTCCAACGAGAACAATTCTGATACAACGAGGCAGCCAAAACGCCCCATAACGTAATGCACTGCAGCACACTTCTATAGTTCGACCGCGAGCTGAATTATCGACCACATATCGTCCATGGTTACGGAAAAGTTGAAACAGCGTTTTCTTTCATTCTGCTCCAGACGGGCCGCCTGCCCCCGCCCGCACCGCTCGGCTAAACGCTCCCGGGCGGTGCCCCCTATCCACCGACCGGGCGAGCGAAGCGTCAACCCGGAGGTCGGCGCTCCGCACGCCCGGCCGGCCGACCAGCCTCTCTCAGGTGGGGCTGGTCCCGGGTTGGCCCGGATGGGTCATAGGGGCGGGGGCAGACAAGAAAGAACTAGACGGCGCAACAATACCAATACTGTTGGTTCAGTATTCATACTAGACTACACTACACAATGGTGTGTGTATGGTGTGTGTAGTCTCGTAATGTGAAGTTGTTATGTTTTTTCGTCGTGCTGATTACGAATTTTATGTAAGTTTTGATCACAGACGATGTTTTCATGCATTTAGGCCAGGTCGGGTCAGGTCAGGTCAGGTCAACCAGTAGGGTATTAAATATTCATAGTAGGTGTCAACCGCCTCTGGTAGCCTCGTAACATGTTACGAAGGCACCAAAACTACTTCGTGAATGCTCAAATTGTTGCTAAATCCGAAACCAGCTCCTCGCAGAGATGCGTGAGAGCATCCGCGACCACGGCGCTGCTCCAGAACCGCTGTGAACGGTAGGCGCACAGGTGCAACTCGAAGCACACACTCCCTGCTCTCCGGGGGCTGTTGGCCAAACCCGCGTTTTTTTATCGTGTGTCGTGGAATTGTCATGTGTCATTTGTCCGCCCTTTTTAAGCACCTATGTATAAACGAAGTGTTGGTACTTCTAAATTCTGAAATATGTTACTGTATTTATTCTCATGTGCCAATAAATTAAACCAGCTCCAAAAACTAACTTAGAAAAATGAAAACTCGAAAAAGTGAACCAAGGTCATCAAAGGTCATTGACCTGACCTGACATTCACGTGACCTTATCAAGCACCATAATACATCATTTCACATGTCTGAACGTTAAAAAAAAAAACTGCAAACGCCGGGGTAATGTGAGCCGACATACGCCGATTCGCGATTACCGTCAAACGTGGTCTCAAGAAATAGGTCAAAGGTCAAAGGTTATTTGGGCAGGGTCATGACATTTTCAGAGTGTGTGTAAAGTTGATTAACTTAACTCGAGGGTATTGACAGTTAAGTCGCGATCGGCCGCTTTTTGCGCGAGTTATTTGCGAAATACCGAAGGGGGTTCGTTCGACCCCCTGTAATTCCGGAGGTTAAATTGTAAACAGACTCAGACTTTGCTGTTTTGAATATTTTCTGAAAATTTTAAGTGCCCTCTTGAGCAACACCGACAGAGCATGACTATTGACTATGTCACTCCCTGCGATTCGTGTCGAAAGAAAAGAGTAGAAATTTACATAATTATTCGGGGTTTTCCGTAAACATTAGATCGCTTGAATAAGTATGTACTCGTAAGAAACAAAATCAGCAGCAAATAAATAGAAAAATCACTTGGCGACAACCGACAAAATGGAATTTTCAAAAGCCGCCGTTGGTCGACCAGAGGTCGACTGAAAAGACGGACAAAATACGCGCCATGACTGACCCGTTAGACGCATGAGGCGGTCTTGCGAGGTGTGCTGTCAATGATGGTGGTACCGTTTCATATTTCTTTTTTATTGGAGGGGGTTCAAAGAGTAGTTCTAACGAAAGGTGTCATTTCTTACAGCTCTGATCCGTTAATAGTTTCCATCCTCAGCATTTTTATAGGTATTTTTGGCATACCTACATGTATACCTACTGCTCAATCACCAACTTCAGCAACAACCATGGTATTTGCATGTAACCGTAACATTTCAGATACCTATCTGGTGTGGATATTTTGCTTTCTCTAATCCCAGTTCACACGGCGAATGCTCCTATCATTCCCCACTGTCTGTCTTTCGGTCACGACTCTCTTGCCCGAAATTGAGCGCTTCAATGGATCAATTATACACCGACTCGCCGCTCTCCACCGCTTCTTTCGTCACTAAAAGCGCCTCTTTGGGGCAAACTTTTCCTTTCGTCTTCGTGCTGGCCCAGCTGGGTCGCACCCCGCCCCTGACCGGGGCACAAAGCTGCGCGCCGCGGGCGGCCGCTCGCCGTCTCCGGCACAATCGGCACATTCCTTTGGTGCGCCGGTCGCCGCCCGTGCGGCGGAAAATCCGCGCGCACCTCTCCCTCCCGCGCTGCCGAGCTGTTGATTTCTCGTCCGATGCTCAATAGGCCACGATGGCTCTTCAGATAGGTCGCACTGTGGCGACTGGCGAGAGCTGGAAACGTCTCGGCAGGCAGACCCGGCCAGCGTCGGCCTGAGGGTTTCTGCGGTCGTGATCTCCTGCCGAAGTGAGTCATGCGTGGTGAACTAAGTTTCCGAAAAAAGTAAATCGGTAATTATTATGAGCGAGCGAGCGAAACGAAGTCTTTTCAATAGTTACGAGCGAGCGAG
This sequence comes from Amphibalanus amphitrite, assembly GCF_019059575.1. Lineage (NCBI taxonomy): Eukaryota > Metazoa > Arthropoda > Thecostraca > Balanomorpha > Balanidae > Amphibalanus > Amphibalanus amphitrite. Next base: position 893,174 of record NW_024881629.1, read on the forward strand.
CGCAGTGAGCGAAACGAAGTCTTCAATATAACGGAAAATTTCAGTATGAGCGGCCCGACCCGGCATGTAACGCTTTTGAGAGGCTTATATAACTCAGCAACCCCTGGGCCGATTTACTTTCGGTAATTTTTGTAGGGTAGCTTTATTCCTTCTACCAAGTATTGGACTATTTTCGATAAATGTGGATGACCCCTTATGCACGTGCCACGTGCAAAACGAAGAGTTGTCAGTTTTGTATCAATTGCAATATCTCGGTAACTACTGGGCGGATTGCGCTGAAAGTTGGCGTATAGGTAGGCACCCACTGGGCAATGCATTTCCATGTGCCACAGTTGGGGCGCAGCTGCATGTGCGCGCGTGCGATGTGACGCTTCCAGATCTCGAGAACGGCTGCACCGATTGCGCTCAAACTTGGCACACTGTCCTAGACCGGTTAGTAGAGTGTCGTAAACAAGTCATTTGTAAGTACAGCCCACCGCTAAAGTAATGTAGGGTTTTACCAATCTCAACGGTTGGCTTTGACTGGCGATTGTTTAATGCGGGGTGATCGAAAAGAAGATGTCAATAGCTAAAGTTGCAGCTGCAAGGGTGACGATACATATAAGCTACATTCAAAGTTTCATTGTAGTCTGGCTAATCGTTCCTAAGCTTCAGAAGCAGAACATACCCATGACTGAAACCCCACATTACTTCTGCTGTGGACTGTACCTACCCCTCCACTTATAGCGCATGTGCAGGGCTCACTCTCTCGCTCGCTCGTTTGTTGTCCCAAAGGAGCCTCTTGCTGGTGATAACTGATAACAAATATACCAGTCCACTCATTCAACTTGCAATTTCGTCATCCTTATTCCACTGATTGCATTATTGCGTACCTATACGTACCTCTTATGAATTCTTTGAATCGTAGCAATGCAATAAAACATTCAGGTTCATGCATGTTCATATGGCACATGGAAATTCATTAAATTAGTCTAATTTTATTAATTAAACTTAGGAAATCTGAGGAAGGGAATTTCCTGGAGAATGATTAATGAAGACATACGGGTATGATTATGCATGTTTATTGCGTGCCGCTAAAGTGATGGGTGGCTTTACTTGTGTTAAAAAACTCGCACCATTCGTCAGTGCTGAGGAAGCATCACGGAAGCATTTTGTCATCCAGTATCTCGTCAGATGCTTCCAATCGTGAGCCGGACCTTTCACTTGGAAACGCGGCTGCCGACCGTTCAAACCGCCCCGCATAGCTATAGTTTCCTTATGAAAAATGTGCTGACTAAGGGGACGTGACGATGTGCGCTATATCTGATCCAGTTCCCACCTCGTCTCGGCACGATATGTTCTTATCTGGCAATTCCAAACAGAAGCAGAGAAATCGGACTATCTCGGCTGACATTTGGCAAGTGGGGACGTTCTGATGCATATGCTCTTTTGGGGTAGCTGATTGTGGTAAATGGCTGGTAAACAGTGAATTTTAGACTCGACGTTTGCTTCGAAGTTTGACACCGCATACCTTCCGTATATATTTGCGCGGAACGCGAAAAAGTTAATGGTGTTGCAGGTCCGTTTACAAGTTTTGCTTACCTCCCCAATGCCTAATGAAAACACCCCATAAGGACAGGCGCGTAACCACCACTGGGGACACTGGGGACCGGTCCCCAGTAAAACCGACGACCTCAATTTGCTTGAATAGCCAATTATTGTTTCTAAATCGACGTGAAGAGTAATATGTAGTCAACGGAAAACAAAACTGGATGTTTTGCTTAGCCAGCGCCCGGGTGGGCCTCTCAACCAACTTAGCCTTGGTGGTGGGGGGGGGGGGGGGGGCTTTTTGGCCACACCAGATTACCTAAGCAAGCTAGAAAGACGCGGTAAGAAGCAGCAGATAGCTCGCTACGGTATCTTTCAGAATTACCTATGTCATTTTTGATCAAGTCATCGCTCAGGTCACTGGAGGTCACCAAAGGTAAAATTTTCACAAACTTTTATTCCCAATTTTGACAACTTTTCACAAATCGGCGCATACGTCAGGAACCAATAGAGCTGCAGTGCTGCGGGAAAGCGCATTCGATAGCTTTTTCAAAGACCTTTCTGAGCAATGTTCTCAGCTTTGACCTAAGGTCAACGGTTTAGCTTCCAGGTTGGCGTTTGGCGGGAAAGGTTTTTGTATCATAACTTTTGACTCAAAAATTGCATGGCGCTGATTTTACCGGCATCGCGTTGGTCTCCTCGAGACGCATGGAAGGAAAAGGTCATGTTGCATGTCATGCGATTGGTATTGTTGAGTTGAACACATCCATGGTGTTTGCGCTCTAACATGTTTCTACCTAAAGTAATGGTAAAAAACTGTTGGAGAGCTTTCATGACCTGAGATGATCTCAGAGGCATAGAAGGGGTCACAGGTGCAATTTTCCGGTTCAGTGTGTCATGTTTACCTGTGTCGGTGCGCGCCGCGGTTGTGCTTACACGCGCAACAACAACAAAAAAAAAATGGCAGGTGTGGCCAAAAACGCCCCCACCATCTCCTCCCACACACTCGGGCGAAGGCTGATCCTGAAATATTATATTTGGTCTTCGCGGCCTTCCATGTGGTCCCCAGTAACTTCGGACTCGTGGTTACGCGCCTGCATAAGGATAGCAATGAAATGCAAGATAAAGGTATTACTTTGATCTTGCATCGATGTTGTTTTTACATGATGTTTCATTCTATGCTTCTTAGAAATAACACGCTTCCTTATTCGTATTCCTTCCATAGTAGGTAGCGCTTTCATTCAGTAGCAACATTATCTAGGCCGTTTAAAGGATCTTCATTGCGCCATTATCGTGCGATACGGCCATTACGTTCCCATCGGTTTCCACAAGGAAGTTTTGGCTGCGCTGCCATGCGTCTCGCGGTGCCGGCGGCGGCGCGGCAGGCCGGTCACGAGCGCGACTCGTCACGGCCGGTGACGCCGTCTCCTCTGCACCGTGCACGTTGCCGCCGTTGCCGAGTACATCCGGCATCTGCCGCGGCAGCAAACTCTCGCTTTCCTCGTGCCCAACACATGCCGGCGCCCTTGCAGTGCCGATCCGCCAGTCATCGATGCACCCGAGAGTGAATCGAACCGAACGGCGCCGGCTGCAAACTGCAGCTCATTCGAGTGGTGAAAAGGAAATGTCGAGCATGTTCAAGTGACATCGGCTGTTTTCACGATTGGTTGTTTGGTGTCTATTTAGAATAATAATCTATTCTAAATAGACACCTAATATGTTTTCATATATTTTATATATAACATTTTCATATATGAAATAGGTAGGGGAGACCCGGGAGGTATGGGCCCCCTGGGCCCGATTTCACCAAGTGAATATATTCCTGGCGTACTTTGGAAAAGTACGCCGACAAAGTACGACAATAATACTATTCGGTTTCATCACAGGCATATATTCACTACGCCCACTTTACGTAGTTTGAGAGCCACTGGTGCGCATGCATACATCTTATCGGGGACATGCATTCACTTTGTTTTTCCGTATTTAAAGTCAACGAGTTTAAACGCTCAGATATAAAGTATTTTGAGAAAATTTCTAGTTACGCTAATAAGAGTTAAATTTGCTGATCATACGAGGGGCGTTCAAAAAGTTCTCGGCCTGACCATGAAGGAGCAGAGATACGACGTCGACTTATTAGAACAAAAATGTTCATTTATTCAAATAACCAGCGTTAAGACAAAAACATTTCGCGCAGCGCTTCGCGAGAGGCCCCAGGGTCTCCATAGCCAAGTGGGTTTTGGACCCATCTGGCACGTCCAAGACGGCTGATTTTGTCTCCTTGCTGTCAGCGAAGTTGCCACTGCTAAGCACTTTCTTTATGTTGGGGAAGAGGTGGCAACCAGAGGGTGCAAGGTACGGAGAAAAAAAGTGGCTGTGACAACAACTCGAAGCCACAGCTTACTGCTTCGCTGATCGTCACCCTGCTCATGTGTGCTGGTGCGTGGTCCTGGATCAGGCGCACACTTTTAGTCAGCTTCCCTAGTCTCTGCTCGATAGCTGCTGCTCGCTATTGTTATCGAAGGGAGGTGTAGTATTCATCATCAATTGTGCGCCTCTGTTTTAGAAAGTTGACGAGCAGAGCCCCGTCAGCATCCCAAAATGCAACCACTGTCACCTTGCCGACTGACTTAAACACGTCGCACACATTTGGTGGTCTTTACTCAGTGTGCTTCCACTTGCGCAACTCGGTCACGCCCTTAGGGTCAACGTGTGACACCCACAATCCCTCTTCGGTAACAAGTAGTTCAATGACATCTTTTGGATCTTCGATATAGGGGCCAAAATTTTCGCGTTACGCCTCCTTTCGAGTTTGCCTTTCCTCTGGAGTCAGCAAACGGGGATGCATCTTGCAGAGATATTAAACATATTAATACGCTGTTGAAGAATGGCTTTGAGGAACCTGATAGACACCTCCGCTTCTGCTGCGTTGTTCCAGACCAGAACATTTATCATTTTTCACAAAGAAGTGCTTATTTTTTATATTTTCTTGAGTCAATGCTGTTGATGGCTGGCCACTGCGGGGCTGACCATTAATGATCTGTTGACCAAAATTGAACAGAGATGCCCACTTTTTGACGCTACTGTAAGAAAGACAAACCTCAACATGTGCTGGCACTAGCTTTTCGTGAATAACGTTTGGTGCATTTTTCTGCAATAATGCATGAACCAAATCACTGTTCTCTTCTGGGCGTCGCCCAGTCTGATCCGGAATGGCAAACGATGTTACGATTAATTAGCAGCCTGAACCAATCACAGGGCAGATTGGTTAATGGTTACGTAAGTGGACATCTCAATAACACATCATTGAACACACCGCGTTGCAGGTCGAAATTCCAACTCCTTCATGGTTGGGCCGAGAACTTTTTGAACGCCCCTCGTACAAGAGGAAGTACCTAACACAAATATTACTAATAATGCTCTTGATTTTTGCTTGGAGCATGACATTCCAAAATCCAAAGCCAAAAATGTAAACAATCGGCAGCAAGCCGTGCAGCGCAGTTCAAGTTACTGGCGTGTGCGAGTTTTTTAATTGAGTTAACGATTTTTATTGATGTTTCCTTCCAAGTTACTTCTCATTACATATTGCTTCAATATTTGTTCACATCTTCTACGCAATTTTGAAGCAGTTCAGAGCAAAGATAAATAAAGCCGAACAAGAAATCGCATTGACTTGAGACACCTATCTACCTCTATATAGGGCCTTGCTATCTACCTACCTACCGATCACAGATGATAGCGAGGAGCACGGCCGGCTAGCCGACAAGTTATCTGAAATATTACTTGAATCAAGTATTTTTTAAATCGAAGGGTCTACCTAAGACTCCAAATCTGGAGAATATTTCGGAATCATTATCTGAGCCTGAACGGAAGCTGGTGATAAATTGAATTATTTGGCCACAACACGAGAGATATGGACATTGGACAGCATATGGATAGGTACTGCAAAGAAATAGTAAAAGTGGGTGATGAAAACGAATGTAATGAAGCGTTGTGACTTGTGATTCAACATGCTGGGCATGTCAATCAACGCGTTGCTGGACTGGCCTTCCGTTCTTCCTCTCGCCCTCGCCAGCTATTTACTTCCTCTTCGGTAACAGCACGGTGTAATAATCACGGTGAGAAAGATTTGAAACGCTATTGGTCTTTTGTGTTATCAAAATACAATGTGAACTGTCGCTCTTTTTAAGTGGAAAACTCATCGTCATCGGGAATGCGAATGAAAAAATGGCATTCCCTGTTGTGTTTTTGCATGATAGGCAGGGTTGTGCTCGACTCAAAAAAAAATTGCCGACTCGACTCATCATTCAACTTCAGAAAGTCCTGACTCAACTCTGACTCAAACAAGGAGCTGATTTTTTCACTTGACTCGACTCATGACTCAAGCGGCTCAATAAAAATATGAGTCGACTCAAACTTGACTCAAATTTTTTGTTGAGTCAAGTGAGTTGACTCAAAATTGACTCAGATAAAAAAGTTGTTGAGCGGGGGGAGGGTGAAAAAAAAATCCGGCAGCAGGGCCAGGGCTAAGTTGTTAAGCGGGAAATGAATATATATACATATATATATCGGCAAACAGCACCGCAGTTTTGGCTTTAGATAGTTTTCTGTTAACCCGGCACCGCCTGGGCTATTTCCGTACCCACGACAGCCTGGGGGGGGGGGTCGGATCCGACCCCCCCCCCTGTTATCTCGAGAACCAATGGTCGTATCGAGCCCCGCGAGGCGGCGTTCGAAAGGTCTCTACGAGACCTTCCCAAAGCACTCTTAAAATTTTAAGATTGAGGTCAACTTTCGGGTCAAGGTCAGGTCAAAGGTCAAATTCAGGGGTTTTGCATGATTAGGCTTACGGACAGCGGAATCGATAGCTGCTGCTCGAAACTCACCACAAATGACCTCAAAGACCTAGTGAAGGTACCATGTGCGTATAGGGGTCATACTAAGTACGGGTCAAGGTCAGGTCAGGTCACGAAAGGTCACGGTTTTCACTTTCTGCTACATGGGCGTGCAACACATGTTTTATGGCTTATTTTTCACGCCAAATCCGATGGTAATGGTTATATGTGACCCCAAGTCACTGTGCTGGTGATAGGAGTGTGCATTGATAGCATAAAAAATCGTTTATACCATACATAACTAAACGAGGGCTAAGAAAAAAAGTCAATTTTTCAACTTTTTATTTTTGACATAAAAATGCACTTTTCTAGACGAGCTTTGTCCAAGGAATCTAGTGGTGCCATTTGTTTTCACATGCGATGTTCAGAAGTGCCTCTAATTCGCGAAAATGCTTATGACGTCACCATGCCCTATGCATGTTGGAGGTATTTTTTACAATTTGGGGGTCAAAAATCAAGATAGAAAGTTGAAATTTGGGACATCTTATGTTATAATAGAGCTATATAACATATATTCCGGTTTTTTGAAAATTCTCAAAATTTTGGATTTTATTAGCTGTTTTCCAAAAAATATAGTTTTTTGAATTTTTAGGGGTGAAAAACGCATTTTATGGAAAATCCGAGATAGCCATTTTAAAGAACTCGTTGAGCTGCGTCTTTTCATGTCCTTAATTTGCAATTTCCTTAAAACCTCGATTTTTGGCGATTTTTTAAACATTTACCATTTTTTGACTGAAAACGCCATGTAGTTACATCACTAAAATCGCTATATCTCAAAAATTTTTGAAAATTTTTTCTTGAAAATTGCACAGGTGACATCAAATTGATGGCGAAGAAGGTATGCCAAGTTTCAAGTTGATAGCGCAAGCGGTTCATGAGTTATTCAAGAAAAACGGAGGGGGGGGGGTCGGATCCGACCCCCCCAGGCGGTCGCGGGTTAAGTTTTTGTATCTTGTTGAAAGTTTTCTTGATTGAATCAGGAACTGTATTGATTATATCGGTTATACTCATTTAAGTCATGTTTTCCGACGCGTTTCGATTGTATTTAAGACAATCATTTTCAAGGAATGTACTAAAAAGTACCGCTAAACATGGTCGTCAGTGTAGCTATTTTGAGTTGCAAAATATTGAAAATAGCCATGTTACAAATATTGCAGGTGACGAAGATACATATACACTTACACTTCACAATACTGGGTCACTGAATCACTTTAACTTTCCACTTTTTCATCATTTCCAACTCCCTTGAGTCGTAATGCATACCTAATGACACATACGTCATACACATAACACACAGTCAAACATTTTTCATAACGCACAGTCTCCAGCTATTCGGTTGGAGCACATGAACAGGGCCGATAAGGACCGTTCCCCATCACTTTTCCCATCAGGATCATACACCCCAGAGCGCCAGTGAGATGTTGATGTATCTCTGTATGTTAAGTGGTGGCTTATGTCCAGTGGCGTAGCCAGAAATCAGCGAAAGGGGGGGCCATGGTGCTTGAGGGGGCGACTTTTTCCCTTGAGAGGGGCGCCATTGTGAGCTAGTGACAGGGGGTCAGTCTAAAATCTAACGTCATATATTCATGCATGATTTACTAGGTGTTACTACGGAACCGGCACGAGTATCAGAACCAGGTTTCGCTGATTTTTCATAAAATCCAATTAATGCAATTTGCAGCCCAGTGTTTTTTTATCAAAAGCCTTTATCTTTATGCATATTTAGCACGATATAGGAAACGAGCTCAGGCTACGGACATGTTATTCCCAAAATACACACCCATTCGAATTCGAAACGGTAAAATATGCGTTGATCGATAGGCACAGTCTTTATTCTTTGCAAAAAAAAGCATACAGGTTCACTCACTGAACCAAAGTGACCTGTGGACTGCAGCCTCTGGTCGACCGGGGTGGCCGTGCTTAGAATCTCAGACACTCATGACTGCATGAGTGCCAGATGGGTGAGGCGTGAAACTGTCCCATATAGTGGCACGAAGGTTAAGAATGTCTTCGGCCGGCGTAGTATAGAAGACGACTTTTGATGATGTGAGTGTGCATGGTCGACTTTGAATAAGTGCCATAGAAACCTGCTGATCTCACCGAACATTCGCCTTGCGTAATCCTCAGACCAAATATCTTCATTGAGGGCCAGGTCAATTTTGCAACCTCTCTATAAGTACCTATAAGTTAACCCGCGCCGTGCTGGTGGCTTGTGCTTTCCGTGTCGTGCTGGGGGGGGGGGGGGTGTTTTTTCGTCCCCCCTCTAACTCGGCTCCTGGGCCACGTATAGCGACACGCGGTAAGGGGAAATCGAAAAAGCGTCAAAAATAATGACGGAAAGACTTCGTTTCAATTTTTAGGTCAGGTCAAAGGTCAGGTCACCAGAGGTCATCAAAGGTAAAATTTAGTCCATTTCAACAATTTTGGAAACTGCCAACGGCTAACTCGGGAACCAATAGAGCTACAGCGCCGCGGAAAAGCGCATTCGATAGCCCTTTTACAGGCTTTTCTGAATATTGCTCTCGGATTTGATCTCAGGTCAATGGTTTAGCCTCCAGAGGGCAAAAATTCCAAAAATAACAGTTTTTATGAAAAGCGTTTTTCTGCAATAACATTTGGTTCAAGACAGTGACGATATTTATTTTGCCTGCCTCGTGTTCCTCTCGTCGAGACGCGTCGAATGAACTATACGTTGACCTTTAAAGGTTATTTTAAAAATTTGACCGCAGGTCAAGGTCATGACAAAAGTTGAAGCCAAAAAAAAACGTTTATGGTGATAAAATAGGTGACCGTTTATGACCTGAGATGACCTCAAGGGCACATAAAAGGACACAGGTGCATTTTTACGATTCAGTGTGTTATGTTTACTTATGAACCGATGTTTAAGGGTGTTTTAAACGACATTCGTCCAAAAGAGGCGCATTTCACTTTTCTCCCACTGACTTGAGGTCCCAAAATTGACCTGACCTTAGGTCACAGAAATAAAAAGTCCGAGATGAACATTTTATGCATATTGTTAGTCTTATCAATCTCTGAAAGTTTCAAAAGTGATCGTTCAGTCGGTGTAGCTATAGCGGGTCTTTTATTTTTTTAGGTAAGGTCACTTGACGTGCCCTAGTGACCTGACCTTGAACGAGCCTCATCTGAAATTTAACAAGCTGTGTAGAAAAGATGTATGAACAGGTGTACCAAAGACAACGCAGGCGCTGCGCGACGCCGTTTTTGAGATATTCGCGAGAAAAAACCTAAGGGGGGCGTAAACCCCCCCCCCTCTCCAGCACGGCGCGGATTAATGGGAGACAATTGAAATGCTCTTCTTCTGAACAAAAGCAACCTCAACCATCGGGATGCAGGTAAATATGACACATTTAATCGGTAAACGTCGCTCGTGATGTGACCACTTTTATGTTACTGAGGTCATCTCAGGTCATGAAAGGTCTCCAGTAGATTTTGGACAATAACTTTTGATAGAGATATGGTAGAGCAATGAAACACCCTATATAATTATTTTCCTTCTCGAAAATATGGATCGACTAATATGCAATATGACCTTTACCGGTTAGGTTATGACCTTTACCTTAGGTCAAATTCTCAAATGCCCTTTTAATGTCAAATTCTAGTTCATTTGACTCGTCTGTCTCGAAAAATGGAACACGATGCTGGTTGAACTAATCTCGTGCAGATCTGAGCCAAAAGGTATTACAGATAAACGTCCTCCGCGAAAACGTATATTTTGAGGCTAAAACGTTTACCTTAGGTCAAATCTGAGATAATCAATAAGAACCAGTATAGCGCCTTTTGGGGCGACTAACGGAGCGAGCGAGGGGGTGAGTCTTGCACGTGCGAAATTTCGAGGGGGTACCTCCAACTGACTTGTGCACGGCACCCTACTGACCGGTTTCTAGCGATGTGCCAAATTTGAGCACAATCGGCCCAGCCGTTCTCGAGATCTGGGAGCGGCACCCTGCACGTGCGCACGTGCAAAATGGGTCCCAACTGACTTGTGCACGGCACCCTACTAACCGGTCCCTAACTGTGTACCAAATTTGAGCGCAATCGGTCGAGCCGTTCTCGAGATCTGGAAACGACCCCTGCACGTGCGCACGTGCAGCAGCACCCCAACTCTGGCTCATGGATATGCAGTGCCTAGTGGGTGCCTACCTACATGCCAACTTTCAGCGCAATCGGCCAAGTAGTTACCAAGATATCGCAACAATTACAAAAGTGACACCTCTTCGTTTTGCACGTGGCACGTGCATAAGGGGTCACCCACATGCATCGGGAATAGTCCAGTACTTGGTAGAAGGAATGAAGCTACCCTACAAAATTTACCGCATGTAAATCGGTCAAGTGGTTGCTGAGATATAAGCCTCGCAAAAGCGTCCGCACGGCCGGCCGCTCATACTCAGAAATTTCCGTTAATCTAAGGAAAGACTTCGCTCGCTTCGCTCGCTCCGTAAAGAGCATAAAAAGAGCTATCGAATATGCGCTTTGCTGCGGCGCTGTAGCTCAATCTCTTTCTGAATCCTGACTTATGCGCCGCTTTGTCGAAAAATGTCAACATCGGCGAAATTTGATTTTCGGTTGTCGCTGGTGACCTGACCTTCGACCAGTTCGACCTAACCTTAAAATGATCTAAGTAGTTTTGTAATAGTTTTTGACGCTCTTTCGAACGCCGCCTACTGCGTGTTTCGACGTGGCCCACAAGCTGAGTTAGAAGTGGGTGTTCAAACACCCCCAGTAGGTCCAATAAAAAAACGCTTACCCTGGGGGCGGCACCGCACTGCTAGGCGCTGTCGGCATCGCAATAATGGGCGGCACAGCGCTGAGGGGCGCCACTTGCATTGAGGGATGGCATTGTACGGTGAAGGGGTAGCGTCGCGTTGAGGGGCGGTATCGCAACGAGGGTGGCACTTACGAGGCTGCCTAATAAGGAACGCTTGGCACAATCAAGCCCAGCTCGGCGCCGCCTAGCTGCTGCATCTTGAAAAGGGCCCTTGGTGTCGATGAGAAGCCCCATTGTCAAATAATTGCCTAGTGTCAGTGGTTTCGGGGGGGGGGGGGCGCTATCAATCTTGAATGGGGCGGGGCGACCGAAGTATCCATTCAGTTTCGCGTCAGTGACTACTGGAGGGCGTCAACGACCTCGGATAGGGCGAATGTGATCTTCAGAAGGGCACCGGGTGCTCTAGAGGGGTGCAATGCTTGGATGGGGTCACTGCTGCCTTCAGTAGGGCGTCGGACGGTCTGGAGGGGCGCCATTGATCTCGCATGGTCCGACTGGGATTTTCAGAGGAGCATCAGTGGTTTCAGAGGGGCGCCATTGATCAAGGATGGGCCGACTGAAGCCCCGGTTCAGGTGGGCGCCAGTGGCTCTTGAGGGGCGCCAGCGACCTCGGATTGATGGGGCGACTGTGATCTTTAGAACGGCGTTGAGGGGCGCCATTGGGCATGGATGGGGCCACTGTTGCCTTCAGCAGGGCGCCCCAGGGAGGCTCTGGAGGGGCTTGAGCTTGGGTGGGCCGACTGTAGTCACCAGGGGCGTTGTCTCGAATGGGGCGAATGTGATTTTCAGAGGGGTGCCGGGTAGTCTAGAAGGGCGCCATTGGTTTCAGAGGGCTGCCATCGATCTTAAGATGGGGCAGCTGTAACCTTCGTTTAGATGGGCGTGATCTTCAGAAGCGCGCCAGACGCTCTGAAGGGGCGTCATTGGGCTTGAATGGGGCGAATTTAGTCTCAAACGGGACGACTTCAGTCTCAAGGGGGTTGGGCGCTAGTGGCTCTTGAGGGCGCTATTGATCTCGGATAGGGCGACTGTGATCTTGAGAAGAATGCGGGTGCTTTAGAGGGGCGCCAGTGGTTTCAGGGATCGATCTTGGATGGGTCGATTGGGGCAGCTGTGAACTTCAGAGGGGCGCCGGGTGCTCTAGAGGGGCGCCATCAAGCTTTAATGGGGCGACTGTTCCGTTTAGGTGGGTGCCAGCGGCTCTTCAGGGGCGCCATCGACCCTGGGGGTTCGGAATATTCTGGTTTCCGGAGGGGCGCCCTTCAACATTTGGGGGCTCAGGTCGTATTTGGGGGTACCCTGGAGATTATTTAGGTGTCCAGGCACCCCCAAAGAGATATTGAGTTCGATCCCTGCCTGCACATCACTTTTTAATTCATGTTCTCTCTGTAAAACGGCATCAGCCTAGTCGGCGCTAATTGGGGCGCCATTTGGGCGGCTGGGCGGAAAGGGGGGGCCATGGCCTCCATGGCCCCCCCCCCTGTCTACGCCACTGCTTATGTCTGCTGATGTATATGGCCTCTTGGATGAATAAGCGATAATGGTCGCTGTTGGCGTCGATGATGTCGGTGCTGTCTTTGAGTAGTTTGTGAGTGGGTTTTTGTTTGTGTGTGACTACCCAATGTTCGACTGGTCCTGTGTCATCCTGGATGTGCATAGTCAAACGTCTCGACAAAGTTGTCGTAGTCGCACCAATGTAATGGTTGTTACAAGGCCTACAATCCTTGTGTGGACACGTAAATTTGTAAATTACGTTGGTGCGGTTCGATGTCTTTGTCGAAGCGGGACTGTTTTTCATCACTAGTTGGGATGTTTTCTTGTTTCGGTAAAAGATGTGAAGTTGAACCTGACTATTGTCGTCTGTGCAGGTGATGTTCTTCTTCAACATGTCTCTGAGGATCTTCTCATCAGTTTTGTATTGTGTGTTCATGTAGTTCCTGTAATACAGGTGATGGACCTTGGTAGGTTGTTGTTGTTGCGCAGGTTGTGTTGGCTTGTGTCGTTTTTCAAGTTGTTTGTGGATTTCTTCGTCTACCTCGGTGTTTGTAAATCAATTGTTCACCAGAAGTTGTTTGACCCTGTCAAATTCTGTGTTCATCAAGTCATAAGTGGAACTGGTTTTTACTGCCCGTGTTATGAATGCTCGGAGCACGCTTTTCTTGTACTGAGAGGGGCATTCGCTTTTGGCATTGAGTGTTTTTCCTTTGTTGGTGGGTTTGGCGTAGACGCCAGTGAGGTATCTGTCTGGGGTAGTCTGAATAGTAACATCAAGAAAATTCAAGCTTCTATCTTGGTGTGTTTCAAAAGTATATATATATATATATATATATATATATATATATATATATATATATATATATATATATATATATATATATAGATAAACTCAGCCTTTTTCCGGACAGTTTCGTGACTTGTATTGTCACTGCGTCGGCGGTTATACGAGCTCGTATAACCGCCGACGCAGTGACAATACAAGTCACGAAACTGTCCGGAAAAAGGCTGAGTTTATCTAAACATTATTGAATCTGCTGAGAAATAAATAATAAATATATATATATATATATATATATATATATATATATATATATATGTTACAGGCAAAGTGAAAAACCAGGCATTTTGCAAAATGCCTGGGCAGTTTGCAAACTGCCTGGCCCACCAGGCATTTTGCAAACTGCCTGAAATTATTTTCCCAGGCAGTTTGCAAAATGCCTGACATCGAACTCACACCAGCGACGATGCGTAAGCATCATTGTAAGTGCCGCTTACAGAGGTTTATCACAAGCGATGCGCACCAAGTGGGAGGACGCACAGTGAGACATTCTCCGGCTAGCGTTGCCGAGTTCTAGGTCACTGAGCCCCAGGCAGCGTCCCGGCCTCCGCGCCGGCTGCCGGGCGCCCGGCGCGGTTTTATCGGTAAACACGTGTTAAACACGGTACAATGTTTCTAAGAGCCTTGATGACTTTTTGAAAATACTTTGGGTTGATATTGATCAGAAAAGAATGTGCTTCGATCGGTGGCAACCCCGTGTCGCTGCAGCCCTCCGTTGCGGTGATGTAAGCACGGGAGGCGAGGAATGTCGGGTCAATATTCGGCCGGTCGCCGTTTTTCCATGTCCATGTTTCTCTGTGCTCTGCTCCGCGCCCCATCGCAGCATTCATACACACGGCTACAACTCCGTATACGAAAGGTAGGGAGACGTTGGCTCAATCTACACAGTCCATTCGGTACTAGCTCCATCTCGACGAAAGTGGCGCAAGACGTGGGTATATTCGTAAATATTGAATGTGTTTGGGGCTCAGGCACATGGGAACGTTTGTGGTCAACGCCTGCCGTCAACAAAAACGGTAAAACAAATCAATCGAAACGCGGGCATTTTGCAAATTGCCTGACCCGCCAGGCATTTTGTAAACTGCCTAGGCAATTTGCAAAATGCCTGGTGGGTCAGGCAGTTTGCAAACTGCCTAGGCATTTTGCAAAATGCCTGGCCGGTCAGGCATTTTGCAAATTGCCTGGGCATTTTGCAAAATACCTAGCCGGTCAGGCATTTTGCAAATTGCTAGGCATTTTGCAAAATGCCCGAGTTTTCACTTTGCCTGTAACATATATATATATATATATATATATATATATATATATATATATATATATATATTGCCTCTAGAAAGCTGAGTCAGCTGACTCATATTCCTAAATGTTTGTGACTCAACTCACTGTCAAAAGTTATTTTACTGACTCAACTCTGACTCGACTCATGAGTCAAGCACAACCCTGATGATAGGGTGATTTTAAATTGCAGTGATGCCACGAGGAGATAGCGTTATAAAAGTAGCTTTTCTGGGGTTTTATTTCAACATAAGCCCCGCCACACGATACCCTACCTATTGTCACTGTATATCCAGCAAGAAATAATCATTATGACCTCTAAAACTTTTTGCGTGGCCAGTGGCTTGACTGGAATTTGAAGCTTTCTTGCAAGATTATGAGCTGAGATGCCACGCACATTCTGGCGTCCTAACCGGGAGGTTCGGGCCACCCACCCCCGTTGATCCTAAATAAATAAAATGTTGATTTCATTGAATGTCTCCGTCAACAAGTTTTATTTTTGTCGCGCAAGGTCGAAAATTTAAATTCAAATTTCATTCGAACAGAAAAATATTATTGATCTTATTTCATGGTGCATGCTTGAGTTTACCAAAATACATATGGGCCCAAGTGACCTCCATGAAGTAAGCTGTTGGCCGCTTATGCGGTTCCTGGGCTCTAAGATAGATCAAGGTAGATACCAGCTACGAGTATGTTCTCATTGTCGAGAAAAGAATATGAAACATGGCACCGGCCCATACCTCCTGGGCCATGGCCCATACCTCCCGGTGTATTTTGATGGATCGAAAAAAGCACATGATTTATTGGAAGTTATCTGGAGACAAAATAGTTGATCCCAGATGCCTAATATCAGGCACACGTTGTAGGCGAAAGGCAATTTCACATCACATGCACAGAGTGAAAAACCGGGTCTAGCCACTGCCCACTGGAAGAAAATTGCCTTTTCACAAAACCGGCCCATACCTCCCGGGTCTTCCCTACTAATTGTTTCACAAGTCAAGGACTGGCAAGGACTGTTCAGCCTAGGCAAGGACTGTTGGTCATTTTGCATATGTTATTCGTCAATTTGCATTTTTTTATCATGTTTTAGAGACAAGGAGTAGGGGAGGATGCAGTAAGTTGACCTTTTTTTTTTAGAAAACGATGTAGGTATCTAAAAATTGACACACTAACCGACACCAACAAAACACCTCAAAATTCGCAGCCCTCGTAGCGAGGAAATCCGAAAGCTGACTCAAAGTCAACTTTTGGAATGCGAGGCGAGGTAGCTGGCAAGTCAAAAACTTGCAGACTCGCTTTTTAGATGACAGCATGGGCCACTTAAGGTAGGGTGTATTCCTTATTTTTGAAGAAACCCGAAACCCCACAAACTCGCAACCCGCATGCGAGGTCCAGTGTGGGGCGGGCCTGGGGGGGCGTTTTTCGCCCCCCTGGCGAATATTTGCGATAGCTCCCGAACACTTAGGGATAGGAGAGTGAAACTTTTAGTACCTTTTCTCCCATCAATTTGACATCTTCTAAAGTAAAGAATTGGACCTAGCCTCCTTGATGACGTCACAGGGTCGATTTTTCTAGACCCCTGCACGGGAAACTTCGGCGTCACAGACGCGAACTTCAAATAGCTGCTAAAAATAGAGCTCTAGAGATAAAGACAAATAACGAGCACGGTTGTGTAGCGTTTGACCTAGAAAAAATAAGAAAAATATTTTTGGTAATCTGAGGTCAGAGGTCAGGTCAACGACCCCGAAATGTGGTTTTAGTTTTCCGCAAATAACCTCGACAAAAATGGCCCTAGAGTTACGGTGCACTGTAAAAAAAGATTAGCACCCTTTGGGTCATAAGTCAGAGTTCAATTTTCAGTACCCTGTTGGTGCTTAATGTATGCCCCAAATGGTGCTTACTCAAGAGCCCTAGATGCTAGCATTAGCACCATCTTGGTGCTCAACTTACACTCCAAAGAGTGCTTAGTTCAGAGCCATAGGTGCTAAATAGGTGCTAGCACTAGCACCGTTTTGGTGCTTTGGTGCTAAATTCACGCACCCAAAGGGTGCTTCATTAAGAGCCATAGGTGCTAAATAGGTGCTAGCACTAGCACCGTTTTGGTGCTTTGGTGCTAAATTCGCGCACCCAAAGGGTGCTTCATTAAGAGCCATAGGTGCTAAATAGGTGCTAGCACTAGCACCGTTTTGGTGCTTTGGTGCTAAATTCACGCACCCAAAGGGTGCTTCATTAAGAGCTCGGGTGCTAACATTGGCACCGAAGCACCCTAGCATGCGTCTAGCACCCAAAAATGTGCCGAGTTCAATTTTCAGCTCCTAGTGGGTGCTTACTGCCGTATGGTGCTACAGCGTAAGCACGTGCTAAGCACATGGGTACTTGACACCGACCTTCTCGAGCCTCTGGCGGAGGCCGGGACTTTTATTCGGAGCGGAGAAAACTTAGACGCATTTTGAAGAGTGGCGGCGAGGGACGTAGCCGCCGGCCGGGAGCCGAGCTAAATCGAAAGGAACATTGCGATTCTTAATGCCTACCTCATGCTGCAAACACGTTTAGTTGTTTAGTTGTTTGTCGTTTATTTATGGTAATGGACATGACGTATGACGGTTATTAGAGTTAAATTTAAGCACAAGCGTAAACTTCTTAATCACAAAGCACCTTTTTACAAATTAAAAAAACAACAACAGAATATCAGCACGTCCATGCGAACAGTGCCACAGGGCCGCTCCCCTGGCATTATAACATAAGCTGATAAATCACAACATATCGGCGCCGCTATACAGGCTGCGGCCGCCGCCCTAAACAGCCACGTCTGCCGTCAACCATGCCCGTAATAGATAAATGGAAAAATATGCCATCTGCATTCTGCAGTCTGCACTGTCTCTTTCACTGTAAAGATTATAATTCATTTCATTAGCCATCAGTTATCTGTCGCCTATCTGGTAAAATGTCGATAAAACTTTGCCTTATCAACCCTAAAAAGGTGTGGAATTACATCCATCATTATTCATAGCACGACAGCAGGTCAGTGCAAGCCCACCTTAGCACTCCGACAAGGCTGGAAAGTTCCCACGCTGCTCCTCCATTGATGCTCCGTTTCAGACTTCAGACTCGGTCTTCATTTCAGTTAAGACGACACCCACTTCAGTATTGTCACTCACGAATACCCGTATTCGCCTACAAACGACCAACACCATCACTGTTTCTATCACTGACCGCACGCACATGGACCAACCAACCCGGCCGAGCGCTCCCGCACAACTGACTTGACAAATGCAAATGGCGTCGCGAATCCCGCGCGCTTTCTGAATTCGCTGCTTTTTTTCGTACGACGTAAGCACCCAGATGCTGAACAAGCAAACCAATTAGCACCGAACGGATGCGATGTTCCCGCCAAAACCGATGAAGCATATTTTGGGTGCTTTCATCAGCTCTGAAGTTTGATCATGGTGCTTAAAACTGATGCTTAGATTAGCACCATCCGTGCGTTGGTGCTATTCCAAGCACCCTTGAAGCAGGGAAGTGCTTCAAGTGCGGGCAAATTGTCAATTTCGGAGCTTAGACAAGTACCTAAGAGTCTTAGACTGCTAAATGTAGAACATTTTAAGTGCAGGTTAAGCACCCAGGGCTCTTGTTCCAGAACCGCAGCATCCGACTAGCACACCGGGGTGCTAATCTTTTTTTACAGTGTGGTACCATCCGCCATCGCATTCGCCTTGTCAAGCCGCGTCGAATGATATATATTTTGTTTGGAAAAGGTCAAGTTTTATGTTAACCTCATGTGACCTTGAATGACCTTTGGTTGACCTTGACACATGAAAGGTCGTTCATGATGGATTCGTACCCGTTGATCACGAATCTGGCATCTATTTCCTCTAATCCTTCATTTAGAGCCTCCGGATGGCAAAATTGTCTTATTTATTATTAGTTATTACTAACTTGAATCAGTGAAATAGCCTCTAGCAAGGATACTCTTCTGTGACCTTGACCTTTGAGCAGCCTTGTATCGTAAGATGAACCACAAATAGGGACCTGATAAGTCTCAAAACATTTCAAAACATCTTGGAAATTAGCACGCAAGATGTACGAAAAAGTGCAAAGTTTGAGGTCAATTTTGAGCATGACTTTGACCTTGACCTTTGATTTTGAGCACATTTACGGAATTCTCAGATTCTCTTCTTTCGTTTGACACTCAATTTTGCCGGTTTTATGCATCCTGCCGTCCTCTAGAACGCTTACTTTCAGATCACTATACATGTGCTGGTTTTTGCCATTGACCTTGACCTCTGACCTTGAAAATTGACCTGAGGTCATCAATTTTAGGTGCTTTAGAATCGTCTCGTAAGGACGTTTCGTTTGGTATCGCTTTTGTTTCCGTAGATCCCTTATTTACGGAGTTAGACAGGATGGGGGGGGGGGGGCGAAAACGCGCCCCCCCGGGCTGCGGTGGTTGGGATTACCCCCCGGGCCCGGCCGGGTTAAGCTGCTCCGCTAGCCTCGGCCAAGTTATCCTGCATTTCCATTTTGAAAAAAAGTCTATAAAGCCGTTACGGATATACGGAACTAAATGAAATTGCTCTAGAAAACGTTGAACACCCCCAAGAATAGCACCATAATGTCGGGATTCGTATACAGCCCAAATAACTACTACGTGCTATACAATTTTCTAGGGGAAGTAAAAGCTACAATTTTCTAATGAACTTCACATTTTATTGATTTTGAATAAAATTACGAGGCGGAGAGTTTTGACATTTTTCCAGGTGTTAGTTCTACCAATGACAAATGAGTAGAGGCTAGAGTTATTTCATTCACTTTTGTCAGCTATCGTACACGGGTAGATGTGGCCAATTTGCACCGCCGGCCAAAGTACCCCATCCTACCCTACCTAGACCTACATAATTTGTAAATCTACGGTAGATGGCGGTAGCCTAACCGTATCGCTACCTTTCCCGCTATTAACTTAGATAACAATTAATGTGAATGCTTGATGCATGTATTACCATTGACCGACATTTTCATCGCACTTTGGTCAAACTTATCTGGTTGTGGCTTTAAGCTTTCACGCGGCTCGGCTCACAAACATCCCAGTGCTATCCTACATCATACGTCCGAAATCAGTGTGAACCTCCCACTTCCCAGCTGGTACACGTTATTGCTACGATGCTGTGAGAATATGCAGCATGTTACAGATATGTCTGCGTCTACGAATCTCAGAGAAATCGAGCGGCAGCCGGCCGCTGAGGCAGGCGCACGTCTCCGTCTCGCGAATCAGCCGTGGCGGCTGCGCTCTGCGCTCGACGTGCTCCGCTCGCGGCGCGCGCCGCCTTTCCACCACGGCTGGATGCCGGCGGCGGCGGCCCGACGCAGTCGGCTCACGTGACGCGCTCGTGATGCTGCGTCACGGCAGTCGTGACTCTCCGTCACGAGGTCACGGGAACCAAAAGTGAGAGTGCGGGTGTCAGGGGTGACCGGTGACCGGCGCATGTCATCGGCAGAGTCGGGACTCAGGTCGGCGGTCCCCGTCGAACAAGATGGCGACTGGCGCCGTCAGCGGGGCTCTGACGGGAAGGGGAGGAAGGGCGGTTACGGGAGGGAGGGAGGTTAGTGATGGGAGAAGGGGAGGGGCAGTAACAGCGTGCTTCATCACTTTATCACTTCCTGAACAGTTGCACATCAAACGTGTGTACCTGAACAGTCGAACTGTCGTTATAGGTCGTTTTAGTCGAACGCTCAGCCTGAGAACGTGCGTCAAAGCGTCATATGCTACACTACGTGACAAATCTATGCGAGATACTGGTCGCTGTCGTCTTTAATAACATGTACATTTAATCTTATTTGATTAACCTGAGCTTATTAATTTAATCGTTGTATTTGGTCACATGCATAACATCTAAAAATAAAATGGTACCCATATACAAATTAAATGGAACGGAACTTCCGTGCTTTCAGTCCACCTACGTCATTTCTCACCAAGCGGATGTTCAGTGTTCCGGCAGAATGTATTCCTACTGACGCACCACCTCAACCTTTGTTTATTCTACGTCACTCTGGTTCGAGTGGAGTCCAATGTGAATATTTGCACTGATGACAGAAGACGCCACTTCCCCGGAGAGTGGAACGGAATTGAAGGCAGGCGCTGTTTCATAGGTCAATGTCAATGAGGAGGATTTGACTTCGAATGATCGACATTAGTGCGTTATGTAGAGAAATAACTCAGCTACATAATAAGAGTTGAAACGAGAATGACAAAAATAAGAGGCCTTCATCTGGTGACGATCGACGAAGCCCAAAGTAGACGGCAGGTCATGTTCTGTGAAAGTTGTTTGGAAAGATCGTTCTGACTGATGTAAAACAATTAAACAAATGTTAAACCGGGGTCGCTAGTGTTTCTGAAGACGTGACAACCGTCCGAATTCATTAGGTATTATGACTGCTTAATGGGCTCCGTTGGACGTTGAAATGGATCAGATGAAAGTCAGATGAAATAAGTTTTTGATTCTCCTTATTAAACCCACTGACATTGACCCATGACACGGCACCTCACTGACTTCAGCTCTGTTCCTTTTGCGGGTGAGGGTTTATCATGCATATAACTAGTTTCTCCGCTTTCCATGTGTTTGCCACTCCACGGCCACCGCTGGACGACTGAGCTGAGCAATGAACACCAGACAGGTCACAGTGTAGGGAAATCTGAATGAAGCAGTCAAAGACTAGATATTATCATTG
Source organism: Amphibalanus amphitrite (assembly GCF_019059575.1). Taxonomy (NCBI): domain Eukaryota; kingdom Metazoa; phylum Arthropoda; class Thecostraca; order Balanomorpha; family Balanidae; genus Amphibalanus; species Amphibalanus amphitrite. The sequence goes on from NW_024881629.1 coordinate 914,712, forward strand.
ATTATTTATTAGTGGTGTCAATCGGAACTTGAATCTTCGAAATTCCGATTTTGTCCAGTGTCCAATTCGGAATTCGGTTGGACAATGACAGCAGGCTTTGGACAACTTTGGACAATCGCTTGCTACACCTCACATTTTTTATATAAAGTAATCGTGTTTAACCTTGATTGGGTATTCGAAAGCTCAGCTTTCGATATGATTAACACTTTTGAGTCGGTAACGATACATTAAAAGCAAATTAAATAACAGTGTTGAGTGTAAACTATTGCGTAGATGTCGGACATCTTTGGACAAATGGCTGGCTTGGACATTTTTGGACGGACAGTTGACGTAAGTATTGGACATTGGACGTGACATTGGACATACGTTTTCTGAAATTGACACCACTATTATTTATGCTATCTAATGCTTCATTTTGATTCGCGACTGCACAAACGCATTGGATTGCACAATGCTTACCTGCCCGATTATTTGCAATTCGTGATCTGAACAATGAAACATGCCGACCGCCCTTATTACATTACAAACTGCGCTCCGTAACCCGCGAATTGCGTTCCCTAATTGTCACATTAGGAGCCACGACATTCGTAGTTAATGGAGTGTCCAAACCTACAATTAACATTGAGCTGATACGTGTAATAACCGTCTGCTACACACCCTGGGCAATTCACGCGCTGTCACTGCGCCATTTAATTTAGTCGATGCGTTCGCGTCACGCTCCTTGCACCTGCAGATTGGGCGGGGACACCGGAACGGCATCTGCTGCAGGAATTCCCGGAGTGTAGTGGTGGATGTGGCGTCACAGCGCCCCGAGGCCTGCTCCCCTGCCATCTGGCCGGTGGTGTCAAGCAGTTTCACTAGCCTTTTCCCACTGGTTCGCCAACACATGTCACCATTACCAAGCCTTCCGGGGGCAGAGCTGCACGCATTATGCAATGAAGTATCATTGATCAAATCGAGAAGGCTACAGGCCGCGAGTGAATTTGAGAACGGCAAGTAAGCAGCACAAGCGAGTTTCCTATGCACATCATAGTGACTCAGATTTTCATAAATGATGATTTATTCTTCATCACTTATCGCTCTGCATACCATATTAGTTATTACCTAGGTACCTGTCCACCTATCTATTTACAAGCCTTCCGCCCTACATTACATTGTAGTTGACGTGCAAGCTGCTGGGAACCAGTGCTCGTCAAAAACACAATTTTAGCACAAACGTATAATTACAATTGTTTATTATTACGAAGAACCGAACAGCTTAGAGAAATGTTAACCACGCGACCATATCTCTTTCATGCAGGCATGTTGCGTAAGCCACATGGAATATGGATCCAATATCTTACGGATTGTCCACTTCGTTGTCATCGATTTATCACCTCGGAATTTTTAAAATGTGGAAGCGTGGGCCCTCACTGCGCAATATATACAACTCAGCCACTCGCACGAGATATCGAAGAGCTCGAGACCCTCGCCGTATACCGACCGATAACTTTCACGCACATGCATCTTCAGTTCTCAGCGGCTGTCATTCTGATGTCTCGCCACTGGGACGGACGGTGCTATAGTGCTCTCCACTATTCCATCACGGGCCAGGTTATCACTTAGGTACCCATATCGAACACCTCAGAATTCTGGACCCAGTCACGCTTCATACGAGTATAATGACTCTCATGAAATCTAGCTGGAAAGCACAAAACAGCTGGATGGATGGATGAAGGCTGCATCAGCAAAATCAACAGACATTTCCATTTCGTCGACCTTTTTCTCTCTTTTTCTTTCCATTCAAGTTGTTGCAAGCTTATTTCTTATGTTGATTACATCGACAAAAGCATAAATACGCTGCGCTTTATGCAGGCTAGTGTGTTACGATGTTGTGCATTATGCTTTATTTCGTGTGTGACCTGTGTGTCTCTCCGATCACCAACTGCCCCGCTCCGTGGCGACAGTGCGTTAAAATGCCCCGCTCCGTGGCGACAGTGCGTTAAAATGCCCCGCTCCGTGGCGACAGTGCGCTAAAATGCCCCGCTCCGTGGCGACAGTGCGTTAAAATGCCCCGCTCCGTGGCGACAGTGCGTTAAAATGCCCCGTTCCGTGGCGACAGTGCGTTAAAATGCCCCGTTCCGTGGCGACAGTGCGTTAAAATGCCCCGCTCCGTGGCGACAGTGCGTTAAAATGCCCCGCTCCGTGGCGAAAGTGCGTTAAATGCCCCGCTCCGTGGCGACAGTGCGTTAAAATGCCCCGCTCCCGGCTCCGTGACGGGAGAGCGGGCCGATCGTGAGTGCACGGTGCTGGGCGCCGTGAGAGCCTCAACCGCACCCCACCTCAGCCCATTCAAGACTCCTACCCCTGCCCCACCCCTGCCCCAGTGCGGTGGCCGACCACGACCTAACCCAACGGGCGTGCCCTCCGCCCGCGCGCCTGCCCGGCCGGCCAGCCGACCGTGCCGAGGGAATTCGGGAGCCGAGAATCCGACACTAGGAAAAATTCAGCTTACTGGTCAGTGGTCATCCTGTATCCTTACACACGCATTATTCGCGCGATTTACATTTCCAAACTATTTAGGGGATTATCAAAATGTTGTCTTCTTTGAATAAGGAAAAACGAAACTTATATGAGATGGTGTAATCTTTGGTTTACCCATGAACCAGAGACTCGTTTTGCTGTCTTTTTTCAATATGAAAGCCTGTACTTAAGTATGAGCCTGTTCATTAAGATTCTGAAAATTAGTTCTAGGTAGGTATACGCACAATTTTGCTTCAGTACCTATATTAATTCTTTCGCATGGCACAAGGAAGAACTTTGATACGCTAGAGAAAATATAAAATGAAAATCGCATTCTTGTTTATTTCTGATGCTGTGCAGTCATCGGAGGAGCAGTCTAGCGTCGGCGTGCCATTCCACATGTCATCGCCAATTCGGGCTCACAGCATGGCATTCAAAGGCCGGTTCGAACACAACAAATGTCGGGTCGAATTTCTCCCGCACGTCAAAGGCCCAGTGAAAACGTGCGCCTTTGGCGACAGACCTGTCAGCTGGCAGATGCCGAAAGCCGGTGCTGGTTCAGGTCGGCACCAAGACGCTGACTCGCCGTGACCTCAGCGGCGCGGCCGCGGGGGATGGTGACTGCGGACGAGTCTGATGGTAAAGGCAGAAGGGACGGACGGCATAGGCAGACAGGATGAAAGGTAGGGGCAGACGCTACGGATGGTATAGGCATTAGGTAGGTGGGGTGGATAGCATAGGCAGACACTACATGCATGGCATATGCATTATGCAGACGGAGCGGACGGTACAGGCATAAGACATACACTGAAAACAATTTCACCCGAAGCTGGCGAATTAAGCGTTGCTCTGCGGGTGATATATGTGTATTAACTCGCCATGTCCAGATTCTAGCTAGAGGGTAAGCAGACTTGCCTGCCTTATTACTCGTAAATATGCACTGTACCCACAGTCTGCAGTAAAGTAGCTACCTAGCACCGGATATTGTCTCCGCGGGTGTCGAGTCATTGGCACAGCCCTCACTGAAAGAGTTGGAACTACTCGAGGTATCGTAAACGCGTATCCGTGGATGGCGAACCTTTACATAACCTGCCCTGAAGGAGTTGGATCTACTGTTACAACTAGATGGCGTTGTCTCATACAGTTTTGAATTACAACAATTTTTTAACTTTTTTTTTGAACCAATGATATGTTGGCACATTGTTTGGCGGTTTTCAAGTGGGGGCGAAAGTACAATTGTTAGGGTGCATCTTCAAAACCTCTGCAATATTCATCACGGAACGATTGGCAACGCTTTTTCTTCCGAAACTACCAAGTGAGACCATTTTGATTCTTATATAGGTCACGAAAGCAGTAGCGACACATCTTCTTGATCTCGGGCGGTCTGCATGACTGCCGGTGACTGAATCATTCGAAATTTCTATGGGAATTCGATTTGACCTTTCCCACCGATGTGAAACTTTCTCACCGATGTTTTCTAGGTGTGAGATTGCTATAATATAGATATTTTCCCGCAAATATGGTCAAGCGTGGGATTTTTTTTTTGGCCCTCGTGACTTGGTCGGCGAAGGGTAGGCGTGGAGGGTAACCCCATCTCCAAGGGGTTTGTGGGGCGCTGCTGCCAGGTAGGCGTCGATGGAGGTGTCCTTTCGATCCTCCTTTCGATGGAGGTGTCGCGAGCCACTGGTGCTCGAATAGTCGTGGAGGGTTACTACTCTCCAGAGTGAATTGCGAAAGTGTTATGTCCTAAATTGACTCCTGGGAGGGTGGTTAAAAATGGTTGCGGATAGGGGTACCCGCGAGGCACCGGTTTACTCGCCAGTTTTGGGTGAAATTGTTTTCAGTGTACTGAATGGACGGCATAAACAGACGAATCAGGGTGTCAAGCAGACCAGACGAATGATAGGTAGAGGGGCACTATAGTGTCCCTCTACTACCCGTCCAGCATGCCAGCATACCAGCATGCCAGCAGTCCAGCATGCCAGCAGTCCAGCATACCAGCATGCCGTCCGTCTACCTCAGAAGGGTAGACGGACGGCATGCTGTCGGGAACTAGTTAAGCAAACGGACAGACTGCAAATACGATGTCTCCATGAACTTCATGCTTTACCTACTCAGAATTCTCCCGTTGCGAACTGGTCTGCAGATAGGCAGTCGACGGAAGACCAACAGCAGAATGAATTATGCCGTGACGATGGCGCTGAGCTACCATAAAGGGCCCATCGGCCATCACCTGAGAACATCAGCTCGCAATGACCGGATAACCAGCAGTTTAGCGGCGAGCTCGCCGGTTACTGCGGACATCTGATGCCCATTCTGCAGACAGACACAAGGTAGACGGCCTACTAAAACGCCTACTTATCGCTGACGTGGGACCACTGTTAGTGCTTGAATGCCTGGAATTTGCGGTCTGACGCGTGATATATCGTGGTGTCATGTGCGCGTATTTACCGGTCACAACATCATATGTTTTCTGTCCTATGCAACTGCAGCTGTTATAAATTACAGCAGTGATGGCTTGCGATATCGAATCGCCTTGTGTTCAGTGAGTCGGGGATAAACTTTCTGTAGCTGCCGCCTGTGTAATCATCAGTTTTCTAGACTGTTGCTGTGGGAAGCGGCTTTTTATTCGTGACCGGCCGGCTCGCGAAAACGTCATGGGTGAATCGAACCGTAAACAAAGTCGTGAAGAGCTGTTCCTAGTTTCCTGGGAACAGCAGAGCGGCGTCGGTCAGGAGACGTGGGCCACAGACAACAGGCGAATATAGGGCCGTTACAAGACGATAAAAAACTAACAGACCAAGAGGCTGCGCTTCCACTGTATCATGCTTTATGGACTGAGTAATAATCCACCGTGTGAATGTTGAGCTAAGCCATGATTGTGGCATATGGTGATAGAATGACATATTCCGTGCACGGAGGGCAGGTTTGCACGCTATCGCAGGAAATGTGACAAGTTTATGGAGAAACCACTCCTTGGCCGGTCGATGAACCAGCAAGTGCCGACCGGCGTGCTGGGGTAAGTATGTAGAATGGCACTGCTGTCGGAGACGAATCAAGGCATTCGATCCGCCCATCCGCTGTATGAGCAGTACATATTGTATGTATTGTTCCACACCGCCCCACAGGAACCGGCCCGGTCCGGCTGCAGCGGATGGGCACGTGCGCCGCGCCGAGCTCGCACCGGACCGAGACCGGGCGCTGAGAGATGATGATAAATTGTGGCGAGCCGTCCACCGGACGGGCCATCGCCACTGATCGCTTCCTAACCCGCGCGGGGCTGTGGGGGGTAAATTTTACCCCTCCCTCCTCGCGAACTTTTGCAATATCTCAAAAACGGCGGCGCGCAGCGCCGCCAAACTTTCAGTACCTTTTTCTACATCAATTTGACACCTTCCCTGAAAATTTGAGCGAAATCCGTCGCAAATTGTTTGAGAAATTGACGTTTTAGTGACGTCATGTTCGCCATTTTCGCCTCAAAAACGGCAACGTTTCAAACGCCGCTAACATCTTCATTTTTAAAGGAATCAAGACGTAACAAAAAAGGTTATACGTAATTCTATTTTGTCTATCAAATGGCTATCTCGTTTTTTTGAAAATTTTGGATTTTGGCCCAAATTTTTTCAAAAAACTGATTTCTTTGGGAAAATAATTATAAAATCCAAAATTTTGAGTGTATCGAAAAACCGGAATATATGTCAGAGAATTGGTCTATGTGCACCTACATACCAATTTTTAGAAGAATCGGTTCAGAAATGTGGGAGTTATTCAAAATTTTATGACGTCACGACACACAAAAAATTTGAAAAATGATTTTTTTGGAAGTGCTAGACCTCTTACGGAAACAAAAATAGCACCATTCGATTCGCCGTGAAAAACTGCATCAGATAGACACCTTTTTAGGCCTTAACAACCAACTTCAAAATTTGACCTCACTTGACCTGACCTTGACCTGACCTCGACCTGAAATTCATCCAGAGGTGGTCCATATCACTTATTGAGTGTGCCTATTGAATTCTATGAGTAAAATGACCCATAAAACATGTGTCGCACATGCCCTTTTCTATATTTTGTTTTTGGTGACCTGACCTGACCTGACCTGACCTTGACCTTGACCTTTGAATGATATTGTATGCAACGAATATTGTCTTGGTAGCCTAAGAACACGTTTTGGGCAATCAGTCTCAGTCCATGACTCCATTCTTCGGCAACTACGGTGCAAGGCCGATACTGTAGACACTTGCAATTTGTACCCTTGACCTGACCTTGACCTTGACCTCAAACTTTAAATTAAGTACATGTTTTTAGTTGTTCGTGATGAGATCTTTCGATTGGCGTTTTAATTTTCCAAATCGGACCATTAGTTCGGAAGATAACAGGGGGGTAAAATTTACCCCCCCCCCAGCCCCGCGCGTTCGGCTGGAGACCCCAGCCCCGCGCGGGCTAATGGAGACCTCCGACAGACCAACCGTTTGGTCAGCCAGTTCAGTCGGAAGAGGTGTGGATCCACAAGCGTCTTTCACATCACGATTGGAAAAAGAGATGACCTAATTTTCATTTGCTTATTTGATGACTCAGCTTTGCTGACTTGATAGTATTGGCTTATATATCATGCTAGTTACTTATGAGTTATGACCACTAATTGATTACGACAGAATTTAAGCACCGCCCATTATTTTTGCTACCAAGAGGTATTTCGTTTGTTTTGCGTGAAAGAAAACCACGAAAGACAACCCAAAACTATATGCCTAAATGGAAAACAAAATCAATGTCTTAGCTGTTAATAAAAAGTATTTAGCATTATTTTCTTTTCTAAGGGTCTAAGGGTATGCCTGAGTTTTGCTGCTCCGTCTGGCCGTCTGCAGTCCGGCAGTCTGACCTGCCGTTCGCCACGTCTAAAGCCTGCCGCTCCGTCTGGCGGTCGGTCCGTCCATTCGCCATACCTCTGAGAGTCTGCTGCTCCGTCTGACAGTCTGACAGTCCGGCCTGCCTACCACTATGTCTGAGGGCTGCCGTCTGCAGCCGTCTGTGGCCGTCTGCAGTCCGGTAGTCTGTCCATCCATTCGCCATGCCTTTGAGAGTCTGCTGCTCCGTCTAGGAGTCTGACAGTCTGGCGGTCTGACCGTGCCACGTCTGAGGTCTCCCGCTCCATCTGGGAGAGCCGGTGCTGACGGCGCGTTACAGCGCGAACGGCGTGCCCGGAAGTGGGCGTCACTGAGGCGTTACACCACCCCCGGCGCGCACTGGCCGGCCGCCGTGGGCGGCCCAGTTTCCCTCTCTGGTGCAAGTCACAGCACCATGACCAGACGACGGGCCGGGGCCGCTCGCCGCCCGCACTGCCAGCTCAGTGGGCACCCTCCAACTGCTTTGGTCAGCGGTGTCCGTGATTTTCATGTCAGCATTCAGCTGAATCTCTCCGAGAAGGGATGGGAATGCATGGATGCGGATCAAGTTGAGGGAATTACTGTTTAGAGTGAACATGCAAGAACTCTTAATTAATGCTTGCAGTGCATGTGCTGACCACCGTTGCCGGCTGAAAATCATTAATAACTTTCACTGGCTACTGTCTGTTCAACAGCGACAGACGACAGTAGCCTATAGATCGCCGTCCCTCTGGGTCTCCCCGTCACTGTATGTTGTAAGCAATGACCAGGTTTGCTAGCAGCACCTTCTACGCTCTTTATGGCGTCTTCTGTCGTGTTTTCGGGTAGGTGCTTCGCTGGCTAATAAATTACTTATACGCGACTACAACTGCTGATTATGCTGCTAATAGCGTGCAGGTGGTCCTGCCATAAGTGGTGCTTACAAATAGTGCCTTTGTCTCACAAATGAGTTATTATGTGCATGCAAAATATGCACTGCATAAGTTAATCTTAGAATTCATCCTAACCTTTAATATACTAAGCGCCAATTTACAAATCCATGTGCCCGAGGTCTGGCGAACTGGATTAAAATGGCATCTGGATTATGCCATAATTTTTCAAGGGCTTCTCAATTCTAGTTGCTGTTGCGTATCTCCAAAGAAATGAGCCCGGAAGTCGAAACGAATACCGTTAGGGCTACCCAGTGCCCATCGCCAAAGCGAAACATTTTAAAACTTTTTTTACTTTCTACTCAGTCTCGACCCTACCCGACGACACTGCGATCCGCCTCTGTTGTCGGACATCGGGCGGACCCACTCGTTCACAGCATCTGAGGCTGGGAAAACCCCAGCGAATGGCGGCAACAGCGGCGACAGGGGACCCGCCAACACTGCCAGAAGCACCATGGAAACAGACAGTCATCGGACGGGGAAGCGTCCATTTAGAAAATACGCTGTGGCGCCGGCCCGGAGACACTGTCCCAGGCTAGACTTGGAACAAGGTTTGGGAAACAAAGGAAGTGGGGAAAGCAAGGGGCACATGGGGAAACAAGGCCGGGGACAGGGCCATCACATGGAGAAACATGCTCGGGAAACGCCTGCAGTCGGTGAGATGTTGGCTTAACCCTGCTGGAGAGCTCAAACATTCAGATTCTTCTTTATTTTAACCAATGTAATGTTTTCTCCAATTTGAGAACAGCTCTTCAAAACCGGAACAAAACAGATTTTCAGCACACTGTAGCTTCGCCACCTACCGCGGTCAGGCCATCAGAATACCGACCCACTGGACTGGAGCAGTTGAGATGGAGCAGTTGAGCAGTCAGCTCACCGCCGCGCATGCCTGCCGACTGCCATGATCTGTGCCGTCTGAGACAGTCCAGACTGAGTAGCAGGCTCCGTGATTATCCCCTGGTCTGGGCAGTCCTTTCTGGGCTGTACACCTCAGTAGCTTTGGTGGGTCTGTAGCTTCCGTATACCACTTCAGTTGGCGTCCAGCGGAGCAATCTACGGCTGCGGGAGTGACCTGTCGTAGTGACTCAGATCGTGGTCCGTGGTGGTGGTCCGTGGAGGTGACAAGATCTAACAGACTACAGAGGGACTGTGAATCTGACAAAACACAGCTCGGATCTGACTGCACAAGGAGCGTGCTCACGCTGGGATGAACTCACTCGAACTTAGACAGCGTGCTATCGTAAGACTTTCGACAGACCTGAAATATTATTTTGTATGCGAACCTACAGTTAACCCGCGCGGCGGTCTCAGCCAACTTCGCCCTAGTGGGGGGGGGGGGCATATGTTACCACCCACCTCAAACTCAAAAACTAAGCGGGCTAGAAAGACGCGGTAAAAAGCAGTTGCTAGCTCTCAATGCGTACGTTTAAAAGTATTTCAGTCATTCTTCATCTTAGAGCAATATTGGGGTCACCAGAGGTCATCAAAGGTCAAAATTTGCAAATGGTCATTATATTTTTCAGAAAACATGCCGTTATCTCAGGAACTATGGTAGCTAGAAAAACGCATGAAAAAGCAATCGATAGTTTTTGAACTGTTCTTTTGATAAGGTTATTATCAAAATTGACTTCAGGTCAACGGTTTAGCCTCCAGAGGGCAAAAACTCAAAAAATAGCTGTTTTTACGAAAAGTGTTTTTCGTCAACAACATTCGACTACAAAAAGCCACGACATTTCTATTGCCAGAATCGTGTTCCTCTCGCCGAGACGCGTCGAATGAACTATAATTTGACCTTGAAAGGTCAATTTGAAAATTTGACCTCAGGTCAAGGTCATGACCTGACCGGAAAAGGTCATGTTGCATATCAGTCGATGCGTCTCAACAAGACAAACACAATGAGACCATCCCCAGCGTTCTATCTCTTTCCAATCGCGAGTTATTGGCAAAAATCTGTTTGTAGCCTCAAATGACCTCGGATGACCTTTCTAGAGGCTATTAGCAAAAATGACACCTTGGTCATCATGGATGGTCCAAATCATTGTGATTCTGAAATATTTGGACTGTTCCTATGCGTACACATGGATCTAGAGGCATTTTCATTTTTCTCCATTGACTTGTAATGGAAAGGTCACGCCACTGACCTGACCTTAGGTCACGGATATAAAAAATCCGAGATATACAAATTGTAGGCGCCCATAACATCATGCAATACACCAAGTTTAAAACCTTTCTGACAAACACTGCAGGCTGGACATGATTGCAAACTTTTTTAGGCTTGGTCAGTTTACTTGACCTGGTGACCTGACCTGACATGACCTGGGGTCAAAAATTTCACACATTGTCCAAAATTGATGTACCAAAAGCTATCCCAAGCAGCGCGGCGCCACGCGCCGCGGTTTTTTATTCACACGCAAAAAACGCGACAGGGTGGTAACATATGCCCCCCCCCCCCCCCCACTGCACTGCGGCGAAGGTTATCAGGAAATTGATAATGAAAATTAAAGCAGCCAATGCCTCTGACGAACGTTTGTCCTAGATTTTACAGAAGTGTGACGTCGCTGGGTCTTATTTATATCCTCATTCAGTTTTCTAACAAAAGTAAGGGCTATCAAGTATGACGTCTCAATGTTTTCCCTTTGATTTCAGATTCAAGGTGTTGCTTTTGCTTTTTTCCTGATGCTTTGTGCAACCAACAATCTGTATCGGATGGCCCAGGGTCTCGACGATTTCAGGTGAGCTAGAATAAAGTTCACCAAAAAGCCTTAGGCAAGCCACATATATTTGTTTTTAACTGTATATGTAAGCAGTAGACACGTAACGTAACAGCCTACAAAAGATGTTTTGTTACATGTAACCTGACTAGAGCGACTTTTTCCTTTCGTTAAAGGAGAGAAACTGTCATGGAACGCCGACTGCTCGTCGTGAGGAGAGATGCTGAAGCACGAATGTCATCAAATTTGAGACAGCTATCGCCTGCTTCTTACACCGACGAAGGGCTCAGTTCGGGCCAGAACGCTACACAACAGCTGTCGCCGAACGCATCAAATAAGGCTGCTGGTTCTTCGAGAGTACCGAATACGAACAGAAACGACGATATCGGTCAGTTTTCACTGTGTTTTCTTTCACCCAGGCTGTGATTCTGGTCCGATCGTGTCAGGTGAAGGTGGGAGGGTCGTTATTCCATCCCTTGGTATTCGGGGCTCCTAGACCAGGGATTTTTTCGTACTCAGAGTACTGTGGTGTTTTCTGTATCGTATGCTTTATAGCAGGAGTCGCAACTTTTTTGGCGATGCGCGAATCGGATGAAACCTGTAGAAAAGGTTCGGTGGTTTGGACTGTGTTATAAACTATTTGATTTCGGGATAGATGAAATGCGTTGTTCAATGTCATTTAGCAAAATAAACGCTCTTGGACAGAATGTCAGCATGCGAGAGCGTGTTCCGATCTGTGCCGATGTTAGAGTGAGTTTGCGAAATCGGTGGATCCGCGGAGTCCCTAGGGAATCCACGGAGTCCCTAGTGGCTCCGCGGATGAACATCAAGTCTAGTATATTCGCGGATAAACGGGCGGGGATCCGCGGATGAACAAGACTCTTCAGGATAACCGCGAACTCCCTGAAGAGTTGACGAGATCCGCGAACCACCCGGGGAATCCGCGGAGTAACGATTCATTCTAGTGAGTTTGCGAAGGTCCTATGCGTTTCATGCAGCTATCTTATGACAAGAATCAAGAATGCAAGGGCATATTGGTTAGATCGTCTGCGACTTAACCCTCGCCCGTATTGGTGTTTTTCCAGTTGCTGTTGGAATTCGCGGAGTAGGTAACGATTCATTCCAGTGAGTTTGCGAATTATTCTTTCATCTCGCTTAGACGTCGCTCGCAAATATCAATATACAATTAGATAATAGACGGTAAGCCATTTTTGGCGTGGTTGAACTTCTGCGACCAGTCTGCTTACTTTGCTCCCAACCATGAATGGAAAGCTGGAAAGGCATCTGAGCGATCATGTGAATGCATGCAAGTGTGTATGAATAACAGTAATGCTCATTCTTCCTCAGGGGCGGAGCTTCCTGTACATATGTACAGTTGGTGGGGCAGTTGCCCCCTCCCCCAACTTGCCCTTTTGCCACAGCCGACCTGACCCGACCGGTCAGCACCGCGCCTACAGCCGCTCCAGTCCGGCGCCACAGTATATCTATTCTGGGGAACATTTGGACTGGAGGGGCAATGCTGAACTCCGATACGAGAACCCAACACGTACCTATCAACCCGCGCAAAAATATCAACTTTGAAATTTGAGCTAATTTGACCTGACCTTGACCTGACCTTCACCAGAGCATAACCTAAACTGGCCCCAAAGGCTGCCTTACCCACATAATCGCATTTGTCATGTAAAATGGACCATAAAACATGCATCACATGATATTTTCATATTGTGACCCTCTGTGACCTGACCTGGCATCAGTGACCTCAACTAGCAAAATATGTGTTTGAAGAACAATTCCCCATCGTTGATTTTCAGTGACATGCATTTTACTCGATTTTACCAGCACAACACATTTCTTCAAATGCCTGTAAACGGTGAAAATTCGACATTCAACCTGACCTGTGACGTTATCGCTTTGACCTAGGTCAATGGAATTGGGTCACAAGGTAGTTCCCCGCTGGGGCTATCCAACAGCGTTTGCGGCTTGTCGCTATGTTACGTGGTTCTCGAGATCTTAGGGGGGAATGCCCCCTCCCCCCCAACAGGGCGCGCTGCTCGGCAGACCCCAACGGGGCGCGGGTTAAGTCGCAGATGATCTACCCAATATCTCATGCATTCTAGTCTAGATAGCTGTATGAAACGCATAGGAACTTCGCAAACTCACTAGAATGAATCGATACTCCGCGGATTCCCCGGGTGGTTCGCGGATCTCGTCAACTCTTCAGGGAGTTCGCGGTTATCCTGAAGAGTCTTGTTCATCCGCGGATCCCCGCCCGTTTATCCGCGAATATACTAGACTTGATGTTCATCCGCGGAGCCACTAGGGACTTCGCGGATTCCCTAGGAAATCCGCGGATCCACAAATTTCGCAAACTCACTCTAACACCGATACCAGCCGAGGGCCGGACGTCCCACAGCCGTGGGCTGAAGGCTGCCGACCCCTGCGTATATATATGTCTCCTCGTGACCCCTCGAGTGTGCTTTATTGCTATTATTTCATAATAACTTATGCCGTTCTTTATCAGATGAATCGCCCCTGAGGCGAAGGAGACGCAGCATCAACATTCACCAGTCACTCGTGCGGAGCAATGAAGATGATCAGGAAGCACATGAGAGGCCAGAAATAACTGCTGAGGATACTGGCGTTACCGGAGAGCGAGGCTCGGATTCGCAACAGACACTCCACACTCCACCGAGCATCTCCTCGAAGACGGCGAATGAGACAGGTCCGGTACCGCTGAACTTAGGGAACTCTTCAGAAGGTCCTCCTAAGATGCTGGAGGCCGTTACAAGTGGTGGTGATATCGGTATGTGGAATTTTATTTGGGAATTATTTAGATACGAAGCTTAGCGTTTTTACGGCTCCAAAATGGTCGATTGTTCTTTTTTATTTTGTTTTTTATCTACCATAATGTCCAAACCTATAAATATACTTTCCAGTCCTCAACGATCCATGAAGATGTAACAATTTTCATTTCAAAGAAAGACGCAGACATGTAGATGACGTCAAACGTGCCGCAGTCACGCTTATGACTCATATTATCGAATAATTGTTCCCTATCGATTCTAATATTTGCTGGATGCCTAATTCAATGCCTCCTATAAGTAATGCCAGGGTCATTATCATTTTAGCACTCTTATGTATATTTGTTTTCCAGAAGCAGCTCCCGATGATCATGTTGACCCGGACCCAGAGTGGGAGATTCAGTACTCTGTCTGGGAAGAACAGCTGATTCGGGACTTGGAATACATCACACCTGATGCAGCCGACAAAGCGGCTAGTTCACCACACAATGCGTTATGAGCAGTAAATTCTGAGTGAAATGACTGGTGTTAACAGCTCAGTATTGCCAACTGTGCGCTACATATGATTATGGCTGGTAATGCATGCAATGCCACTGTAGGTAAATGTTGATCTTACAAACAGGGGACCGCTGCTTGCTTGGAATAACGCTAGTTAGATAAGATATCAAATCATGTGCAGTATTCGCTATTTATTAATACATCTTCCATTGGTGCCCTGGTCATGTTTGCTCTAAGATCATAACCTTGGAGAAATTGCCATTTTACAGACCGAACAAAATTGTAGAAAAGCTCACGATTTGTAGGCGCAAGCGACATACAAGTACGAGTATGTCACACTTAGATAAATCCAAGGGTGGCATCCTTGGGTAGCATGAGGGGCTGTCACTACCATCATAGGAACGGTGGACAGGGCCTGTCGGCCCAGACGCCATGCTGGTCGCTGTCTGGCCCATTTTCCTGTCGCCTCGCCATCCACACAAGGTAGCCAACAAAACCTGTCACGTGAGTGGTCGTCCGACGATCCCTGGCGTCCACCTCATCCACAGCAGTCAGCACAAATTGTTCCAAAAAAGAGTACCTAAGTCGCTGCCGGATGTTGACCATAAGCTTTTCGACGACTCTTCGCGTGGCCCGCGGCGGCCGGGCGCGTCACGAGGCGACAGCTCCCCGTCCGCCGGAACATGTCCACCCGGCCGCCGCGCCGCGCCGTGTCGCTCCCGCCCCTGTATTTAGACTGTGCCGCTGCACACCGAGGCATCGTACGGCACCAGCAGCACAGGACAGTGGCCGGTGCGCGTCCAGACACTACACGTGTAAGCTCGGGTGGAAATGAACGCTGAAAAAAATAATGAGACGTTTGCAATGTGATTGTTTTCCTATGCTTTTGTGTATCTTACCATTCCAACTGCTAATGTTGATGCACCGTTTGAAGTTTTCCTGGGTTGACTTGTGACTTGTGTCAG